>NC_142032.1:19848216-20167947 GCF_982192425.1 Myodes glareolus | reverse complement strand
GAGTCAAGCCTTTAAACCCTTCAGGGCTCTGATGCTGCCCTTCCCATCTCTGCCCTTGCCTCTTTGAGTTCCTCAGGAGCCTTATCTACCTCCTTCATCTTGCCTCTTCTTCTGACCATCCTAAATCTTAGTGGACTGGCTGTGAATCAAGGCTCACTGCTCCCCCAACTAGCTAGACACTAAGAAAAGTTTATTTGTTTAAAGATTTATTTATTTGTGTGTGTGTGTGTGTGTGTGTGTGTGTGTGTGTGTGTGTGTTTGTGTTGTACCCTTGGAGGTCAGAAGAGGGCATTGGATCCTCAAGGTTGTGGTCAAAGGTGGTTGTGAGCCACCTGGTGTAGGTGCTAGGGACTGAACTTAATGCCCTGGAAGAGCAGCAAGTGCTCTTAGCCACTGAGCCATTTCCCTGGTCCACTAAGAGAAGTTATGAAGTGGTGACTTCAGTTCTTCAGCCGGGTCTCCAAAGGCTGTTGTGTTGTTTAGCCCCATGCTGTGTCACAGGGGCCAAGGACATAGTGTGCTTAGTAGAGGGGATACCTGTTTCTATAATGTGATGTTCCTGATATGAATGTACTAGGAGAAGGGACCTCAACTGCCGGTGCTCACCTCAGGATCTAGTAATGCACTCAGGTTCTCTTCAGCAGACTTGCACATACCGTCTCTTGGTGAACATCTGTATGACAGATTATGCCACAAAATTTAGTAAACCAGAAACTGACTAAAGTAACTTCTGCCATTTAGGAACTTGCTGTGTCATCTGGAGAGGCCCTGTATGGAAGCAGCCTATTCTAGAGACTCTTTTGTATGCTGGACAATGCAGACACAATGTATAGACCACAAGTGTGTGGGTTTGTGGACCACAAAGAAGACATAAAGTGCTGGGAGCAGGCCAAACCCAAGGAGCCAGGAGCAGGAGGGCTTCATAGCATGACATCTGAGCTGGGTACAAAGGCATTCAGGGTCAGCAGCTAGAGGAAGGGGTCTTTAGGAGGGAGACACAGAGGCCTCTGGTGGTCTGGGAGTGCATGGAGATTGGTGCTGGGTGTGGTCTGAGCACAGAAGAAGGGAATGAGAGAAGACTATGTCCCAGATGTCCAGATGGCTCACTCTTCCCTGCATCTTGACCTCTACACCTGATAGGAGCCTTCCCATGTCACTGTTTCTAAAATTAAGTTCCTCTTATTACTCTGTTTTTCTGCTTTATTTTTGGTGTAACTTTAGAGTGTATACTACATGTGAACAAATATTAGGTACTTTTAAGTTAAAAATGAATGAGTGGGGCTGGAGAGATGGCTCAGTTGTTAAGAGCACTACTTGATCTTCTAGAGGTCCTGAGTTCAATTCCCAGAAACCATATGGTGGCTTACAACCATTTATAATGGGGTCCAATGCCCTCTTCTGTCGAGCATAAAGACCAAGCATATGCGTGTGTGTGTGTGTGTGTGTGTGTGTGTGTGTGTGTGTGTGTATGTATGTATGGTCAGATGGTGGTGGCCTACACCTTTATTCCCAGCACTTGGGAGGCAGAGGCAGGCAGATCTCTATGAGTTCTAGGCTAGCCTGATCTACATGGTGAGTTGCAGGACTATGAAAAGATACTGTCTCAAAAAATTATTAATAATGTGTGAATGAACTGTGCTGAAGTACATATTTTTGGAAAGTTTGATCTCCATAATGAGTTCAACTTTCATCTATTTTTTTTAGGATTTTAAAAAATATGTCTTTGTGAGTGTGTGTGTGTGTGTTTGTGTGTGTTTACCTGTGAAGATTAGAAGAGGGTATTGGATCCCCTGAAGCTGAAGTTACAGACACTTTGATCTGTCTGAAGTCGATGCTGGGAACCCAATTAGGGTCTTCAGGAAGAAGGATTGCACTCTTTAACCATAAGCCATCTCTCCAATCTCTGGCTTTTACCTCACAGGCGTTGGAGAGCCTTGGAATTTTTTGAGCAAGGGAGTTACGTATCACTATTCCTAAGGAAGATGGGTTAGAGCAAGAAGCATTCCTCTTTTTTGGCCCAGCCTACCTGCAAAGCCTTGGCTCCAACCCTGCTGGTAGAGAGTGTAGCCTGTTTCTGAGAATGATCCCTTCATTGAGAGTCATGTAGAGGTGCTTCCTCCTAACAGTGGAGGGAGCATGAACTGACCCCAGTCTCTTGTGGGCCTGAGCACTATTGCTCTCCTGGACACTACTGGTAGAAATGGTAGTTCAGAGTCTTTCTGGAAAGCAGTTTGGCAAAGGGACCAAGAACCCTAAAAATATCCCTGCTCTTTGACCTAGAAATTCCCCAGTGAGGATTCTGTCACAGGGGACCATGTTGAAATGTGTTCAGAGCTTTATGTATGAAGACTTTCATCTCAGTATAAAAAATGAGAAACATGCAATGGGTAGAGCTTAGTGTGTGCCTGCCCTTGGTTATATCCCCAGCCCTGATTTTAGAAACTGAGTTACCTGAAGGGTAATTCAAGCAGCTCCTCACTTCAGTCCCTTCATCCCCATCACCACTCAAATTCTGCCCACTGAAGAGGCCTTAAGACAATCCTAGGCCAGGCCTTTTCACTCCTTGTCCATCACAGCAGCTCAGAACCCCATGTCCTCTACATAGGGCTCAGACTGAGCCATTGGACCACGTCCTCCTCTGCTTCCTCTCCTCAGAAGTCCTCCATCTTTTGGGGGCAATGTCTAAACAGTGTCACTGATCCAAGAGTCCTCGCTGCTAGAGACTGTATATTCTCTGCACTTGTAATTTGATCTCTCACTGTCTTTTTGTGAGTCTCTCCCTAACTAGCTCTGACCTTGGAAGTGTTTTCTCTGACCTTGCTCCCCGGCCTGGGGCCTAATGCACAGTCAGTGCTTCAGAAGCGTTTTTTATTTGTTTGTTTGTTTGTTTTTTGAGTGAGTGAGTGAGTGAGTGAGTGGAAGCATGATACTGTAAGGCTTCACTTGAAGAATTGCATTCGATGCAGTACCCAGCACATAGCATAGTAAGCACCAAATAATTGTTTGCTGGACAAATCTATGTGAAATAAAAACAGCAGTTTTTTTATTATTTATAATAGATTTTATTTACTTTCTGAGTCACTACCAGGCAGAGCCAACCAGGCATCTGAATTTGTACTGAGCTGCCACAGGTGACTCTGGCAAGCAGCAAGAGGTTGAGACTAACTGAGACTAGCTGGCATCAGAGTGAGGCTGTTATAATGCTACAAGCTTCAGGTGTGCACACCATATGATCCCAGCAGTATGTGTGTGAATTGAGAAGAGAAAGAAAATACCTCAGTGTGTTATTGCTAGTTATTTTTAGGGAATAGGATATGGGTGACTTACATTTTTTCTTTTTATGTTTCTATTGTGTAATTTCTCTGTGTGTAACATATGATATCTTTTAAACATTAAAAAAGTCAGTAAGGTGTTTTGCGGGGGAGGGGTTCCTAATTGTATCTGGCATTGCAGATTGTGGGATCTGTTTCTGTTCTGCAGCTCCTGCCAGCTCCAGGGCTGATCCTGGGCTTTGGGTCTATAACCCATCCTCTGGTAAACCAAGTAACTGCTTTGTGGTCTGGGAAGTGTAGAGCTAGTTAGTTCTTAGATCCAGAGCAGGCTGCCTGGGGCTTGAGGGTCCTCAGGAAGAAGGGACACAGTTAATGTGACAGACTCTAGTGTGATGAGATTTTGTTTAAAAATTTGCCAGTGATGGTGCTGGAGAGATGGCTTAGTGGTTAAGAGGATCCAGGTTTGATTCCCAGCATCCATATGGTGGCTCACAACCATCTGTAGCTCCAGTTTGATGTCCACAGGCACCAGGCACACACATGGTGCACAGACACACATGCAGGCAAAACATCCATACACATAAAAATAAAGAAAAAAAAACTAAAGAATTCACCAGTGAAAAATCTTCTGTGAGGCTGACTTGGAGTACAGTGGGGGTAGCACCTAGGACTGAATGTGGACCCAGACAGCAGAGACTTGTGGCACTGGGGTCTAGGTAGTTGGCTGTCTTAGCAGACAGCTTGAAGGTAAGTGGGACACCATTATTAGAAAGGTGAGACATATTGTATGGACTGACTGGTTGGGAAAAGCAACCAACTGGAGGGAAGCTTCAAACCAGAGCATTCTCAGCTTTGCTTTGGAGCAGCTAGCAGGTGAGGCTGTCTCCCATGGAATGTTCTGGCTTGTTTGTTATCTAATGTCACCCTCCTCCTCTTTCCCTTAATATGTTCTCTCTTTGCAAGTCTGTCCATCTTTGCTCCTGCCTCCTTGAGCTGTCCATTTCCTTGCTTCTTGGAGGTATCTCGGGCCCTCCTGAGGGCAAGCTGGAGCCTTGTACATCTTTGAGGTCTGCATAGGAGCATGTGGTTCCTGTCCCTTGGTCAGAGTTCACTGAGGGAGGGGTGCTTGGCATTTATCTCCTTGCCCAGTGTAGCACAGAGGGCTCTTCTATGACTGTCTCCTGTCTTGTGCTTCCCGGGGTCACCAAGGTGATGAAATGTTCTCTTGCAAGCAAATAGCATCCCTGGTCAGAGCTGCCAGCCTTAGCAGTTCTTGACCTTTATGTGAGCTGAAACCAAGAGGATGCCTTTCCCACCAGCCCTGAGTTGTGCCGACAGGGCTCTCTGTTCGTTTTGTAGTTGTACTGAAAATGGATAGCTCCTACTGCCTGGTGCTGTCTGCTCCTCCTCCTTTTTTCCACCTCACTTCAGAGCCTGGCTGGCATCTATGACAGGGAGGAGGTTTGGGACAGGTGGTCTCCTAGTGCAAAGGTACCAGCTGCAACCTTCCTGCAGAGGCACCTTCTTCCGTGAGCTTGGCTTTCTCCTGAAGGCCTCATTTTCTCCTGGATTTGATAAAGAGGGAGGCTGCCTATCTTCTAAGCCACCTCCATAGGGGAGGGGCATGATGAGGCTGTTCTGGCCATTGTGGGACTAGTGGAGCACTCCTGAGAGAATGAGGCCTGACATGTCTGCCCTGCCCTTGCATAACCCCACCCCATCCCAAAACTGACTCAGCTCTTGCTTGACACAGATCTTAAGCCCTTGTCAGACTAGTTTGAAGAAGCATGGGTGATATGGGCCGTGACCAGTAGCCCCAGGCCAGTCAGGCTCTACATCCTACTGTTCCACGAAACCTTAAGGGAGGAGCAGCTGTGACTCGTCTGGCCACCCACTTGTCAACCTACCTTCTTCTGAGACCAAAACCATTCCACCAGAGTTTAGGAGTTCTCTGCCTTTGGCAGGTCCTCTCTGTTGTTTCCTTTCCCCCTCTCCTCATCACCTTTTCCCAGGAGAACTGAGCTCTAACCACCCCTGTGTGATCCACCTCCTGATTCATTCTCTTAACTCATTGAGCCCCATACATGCCAGGTGCTCCTTCAGTGGAGAAACCCAGTCCTGTCCCAAACCCTGATTTTGGTTTTTACTTAATGTCAGCTTTTGCGACAGTCTTGCTGTATTGACCTACAGGTATGTGTCTCTGCACCCACTCTCCTCATATTTGAGGCCCAATGCATAGAAAGCAGCTTAAATGGAAGTTTTAGTTGATCCAAGATGATCAGTAAACCTTTCCTTAAAGAGTAAAAGGCAGCCAAAGGTACACCCAGGAACTGTCTCAGTCTTGTCATGACAGAGATTTTCTCCTGCCTCATACATCTGCAGATTCTCTACCAAATTACATTTAGATGACTTCTAAAGGAACATACACAACCAGGCACATTGATTTTTAAAAAGCCCACCTGTGCACAAACATGCTTCCTCAGCTGGGAAGGTTGGTGTGTATTTATCCAGGTTTTCTTCTTCACAAATAGCAACATTTAGCATTGCCAGTTTTCTTGGGAAGTATAGAACCCTGACAGGACCATTAACTGACCCCTGACAGTTACTCCAGCTCTGACTTCTGCCAAGTAGAGATGGTTTCAAACTCAGTCACTGCCTATTTCCCTGCCATGTTGCTCCATATCAGTGCTTTAATACCTTGGTTGACAAAGGTTTGCCTATCCCTACTTTAAGAATGACTCACCTTCAAGCATCAGGTGTTGCAGAATATTTGTACACTATGTGAAGATATATTACTGTGATTAGTTTAATAAAGAGCTGAACGACCAATAGCTAGGCAGGAGGTATGGGTGGGACTTCCAGGAAGAAAGAAAGGAAGTAGGAGAGGAATCTAGATGCATGTCAGACGCCAGTGAGACATGGAGGGAGTAGGGCATACAGAAAGAGAGAAAGGTAAAAAGCCACAAGACGAAATGTAGATTGATATAAATGGGTTACTTTAAGTTATAAGAGCTAGTGGAACACGCCTAAGCTAAGACCAAGCATTCATAATATGTCTCCATGTCATTATTTGTGAACTGGCGACTGACAACAAAGCTTGCTACAATCAGGGACAGCTCACCAGAGACTATGAGCTTCTGAGATTTCTTTCTTTTTCTCTCTCCCCTTGTCTCTCACCAATTCTGCTCCTGCCCCATCTCTGGCCTTGAGATATTACCAAGTCAGGTGCATTCACCCTTCTGGATTAACATCCTATCAGTTCATTATGGCATATGCTGCTGCCAAGTTTTAGTTGACAGACACATCAGCATTTCCATCATTAAGAAGTTAACCTGTAAAGTAGATATACTAACACATACCTGTAATCCCAGCCCTCAGGAGGCTGAGCCAGGAGGATCACAAGTTCTAGACCAGTCTAGGCTACATCGAATATCCCTGGCCAGCCTGGGCTACACAGTGAGACCCTATCACAAAACAAAACAGCCAACAACATACTGCGTTATCTGAATGGAGTTGGAGATATCTACTTTTGAGACCTAGAAGGGAGGTAATAAGAGCTTTGTCTTGACAAAGTTGGGAGTTTCCCTTAGTCCTCCATGGTGGCATAACCAGTTAAGACTAGAGCTTGTCAGGAGGGGCACAGAAATTGAAAACAAAAAAACAGGGCAATCCAGTGAGTGCCATCACTAGAGTTGAGTTTGAAAATTACCCTGATCACCATACCACAGGCATGAGTTCGAATCTTTATGAAGTGAAATCCTTATTTATCCAGGAAGAACTGTGTAGGTAGGAGAACTGTGGTATATGGGCAGGACACCCATTAGGCCATGCAAGATCCAGGTCAATTCATCAGATGCCCAGCTGGTCCTGCTGGTTGTAATGGCTATTCCACCTGACTGAAGGCCTTGGCTTCTCACACACCTGCCACTTGAAACACTTTTTTCAAAGTCAAGCTCACAAGGTTCTGTCCTCCAGAAGTCTTCCCAGACACATTCCCTCCTTTGTTTCTTCACAGCCTCTGAGTCTCCTTTATGCCATTCACTTTTTGTCTGATGGTCTAGTCATCCATCCATCCATCCATTCTCCATCATCTACCCCACCCAAGGACTACCAAAAATTTATCCTGGCCTGGGGACCTAGACAGCTATGAAGGAGAGACCCAGGCCCTGCCCCAGCAGTGCTGCCTTTCAGTAGTCTGGTAGGGGAGATGGGATCAAGGGGGTGAGTTTAGCAGTAGCTGAATTAGGAGAAGAACAGGTGGGGATTCAGGAGACCACTTTGTCAGGTTGGAAGGGACGCCCTCTCTGAGAAAGCAGTCCCTAAGTCTTGAATATTCTTTTTTTTTTTTTATTTAGTATACAATATTCTTTCTGTGTGTATGCCTGCAGGCCAGAAGAGGGCACCAGATCTCCTTACAGATGGTTGTGAGCCACCATGTGGTTGCTGGGAATTGAACTCAGGACCTTTGGAAGAGCAGGCAATGCTCTTGACCTCTGAGCCATCTCTCCAGCCCCCTTGAATATTCTTAATTAAAGAGTCAGCCTCACTTCCTCAGGCCCTTCAACCCAGAGATGCTCAGGAATCAGGTATTGAAATGAATCTGGGCCCTGACCCTTTTTTTCTGGGCCTGTACACCCTAGCAGCCAGTAGTCACCCCACTTCTCCTGCTTTTAGGCTTCCTGGCTTTGCCCCCAGTGGTCATTTGAGCACAGAGAATTGGGTTACCTTGCGGGTGGGGTAGCAGGGGCCTATGAACTACAATGTGGCCCCGCATGGAGCTCAAGGCTAACCCCATCAGCACCAGGGACAGGAGAGCTGCAAAGCAGGCACTGCCCACCCTCAGGCTCCTGAGGTGCTCCTGGGTTCGATGCTTCCCCTCTCTATTACTATCATTACCCCTCAGGGAAACTGAGGCCCAGAGCTTGCTCTTCTAGCAGCAGCAGAGGCCAAAGCAAGGCAGTGCACTATGTTGTAGGGAGGGTAAAATGAGGAGTTTGAAATGCAGGCACAAGAATGAGGCTTGCACCCACCCAGACCCTCCCTGCCAGTCTTTGTCACACAGGGTCTGGTTTAGAGACCTTAGCCATAAGGTTAGAGACCTTAGACCTGAGGTTCCAGCCCCTGCTTTGGCAGATGTGAAGGAGGCGGTGGGTCAGGATGTATGTTTCTGCAGACTGGCTTCATGCCTCCACTCTAGTACCTACCTATTTGATTGTCTGTTTCAGTTTTTAAATTTACATATTTATTTATTGTATGTTTGTGTATTTTGAAAAATGTGCCAGAGCACACATTCCAAGGATTTCCTAAATTATTCAGATATTTTCATCACAAGTGTGAGCATACTGTATTACAAAACCAAAAAACATTGTACATCATTTGTGTGATTCAGTCTCAGCTGAGACAAGGAGATGAGCTTGTCTGGTCAGAAACTTGTTCTCATCTGGGTGCCTGCTGTGCCTGGCCTCACCAGAACATTTCATCAATGACTATAAAGTAGTCCATTTTAAATGATTCTGTGAGTGGGGGTGGGACCACAGAGTACAAGGACTAGGGAGATTCCTTGTTTTTTAGGGGGGAGCACAGAATCTATCTCTCTCTCTCTCTCTCTCTCTCTCTCTCTCTCTCTCTCTCTCTCTCTCTCTGTGTGTGTGTGTGTGTGTGTGTGTGTGTGTGTGTACATTACAGCACAGATGGCTTGCCTTGTGGCTTGGGCAGGGGCTGTGTTTTGGAGGGCCCGGATTCCTCACAGGCTTTCCGGTGAATAGATTGGAACTGAGTGGAAAACTAGAAGCAGTTCTATGGACTGTAGTGCAGAGGGGCCTGGCCAAGGATGCTGAGCAGCTCTTCCCCTGACCTGCCAGGCAGTCTCCTGCTCTCTAAGATGTCCCAGTTCACACGGAGCTGAGTTAAACGATACCTAGGTGAAGACCTTCCTGCTCCACCAGTGGCTCTCATTGAGAAGCCCAGGGTAGTTTTTTCAGTGGGAGCTGAGGCCCATGTGTCTTCTGGAGACTGCAGCCTTCATGGAGATATCAGGAGGAATGGTATGTTCACTCCACCCTGCTTCCCCCAAATCACTCTAGTTTGCCTGCTGCAGAGAACAGGTTCTTTGAAAGTCATCTACTACTTTCTTGAGGGTGGGGTGAGGATAAGAGTTTGCTGTTTTAACAGGCACTGGTTGTACACACCTTTAATCCCAGCACTCGGGAGGCAGAGGCAGGTGGTTCTCCATGAGTTAGAAGCCAGACTGGTCTACAAGGTGAGTACCAGGACAGCCAGGGCTACACAGAGAAACCCTATCTCAAAAAATAAAATAAAAGTGCTGTTTTTAAAAGGGAAGGAAACAAAAGTTCAGTCTCAGATTGTTGCTTATCCCAAGCCTCACCTGCCCACTCCATCAGCCCGTTCTGCAGGGAATGGGGATGAAAGCCTGGAATGTGCTTTGTGTGGGAATACTGGAGGCCCTGGCTGTTCATTCCATTCTGGTGTCAGGGCCCTCCTGGGGGACGTATACCACTGTTGACTTCTTGTTTTCCAAGACCATCTCTTTAGGCATTGCCAAAATAAATATCTTAGGATACCTGACCAGCCCCTCAGGCGTTTCTGCAACCAACTGTGCACAGCCAGCACCTTTGACCTTTGTGCCCACTGAGGAGCTATCACCACTCATCTGAAGATGGGGGGACACAGTGCTGCTAGAGTTGGGGCTATGGTCTCATCCAGAAATCTGGGTCTGGTTGTCCTTCTGTGAATGGAGTAGGAGCTCAGCTCGCTGAAGGCCCCGGCTTTTGATGTTGTTTCTCACTGCTTTGTTGCTGTTGTTGCTGCTGTTCTGACATGCAGTCTTGCTATGTAGCCCAGGCTGGCCTTAAACTCAAGCTCCCCTGCCCCGGCCTCACAAGTGCTTGGATTATAGGACTGCATCTCCGCACTATCTTATCACCCCAGGTGTACAGATGTGGAGCTTGAGGTCCAGAGGTTTGACTGTCTTGGGTCACACCTGTGAAGGTGGCATCAAGAGGTAGACTCAGATCCTCTGATTTCAAAGCTTCCTCTTGATGTTCCAAACACTTTAGTTTTTCCACCTTCCCAGCCCAGCTAATAACTTCCTGAACCAGCCCCTGGAGCAGTAGCTCTTAGGGGCCCTCACGGAGCTAGGTGCTCTTGTCAGAACAGCCACTCAGGCCTACCAGCTAGTGACCTGGTGTGTCCTAGGACAGCCAGGGGTTAAAAGGATACACAGTATTTGTGCACAGTTCCAGTCGGTAGCCCCCTGTGGACTGCCCACCCAGTTCTGGCAAGTGACTTGCCTGCCTGTGAGTCACACAGACACTGGTGAGTCAGGTTTTCCCCTTCTTCCTTCTGGAGCAGCTGGGGAGGAGTGGGGTTTTCTTAGGAAACAGATCCGTCTCTTTGCTCTCCTACTCGTTCCCTTGTCTCAGAGCTGGCTGCTTTCTGTGCATACAACCACAACTTGGCCCTAGAGGAAGAGTTCTTTGTGTCCGTCCTCACAGGAGAAGGAATCTGAGCTCTGTCACACTGGGCAAAACCCGAGTGGACTCAGGTGAAGGGAGAGGTGAGACGGCCTGCCAGCCTTGTAGAAAAGAGCGCAGGAAGCCACACACCTGGGCTGGGGCATGGTTTGTTCTGTCTGCAAAGAGGTGACTACCCTCTGGACATTCATGTAGGTTCCCCCAAGCACAGGGTCTTCCCTGAACTGTCCCTACTGCTTTTTAGCCAGCCTGACTATGCAGATGGTCAGCCTCAAGCACGCATAGGGTTCTCCCAGAGCACCCCTTGCCAGGCCCTCACAGAGCCTGATTAAACACAGAGAAAGCAGCCAGCTTGGCCGGTTGGCAAGTTCCTGATCAGCGCTTCTTGGCATGGCTGTGTATTGGAACCATCTGGAGAGCTTCTGAACCCTTGTGGTGCTGGGAGCAAGGAGCAGCCTCCAGAGCAATTAAGTCAGATCTGTCCCTTGAAGGGTGTGTGTATGTGTGCGTGTGCACACACGTGTGCACACATGCATATTTCTGGCTGACCCTGCAGTATCAGTTCGAAAGAGTTTGTCCTCCAGTAGTTGGCAGTCAAGTATTTGCTAGGACAGCACAGCGTGGGGAATATCCAGAGTGTAACCCAGAGCTGATGTTGGGGCTTCAGGCCTGTCAGGAAAAGAGCCTCAATCCTGGATCATGATGGATGGAGGCCAGAAGTCTGGACCCCTAAATACTAAGGAAGGAAAGCAGTGGGGATGGGGTCTGCCAGGACTGGTGAGTCAGGCTGTAGAGGAGGAAAGGGAAGGGATGAGTCAGGCACAGCTGCCTGCAAGGCCCAAACTTGGCTTCGGAGCATAAATGTGCTCAGTGAGTTCTCTTGTCAATCTGCAAACAAAATGTTGTGTGCTGCAAGCTGTGTGACTTGAGGAAATAGGTAATGATCCTTGAAAAGATGCTAAGGAGCATTGGGCATCGCTGTACATACTTTGAACAGGTCTCGGGAATTCTAGGCAAATAAAAGAGTAGTATTCGGGTTTGGCAGATGTGCCTAGAGGATCATACAGGTGTCATGATGGAAAGGACTTGAACTTCTGACTCCAGGTTCACTCCGCTAAGAATGCCAGTCAGAAAAAATAGCACAGAACTCCTTCCTGACCGCTGGACAAAATGTGGATTAAATTAATGGAGGGCTTGGGAGAAACTGCAGCCACACCAGGGAAAGCCTTAATCATTCTAGCTCTGATCATAATAGGTAGGGTTTGTTTGCTTGTTTGTTTGTTTGTTTGTTTTGAGATAGTTTCATGTAGTTTAGGCTAGGCTGATCTTGAACTCATTGTTTAGCCAAGGATGATCCTGAACTCCTGATTTTCCTGCCTCCACTACTCAATTGTTGTGATTACAGTTGTGTGCCCAGCTTGACCCCAGGAGTTCTAAATATACTTGGTGTGATGTTCCTGTGGGGCAGAGATCTAATGTACACAGGAACCGGTGATCTTAGTGCTATGCCTCACCTGGGCTGTTCTGTTCTCTCAACTAACCTAACTAAACCAATGTCTAAGGGCTTTTCCTGGTTGTTGTTCTCCTCAGGCATTTCATTTCTTCCAGATAAGTCTGGGTAAGTTGTGTGTGTCAATGCATTTATCTGCTTCAACTTGGATGGGAGAAGCAGTAGCAGGAAGTAGGGATTGTCAATGTGGAAAACAGTGAAGTGCAGGGAGCCCACTAACGAGATGGAGCAGAGCAGGGGGTGGCAGATTCGACTAATAGTACTAATGACAAGCTGAGAGATAGCTCAGCAGTTAGGAGCACTTGATGTTCTTCTAGAGGACCCAAGTTTGGTACTTTGTACCTACTTCGGGTGTCCCACAACCACCTATAACTCCAGCTTCAGGGGACCTCCATGGATCCACACCCCCCCACACACACAATTAAAAATAAATCTTTTTAAAAATAGTTATGAAGGCCTGGTGGTGGTGACACACACTGTTAATTTCAGCACTCGGGGGCAGAGGCAGGCGGATCTTTCTTAATTCTAGGCCAGTCTGGTCTACAGAGTTAAGTTCCAGGACAGCCAGGATTGTTACACAGAGAAACCCTGACTTGGAAAAAAAATTAAATTACAGAAACAAACAACCATGGTAACAGTAATCAGTGCTTCTACTAGAGAAAATAGGTGCGATGTTTGTGTGTATGTGTACATTAAGGAAGCAAGAACCTGTGAGTCTGAGTGTTAAGATAACCACTTGTGGAATTTAGGTTTGTATGTATACATTTATAAATCTAGCTTCATGCAGTCTTCCAACCTCCCTCAAGAGGTGAAAAGATAGCTGGGTAGTGGTGGCGCATGCCTTTAATCCCAGCACTTGGGGGGCAGAGGCAGGCAGATCTCTGAGAACTCGAACCAAGACAGTAGGCCAGGCGAAGCTGTGCTGTTTGGTGAGTTAGGTGTATTAAATGCATTTTGTTTTATGTTGTTTTCAGCTTACAGGGGGCTTATCAAGATGATTTCAATGGGGGAGTGTCTCAACCCTCAAGTCTGTGTATCTCTGTTCCATTTCTGCCGTGTAGCCCAGAGGGGAGTAACTAAAATTAATGTTTGTTGTCTGCTGTGAGATTCATCCACAATGGAAGTAGGCTTCCTCATGGTGTAGCGATCTTCCCAAGCAGGGTTGTTATATGAGATGGGGGACTGGTTTCCACTGCTGAACCCCTAGCCAGCTGTGCTTAGTTGGGATCTATCTAGTCTGTGTTTCTTCAAGCCTGCAAAGGATCTGGGCACCCAGTCCTGAACGTGGGCTGAGATCTAGGATCCAGAAAACTGTGCTGAACCGCTAGCTCCTGTTACCTTGTTCATTTTCTGTTTCCTTGCTGCCTTTGCCACCATAATTCTGGTGTTCAGCTCCAGATATTTTCATATTCTAGTTAGAACTTAGTCTGCTCTGTTGTTGAAATAGTTTAACAGAAGAAATTTATGACACAGACACTTGGGAAACAGATATGGGGTCCAGAGCAAGACTCCTTACCTCTTAGTCTTTTTCCTCATCAGTAAAAAGAAATACTAAGGGGGGCTGGAGAAACGGCTCAGTGGTTAAGAGCACTGGCTGCTCTTCCAGAGGACCCGGGTTCAATTCCCAGCACCCACATGGCAGCTCACAACTGTCTGAAAATCCAGTTCCAGGGGATCTGACACCTTCACACCAATGCACATAAAATAAAGATAAATAAACCATTAAAAAAAGCAGTTTAAAAAAAAAAGAAATGCTAAGGCTATATGATAAGTTATCACTTCCAGCTTCAAGACTCTGCCCTACCTTCAATGCTGTGTCTTAACAGAATGGCATGTCTGACACCAGGTAATGTGGAGACCATAGTAGCACAGTGTTCTGCCTGATACTCATTGGATTTTTCCCTTTGATGGCAACTGAGACATCTGGGCTACCTGTGCAGAAACAGTGGAGAGAGCTCTTTCCTTCCCCTCTTTCCTCTTTTCCTCCCTACAGTTCCAAGGTAGCAAAGGGAGCTGGCCAGATACAGGAGACCTTTCTAGCAACCCCCAAGGAGCTCCTGACTTATTTATTAGCTGCCATCTTCCTCTTATCCCCTAGGGACAATGCGGACCCTGTGCTTGAAGCCTGCACAGGAGCGCAGCATCCAACCAAGCTCGTTCTTTGTCCCTGTTAAACTTAACCTCACTTAACCCCTGTGTTTTCTCACACTCAGAAGTAAAGAACAAGAGTTTTCAAGTTTTTCAATATCACAGCAACTTCATGAAGAAGATACTGACCTCTGACTGCATTGTGGTCATATACAGTATTGACTTGGCTTGATTATCAGACTTTTTCATTTAAGCACTAGGCAGAGTAGTCACATTTAGCCTTTACTGCAACCCCACGAAATGGTCTTTCTACATATGGGAACACTGAGGCACAGGATGGTGAGGCCATCTGCTGGCATTCACACAGGTGCTCACTAGCCAGAGAGAGCCCCCACCACCCATCTCTGAAGGCCTTGAGGAGTAACCAGACAGCAGAGAAAGGTGTCTCCTTACTCAGTTATCTGTGGCCAGAAAAGTCAGATTGGGGTCAGGACCCTAGTTACACTTGGAAACAAACATTAGTACATGGTGAAGACTAGAATGGAGTCACTACAAGGAAAGAGCAGCTGGAATTCTAAAAGTTCACGTGGCTTAAGTGTGAGCTTTCTCAACACCTGTTGTTTAACTGCATTTGTGTCCTCTTCCCTCCAGACTGGCCTTAGCTAAGGAGCTGTTGGCCATATGGCATGTTAAACCACCCTCCTGGGGTGTGGGGGTTCTGTTGCTACTTGAGCTCACATGGGCCCTGACTGGTTGGTTACTGCCCGCTCTGGGTCCTACCTGCTCCTGTTTGACTTCCCAGGGCCAGGCTGGGGGCTCAGGCCAGAGGGCAGAGAACGATCTCTTTCCCAGTATGCTCAGGGTGGCCCACTTGTGAATGTGTATGTTGCATCAGAGTAGTGAAAGCACAGACTGTCTGTGCTCTTGTGAGCCCCCTTGTCCTTTTCCATAGCTGCTCCTGATACTTCTGGGTAAAACTGTTTCTCTTGGCCACACTTGGAGCTCCCTTCACCGCAGAGGTTCCTGGCCTCACTGGGCTTGGTTCCTGGCATCCAGTGCCTTGTCCTTCTGCAGTCACCTCACGGAGCACTCTGAGGGGGCTTTGGCCCCCTCAGACTCTCCTCTGCTCCCCTCCCTGTCTTCTTCCTTCCAAACAGCCCTCTTTTCCCCATTTGTAGGGCTTTCTTCCCACTGATTCTGCCTTTCCCATTCTGTCAGTCCACTTCATTAGCACCAGATGCTGAACTGCCCTGGGATCAGGAAGATGGACTGCAGGGGCTCTTGGCTTCAGGGCACTGAAAAAGATGGTGGCAGAGAAGTACAGTACTCTAGGCATGGTGCCATCCTGGAGCAGACACAGAGCCTTCCTGCCTTGGTTGTTCTGCCCTGCGCAGGACCACTTGAGACTTCTGTGTCTGGAGGATATACAGTTTAGGATGTCTGGCTTGTTACTTAGCAACCATCTCCACCCTTTCCCCCTGCTAAACCCTGTAGGTGGACCCTAGGGAATGGAGAGGCAAGGCCTACAGGCCTGCTCAAAGTCCCAGATGAGCAGAGCTGGGCCAACACAGTCCTCTCTCTTCTCTTCTACTGAAGGTTACCCAAGCTCTAAGGGTCATCTCAGGCTATGTCTGGCTATAAATACTGTTTCCTGGGGGATTACCTGGGCTCTTCTCCTGGCTACACCCTCTTAGGCTGGGCTGATCCTTCCTGGGCCAGTGGTTCTTTCTGACCTCTTATCCCCTGCAGACTTTGGCATTCAGCTGTAAACTATTGGGGACAGTGGGAAGAGTGGGGGGAGATTCAAGAATTTGTCCTAGGCTAATGGCTCTTGCAGCTAGAACTGCTGGGACCAAGTAACTCTGATTCTTGCCTTCTTTTGTGTGGAGCATCATCTCTTTTCAGCAAGCACAAGCCCAGGCTTGTCCATAATCAGTACTTCAGGGTCGGACACTTTTGGCCCCATCTCTGGAACCAGGCCTAGGGTGGAGCTTGGTAAATGAGCATGGAAATAGCTGAGGGATTTCTGCAGGCATAAATAGGGCCAACTCATGGCTTGGGAGGATTGCCTTGGGAGGTGTCTGCTCCCTTCTGTTGGTCTCCAGCTCAGTATCACATCTCAGGAGTTCAGTCACTCTAGTCCCTAAACTACAGGAGGAATCTCCTGGGGTCTGAAGTCAGGAAACAAAGCGAAGGCAGGTGTGATGGCACATGCCCGTAATCCCAGCACTCAAGAAGCTGAAGAAGAAAGATGACTTGTAGGGCAGCCTGGCTAAAACAGCAAAACTCTGTGTGTGTCTGTGTATCTCTCTCTCTCTCTTTCTCTTTCTCTCTCTCTCTCTCTCTCTCTCTCTCTCTCTCTCTCTCTGTGTGTGTGTGTGAGAGAGAGAGAGATACAGAGAGACAGACAGAGAGATAGAGAGACAGAGTGTGTGTATGTCCCTGTGTCCCTGCTCTGTCAGTTCATTCTCAATTCAGCAGATATTTATGAGAACCTTGCATTGTGCTTGACACCCTCAAGGCACTGGGCTACTGAGGGTAAAGTCAGGAAGTCCGTGCCTGCTTTCCTGTGTTTCTGAGAACTCTTATTCTGTGTAGTCATTTTGACTTAAGCCCCCTTGTAGAGTCAGGTATAGA
Organism: Myodes glareolus; assembly: GCF_982192425.1. Classification (NCBI taxonomy): domain Eukaryota; kingdom Metazoa; phylum Chordata; class Mammalia; order Rodentia; family Cricetidae; genus Myodes; species Myodes glareolus. Next base: position 20,150,947 of record NC_142032.1, on the reverse strand, counting down.
GAGTGAATATATACACACACATGCACACAACCACCATTACCACCACCACTAGGCAAGTTGTAGTGTTCTTTTTCCCTCTTTCCTTTCACTGTCCTCCCTTGAGTAGTGCCAGACATTGCTTATTATCCAGGCCAAACTGGAGCAGCCACCATCATTATCCTCCCCCAACCCAGACACTGTGCCCTCTTGCTCTCGCCTTCTGCCCTCCCCAGGTCAGCTTGGCAACCATTTCAGAGACTATGTGTTGATCTAATTTATGTTAACCTGTGCGTTGTTACAGCATTTCTGCCCTTGTTCTATGTTTACAAGTAGGGTTTTATTTGGGGGGTTGGTTTTTGAGACAGGGTTTGATATAGCCTAAGCTGGCTTTGAATTTCATATGCAGCAGAACCTTGAACTCTAGCTCATTCTGTCTGTCCCTCCCAAGTCCTAGGATTACAGGTGTGTACCCCTCACCTAGGTACAAATAGGGTTTTTTTTTTATCATATTGAGTGAGGTAACCAAGACCCAGAAAGACAATTATCATATGTATGCATAATAAAAGTGGTTTTTAAACATAAAGCAAAGAAAACCAGCCTACAAATCACAGTCCCAGAGAACCTAGACAACAATTAGGACCCTAAGAGAGACATACATGGATCTAATCTACATGGGAAGTAGAAAAAGGCAAGATCTCCTGAGTAAATTGGGAGCATAAGGGACCATGGGAGAAGGTTGAAGTGGAGGGGAGCAGAAGAAAATGTAGAGCTCAATAAAAATCAATAAAAACAAACGAACAAAAAGCAAATAGGGTTTTTTGGTTTCCCATGCCTGGGGATCGAGCCCAGGGCATTGTACATGCTAGCTAGGTAAGCGCTCTGCTACGGAGCTATACCTCCAGGCCTGTTCTTTGTGCGGACACAGACACACACACACATACACACAGTGGTGTCAGGGATTAAACTCGAGTCATCAGACTTGTGCAGCAAGTGCTCAGTGATCTGAGCTTTGTCAGCCTGAGGCTGTACTGACACCCCAGGAAGCTCCAGTGCAGGGGCTTTGCAGTCATTCTGTGTGGCTGAGGTCATTCCAGTCATACACATACTTCCTGCCTAGTCACAAGTGTCTTTTGCTGACACCTGCCCACTTCTACCATAGGCACCCAGGATCTTGGAAATCTTCCTCTCCCATCTCCTACTATAGGGATGTGCCTTAACTACTAAATTGCTATATTTAAAATCTTTTGTGGGCTACATCCAGAGCAGGGAGCATTTCCTTCACCCCATCTTTTACTGGAGCTTATGCAGAAGTGGAGTTCTAAGTAGTTGCCACTGAATGCTTTTGCTGTTGAACCCAGCAAAGCCTGCCCTGGCCCTAAACAAGACTGCTGGTGCTGCCAGGGCTGAAACCCGAGAGCTCTGGCTCTCTGTTTCCTGGCTCATCACCATCCTCGGCCTCACTCACTGGCTTCCTGAGTTCTTCCAGCTTTTCTCTGACAGCTCCTCAAAATACCATGTGTCCTCTGTGCTTATTACCAACTTTACTGGTAATCTTATTACAGAAGCAATTAATTCTCATTGTAGAAAACTTGGAGAATATAAGCAAAAAAAAAAAAAAGTCACTGATAACTGCCATTCAGTTATAGCCACCGTTCACATTCTCAGTAAAAGTTTGTCTGGTCTTTTGACTATTTATGTAATTATGCATAGTTTCTAGGAGCCAAAGCTGGGGCACAGAGCACTTGCTGTTCTAGATCCTTTCCTCCTTGCTACAGAGTGGCCGCCCCTGATGGCCTGGTACAGATACAGTTTTACTTCCTCTTTTCCTGGTCATGTGAGTTTCAGTTGTCCCAGCTTTCCCTGCTAAAACCATGCAGAGTTAACAGCTGCATGTCAGGGCTCTTTTCTTAGGATAAATTCCTAGAAAGCCAAAAGTCAAACCGAAGAGATGGGCTTTGAACTTTATTTTGATATCATATCAAATAAATGGGCTTAATAAGATTTATAACAAGTTATGTGGCATATGAGTTTTCGTATCTTTTCTAGACAAAGTCTCATGTAGCCCTGGCTGGCCTCAAACTCACTCTGTAGCCAAGAACGGCCTTCAACGCCTGATCCTCCTGCCTCTACTTTATGAATCTTGGGACTCCAGGCCCGTGCCCATTGTATGTGATACTGAGGGCTAAGCTGTGGCTTTGTGCATGCGGGGCAAGCACTCTGCCAGCTGAGCTATATCATCAATTCCACTTTCTTTACACTTATTTTTCTTTTCTTTTGAGGACAGGGTCTCATACTGTAGCCCTAGCTAGCCTTGTGTTTGCTATAGAACAGACTGACCTCAAACTCCTGGCAGTCCTTCTGCCTCAGTCTCCTGAGTAGTACTGTTATAGGTAGCTGTCCCATTTGACCTCAATGTGTGTGCACGTGTGCGTGCGTGCGTGAGAATGTGCACTTTAGCATACACATGCACACATGCCAAAGCATTCTAGTAGAAGTCTTAAGATCAGGCTGTGGCCCTCACCTTCCATTTTGAACCAATCTTTGATGACTGCTGCTGGGTAAACCAGGCTAGCTGGCCTGGTCTGGTGGGAGGGAACAGGGCTTCTCATCTCACTGTAGACGAAGCACATGGATTACAGACCTACACTACCTTGCCCTGCCTTTACATGGGTTCTGGGGACTTAAACTCAGGTCCTCACATTCATGTAGCAAGTTCTTTACTCACTAAGTCATTTCCCCCAGCCTGTTTTGTTTTTGTTTTTTTTTCCTGTTGTTTTGCTTGATTCAACTTCTTGTAAAATATATTGAAAATAAAATGTAAAAGCCATCATCAAAGCCAGCCATGGTAACACATGCCTTTAACCCCCCCCCCCCCAGCATTTGAGAAGCAGAGGCAGCCTGATCTACAGAGAGTTCCAGAACAACTAGGCTATACAGAGAAATCCTATCTTGAAAAACCAAACCAAACCAAACACAGCCATCATCAGTTAACTTACGTGCTTAGATGAAAAACTTCCTCTTATGTTTTGGATTTTGGATTTTTCTTGTTGTACACACCAGTATGTAGAGGGTTCAGACATCAGGCTTGTGTCTTGTGAGTTCAGATTTGGACCTAGAGAGCTGATATTTTTTTTTGTTTGTTTGTTTGTGGTGGTTTGCATGGGTATATCCTCCACAGACATATGTGTTTCAGTGCTTGGGCCATAGGGGCCATAGGGAGTGGCACTATTAGGTGGTATGACCTTGTTGGAGCAGGTGTGACCTTGTCAGAGAAAGCGTGTTTCTGTGGAGGCGGGCTTTGAGGTGTCATATATGGTCAAACCACGCCCAGTTTGACAGTTCACTTCTTCTTTTTTTTTTAAGTAAATTTTATTAAATTATAAAAGTTTCCATTTCCGCCCCCCCTCCCAACACCCTCCCACTCCCCCCCTCCTCTTTTTATGCTGCCTTTGACCCACTGATGAAGGCACCAAGCTGACCTAGAGATGCTGCCACTGCCCTCTAGTGCTGCAAAGGAGAACAACACTGAATCTACCGATTGGGGTCCTGCTTCTCTGGTGTTAACTCTGCCTACCCTTTGCTTCTGCCTCACCACCCTGTTCTGCTCTCTCGTGTCAAGAAGACCTTCCATGAACATATTAGGACTGGAGAGGGAGGGGGAGGGAAATGGGAGAATGGGAGGAGGTAGAAATTTTTAATAAATAAATAAAAATAAATAAATAAAAAGAGAAGACCCTCCATGAATGAGGGAAACTTGTAAGGCCTTGTGTCCTGGATCACTGTGGGTGCTGTGGATACTTGGAGAGGCTCATATGTAGTGGATGAGAAGTGTAAATGACTCTTAAGAAACTTAGCTGCTGTCTGGGTAGAGGAGAGATAACCCAGAGGTTGCTTTAAAAGGTTTATGAGCAAAGCAGTATCCCCAAAGAGGCTGTAAACAAAGACAATGTCCAAGGTGATGTAGAAACACTCAGATTACAGACACTGTACTGTCATGTCCTGCAGTTATATGGGTTCTAGAGATTTGAACTTGGATCATCATGGTTGAACAGCAAACCACCACAGGGGTGTTATTGAGAAGATAGAGTACCCAGGAGAGAGGCATGTGTGCATAGTTACCATTCAGATTTCCTTAGGGTCACAACTCAGTAACCTCAGTGTCAGGCACAGCCAGGGAATGATGAAAATGTCTCAGAGCTTGCCTGTGTCTTTTGTAGGAAAACTGTGCTTAGCAGAGCATGCAGGCACATTCCTGTAATTCTAACATGGGAGGTTAGAACAGAGGGTTAGGGTTAGGAGTTCGAGGCTGGATTGTCATCTACACTGCCAATTCAAGACCACCCTAGGCTGCCTGCGACCCTGTCTTGCTTTTGGTTTTTTTTATTTGTTTATTATGTATACAATATTCTGTCTGTATGTATGCCTGCAGGCCAAAGAGGGCACCAGATCCCATTACAGATGGTTGTGAGCTACCATGTGGTTGCCGGGAATTGAACTCAGGACCTTTGGAAGAGCAGGCAATGCTCTTAACCTCTGAGCCATCTCTCCAGCCCTTGCTTTTGTTTTTTGAGACAGGGTTTCTCTGTGTATCCCTGACTATGCTGGAACTTGCTCTGTCTACCAGGCTGACCTCAAAATTACAGAGGTCTGCCTGCCTCTGCCTCCAAAGTGCTGGGATTAAAGGCGTGCACCACCATTACCAACGAGACCCTGTGTTTTAGAAAAGGAAAGAAAGGACAAAAGACAATGCTGACACTCAGTTGTATCATTTTTCTCAGTCCTCATCAAGTTAGTCCCATGCACCAAACCTGAACCTCTGCCCAGGCTAGAAGCAGCCGCAGACAGACAGGCCAGAAAGAAATGACATGCAGCAACAAACGAAAACCATAAAAAGGCTCAAGAAGCTAAAGAGCACTGGACAGAGGGCAGAGGTGCATGATCTGGGACCCCTGAGGGTGTCCCGCTACTAGCCTTGTCTCCTGATGGATCACTGCTCTGAACCAGAGTAATCATCACTAAGACCCAAAGGATCAGGAGCAAAGGGCACAGGAATCTCAGGGGAGCTACTTCCTTGCTCAGGGCAAAACATCTTCAAAACAAAGTTCATCACAAAAATATGTTTCCAAAATGTTTTCCTGTTTCCTTGGCACTTCCTTTCTTTCCACTGATCTTGTTTTGATTTTTGTGGTTGGTGGAGGGTGTAGGAATTTCGTTTTTCTATATGGAAAACCTATAACCTCAACATGATTACCAAATAGGCCACTTTCTACCTCTGTTCCCCATCAGCAATTCTGTTTTGTTTTGTTTTGTTTGTTTGTTTGGTTGGTTGGTTTTTCAAGACAGGATTTCTCTGTAGCTTTGAAGCCTGTCCTGGAGTTAGCTCTTGTAGAGCAGGCTGGCCTCAAACTCACAGAGATCCGCCTGCCTCTGCATCCTGAGTGCTGGGATTAAAGGTGTGCACCACCACCAGCTGGCCTAGCAATGCTGTTTTTTGCTGTGGCAAGGTGGTATGTGTACCCGGGTCCATTTCTGGGCTCTTGTTTCTATTCTTTTGGCCTATTTGTCTGTCTTGTCGTGATGACTGTAGAATTACTCTGGACCTCAATAACAGCAGTGCAGGCTATCCTACTGTGTTCTTGTCAAAAGCAACTTTGTTCTTCTACACAATATTCCCTCCTTCCTTCCTTCCCTTTCTTGTTATATGTGTATGGAGATTTATATGTGTGATATTTGTGCATGCCCATTCTCAGAGGCCAACAAAGGAGAAGGTGGGGTATTATTCTGCTATCACCCTCCATCTTCCTCTCTTACGACAGGGTCTCTCATTGACTTGAAGAGCTAAGCTGATGACCACCAAGCCCCATTGATTCTCCTGTCTCTGTGCCGTGCTGTACCAAACTTACCTGTCTTTTTACATGGTACTGGACACCTGAACTAAAGTCTTAATGCTTGTATAGCGAGCACCCTACCCACAGGGCCATTTCTCCAGCCCTTCTAGAAAAAAATTAGCGTTAACCTTCCATTTCCTTGGAGAAAACTCCCAATTAGGAACTTTATTGAGAGCCAGAGGTAGTGGTAAACACCTTTAATCACAGTACTCTGAGGCAGAGGCAGACGGATCTCTGAATTTGAGGCCAGCCTGGTCTACAGAGTGAATTCCCGGGCAACTGGTGTTACACAGAGAAACCCTGTCTTGAAAAACAACAACCCTTTATTGGAGGCATGGAGAAATAGCTATGTGGCTAAAAGCACATAATTGCTTTTTCAGAGGATTTGAATTGGGTTCCCAGTACCCACATCTGGTAGCTCACAACTGGCTGAAATTGCAGCTCCAGAGGACTCGACACCCTACACTCACATATACACACAAAGACATACACATAGACACATAATTAAATATAAATCTTTTAAGAAAGAAACTTCATAGCAGTTCTTATGAGCTGAGACGCCATGAAGTTCTCAGAAAATTGCCACTTTTCCATTTTCTTTCAGATTCTGGCAAGAGCTTTAAGTATGCTTTTTCCGACACTTTGGGCACCTTACTTTTTGTCTGAAGCCCCCATCCCTGCCAAGTTGCTGCCTGCTTCCATGTGGGGGGCCTCCATGCTAGTAACTCAGACAACATGCTGTTTTCCTCCCTGCTCCAATCCCTTCCTCTAGGCAGCTGCTGAGACTTCTAGCTTTCCTGACCTAGGGTAATTCCCTTTTCATCACTAATAAAACTGTCCTCAAGCTTAAAAAACAAGTAAACTAGACTTGAACTAAATGGATAGGCCAGGTTAGGGGAATAGACATCTAGATGACGTGTGCCTGTGTGGTGCACGTGTGCGGAGCACATGTGTCTAGAGGTCAGGTTAGGGGAATAGACATCTAGATGACATGTGCCTGTGTGGTGCACGTGTGCGGAGCACATATGTCTAGAGGCCAGTGCTAGACGCCATCCCCTAGCGCCCTCTGTCTTGCTTTAAAACAGGATGTCAGTGACATGGAGCTCATTGGGCTACACTGGCTGACTCTGGATCCAATGTTTACTGGGAATCTAAACTCAGATCCTCATGTTTGCATGGAAAAACCTTTATCCACTGAGCCATTCCCTAACTCCTGGATAATTTTCTTAATGTTTGCCTTCTTCCTGTTGTAACCTTCCACAAGTTCTGATGTAAAATATCCTATGACTACTTCTTAACCTCTAGAAGTCTAGATGGCTCTTTTAAATTCTGAGAGATCTTTATAATCCCCTTTCCTTGACTCATGTCTTAACTCTTATTTCTTAACTTTGCTATTTGATAACCTGCTGTAAATCCCAGTATGAAGTACTGGTAAGCCTGATTCTTCTGCTGCCTGCTGGCTCTGACTCATACTGCTTTATTTATTGCACCTTGTGACTTTTATTTTTGTTTTTGTCTGTTTATTTTGTTTTTTGGGGTTTTTTTGTTTTTTTTTTTTTTTTGAGAAGAGATTTCACTGGGTAACCTAGGTTGGCAGGAAACTCACTGTGTGACACTTGCTGACCTCAAACTTGTGATCTTCCTCCATCTTTTGAGTACTGGGGTTGTAGGCATTGTCCACTACTCTGGTCTGCTGCTCTCCTACCCCAGGGTCTTACTGTGTAGCTCCAACTATCTTGGAAATCACTCTAGACCAAGCTAGCCCTGCCTCTTCCTCCCGAGTGCTGGATTTAAAGGTGTGCACCACTACACCGGCCTCTGTTGGTTTTTGTTGTTTTCTTTTTTGTTTTTTGTTTTTGTTTGTTTTCAAGGCAGGGTTTCTCTGTAGCTTTGGACCCTGTCCTGGAACTAGCTCTTGTAGACCAGGCTGGCTTTGAACTCACAGAGATCCACCAGCCTCCGCCTCCTGAGTGCTGGGATTAAAGGCATGCACCACCACCACCCAACTTCTGTTGGATATTTTCAAGGCCTGGTTTGAAGCTGTTTTCCTCTAAAGAGGATTTGTTTCTCAGGAACACTTTCCACTAAATGTTGGCCACGGTTTTCTACTCACACAAGGAACTGTATGTTTTTAGAGTGTAAGCCACAGGATTTAGTAAAACCTCTCACTGTAGCCTCAGGCAGGCCATTTACTCTCTCTGCATCTGCCCTGTCACCTGTGAAATCACATCCTGGTACCTACCACCTAAGGCTGCAAGACTGGGATGGGAGAGTGTACAGAAATAAGAAGCATCAGTGGTGGTCAGTGAGTAGCATGCTCTTACCCGGAATAGCTCCACTCCTGCCCCTGCCAATGGGAGCAAACCAGTGTAGCCTTGGCCGCGGCTACTAGCAAGACCCTGTTGAGAGCACAACCTTGAACTTGCTATGTAGGTGAGGATGGCCTTGAACTTGTTGTGTAGTCAAGGTGAACTGTAGTGCTTACCTGAGCTCCTGTGAGTTCTCAGCTCTCAACTCTGAGATGTCTGAGCTTCTATATGCCTTAGAAACAGAAGCCTCTGCCCTGAGACTTGACCATGGTCTGGAATTGTCTTAGAGGTTATTTGGAACCGGGTAACAAGAAAAATGACACTTAACAGAAATGAATTGCTTCAGATGCTGTAGGGATTAGTTGGCTATTATATTTTTAATTATTAGATCATGGATGCACCTCAAAATATAACAATTATCTGTATGTACAAGGACCTAGACTCAATTCAACCACTACAAAAAGAAGAGTCATTGTAACTATGTGGTAGAGTTATAAGACGTAATTTTATGTGTATGAGTGTTTGCCTACATGTAAGTCTGTGCACTGCCTGTGGAGGCCAGAAGAGGGCATTAGGATTCCTAGATCTGGAGTTACAGACAGTTGTGTGGCTGCATGTGGAAGCTGGAATACAAACAGGGTCCTCTGGAAGTGCAGCCAGTACCCTTTTTTCTTTTTCTACACCTGGGCCGTAGGCACCACGGGGAAGGAGAGAGACAACACTTATGGGTCCTTAACATATAAGCAGTTCACTGACCGATCAGGGCTGCAGGACAAGGACTCAGAGCCTTGTTGCTCCTGGCAGCCCCAAGCAGGGGCAGAAGCGGAGTTTATGAGCATAAAAACCACACCACCTGTTGCCAAGTCACAGGTACAATTTTCCACCAATCAAGATTCAAAGATTATGAGTTTTCCCTGTGTGTTCCATCACTGTCAGCTAACTAACACAGAATGTAAGCTTTTCAGTCCAACTAATCAGATTCATTTGTTTTTCTGTTGTTAGGAACAGCCATAACGATTTAGAAAACTAAGGGGCATAACAGACTATTTCTGTTGTCTAAGGAGGAGGTGGACCAGCCGTTGGGAAGTTCCCAGTTCTCATAGGGCTTGAGAACCTGAACGGCGTTTCACTCTATGGGTAAAATGGAGTCTGAAGTCAAATGGCAGTACTTAGGACAAGGTGCTTTTGCCTGCTCCCTCACTCTTTACTGCTGACTCAGATTTCCAGCCTCAAATTGTTCATAATTTTTAATCATGTGGAAAAATGACAGTAATATAAAATGAAGTTGAAGGAAAGTTGAAATTGTATAATGGCATGAAAATATTTTCAGTCCTTTCTGGGAGAAGGAGTGTAAAGAAATGCATCTAACAGCATGATCCTAGTGCAGAATACGTAGGTTTATATTCCTTTACTCAGGAGGGGAATAAATAGGCTGTTTTGTTTGTTTGGTTGGTTTTGAGGCAAAAATAAATAGCCCAATCTGGCCTTGAACTTGCTATGTAAGCAAAGATGATTTTGAGCTCTGATCCTCCTGCCCCTACCCCTAATTTCCAAATGTTGGAATTAAGGGTGAGCACAACCCTGCCTGGTTTGTTAACAGTCACTCCTCTTTGTTTTGTTTTTGTTTATTTTGCTTTGTGGGGTGTGTGTGTGTGTGTGTGTGTGTGTGTGTGTGTGTGTGTGTTTGAGTTTTCAAAATGTAGCCTGGCTGTCCTGGAACTCATTCTGTAGACCAGGCTGTCTTTGAACTCATAGCTCTGCCTATCTAATACTGGGATTAAAGGTGTATATCACCACTGCCACAACCCGTCATTTTTTTTGAATGGTGGATTTTTTAAAAAATTTTTTAAAACTTTATTTTTATTTTATGTGTATTGGTGTTTTGCCTGGATGTCTGTGTGAGGGTGCCTTTGGAACCGGAGTCAGAGACAGGTGTGAGCTGCCATGTGGGTGCTGGGAGTTGAACCTGGGTCCTCTGGAAGAGCAGTCAGTGCTCTTAACTGCACAGTCATCTCTCCAGCCCCTGAATGGTGGAATTTTGCAGCACAAATTTTAATTGTTCTTAATAATAAAAACCCAGAGTAAGATATTAGCAAATGAAACTGAGAGATCAGAGAAGCAGTGCAGCTGGCCACTAGAAATAGAAAGACCTTTTACCTCTACCAAATCCTCAGGCTGAAGGGGTGACCCTGTCTCTACAAATCCTTAGACTGTATGATCCAACTGAATCCTCAGACTGCATCTAAGCGCCTGTCTCCTCCTGCCTTACATTCCTCTCTCCACCCAGTCATATCCCTTCCTGTCTCCACCTTCCTAGTGCTGGGACTAAAGGTTTTGAGCCACCACCACCTCACTCTAATTTTTTTTTTAGACTGGATCAATCTTAAGTAGCCCAGGGTGGCCTTCAACTCACAGAGATCCACCTGCCTCTGTCTCCCAAGTGCTGGGACTAAAGGTGTTGCCACCACTGCCTGGCCTCTGTGGCTAACTAGTGGCTAGCTTTGCACTCTGATCTTCAGACAAGCTTTATTTGTTAGATTACAAACAAAATATCACTACAGAATTCTAAGTAATTTTCTCCCAGTGGTAGTATAGTGCAGTGGTAAGAGGCTGGGCTTGGCGTCAGAAAATCATGCATTTAGTATTTATTTGGTTTTTGACAAATGACAAACTTTTGGTTTTCCCATCTGTTGGGTTGTTTTGAGGTGTAGCTCTGTGGCAAGGTGCTTGCCTAGCATACAGAAAGCTATTTTTTAAGGAAGGATCTTGCTTCAGTCCCAAGAACTCACCTGTGTTCTGGCTTACTTGGCTGTAAATGGTTGGCGTTACTGCATTTCTCCTGTTTTAAAGTTTCTTTATAGCAGAAGGCAAAGGGGGCCAGAGGCAACCTATTGAGCTCTGTTTTGTGGACTTTGAAGGTGTTATTTCGGCTATTTATAAGGTCGGTAGCATACTCACAGGCATACGATGACCGTTTTTTCCCTCCCAAGTCATGGGGGCTGAATCTTCTAGTAAGCTTAAAAGCTTAAAAGCTTTAAAAGCTTAAAAGAGGGTGCTAGGCGGTGGTGGCACACACCTTTAATCCCAGCACTTGGGAGGCAGAGGCAGGCGGGTCTACAAGAGCTAGTTTCAGGACAGGCTCCAAAGCTACAGAGAAACCCTGTCTTGGGGGAAAAAAAAGACCTTAAAAGAGGGTTTATAATCACAATCCAGTTGTTTTATAATGAAGCTGGGCTACTTTGAGGCTACAGACCTGTCATTGGTGCACAAGCGTGTCAGCTGGGAAAGTCCACTTTCACCATAGTTTCTGATCTAGTGGGAAGAGCCTAACCACTGCTTCAAGGATGTTCAACCACAAAGGACCTCCTGGCCGCCATGGAACATAGCCACCAGCATACAGTATGCTTCCCTTATTAATCTGCCTGGTCTTGCTGTCTTAGTTTGTTATTTTTACATATATGTATTATTTCCAGATTTCTGTTATGCTAAACATATACTTCTTTTTTGTTGTTTTATGTACATTGGTGTTTTGCCATAGGTGTTGGGTTCCTTGGAACTGGAATTACAGACAGTTGTGAGCTGCCATGTGGGTGCTGGGAATTGAACCCAGGTCCTCTGGAAGAGCAATCAGTACTCTTAACTTCTGAACCATCTCTCCAGCCCCCATATACTTATTTATAATCAAAGAACAAGATAAAAATGCCCAATAACACCATTAGAGGTAGTGATACATGTTCATAATCCTAGAATTCAGAAAGCTGAAGCAGGAAGATTATAAATTCCAGGTCAGCAATGGGACATCTTGACAAACAACCTTTAACAGCAGCAGAGGTTGTGCAGATAGTCTCTAACTTAAGATCTTCTTATTGTTTTTCTTTTTCTTTCTCCCTTTCCTTAAATATTACAACGTTGCCAAGTTATGGTGGCACACGCCTTTAATCTCAGCACTCAGGAAACAGAGGCGGGCGGATCTCTGTGAGTTCAAGGTCAACCTGGTCTGCAAAGTAAATTTCAGGATAGCCAGAGCTACACAGAGAAAGAAACTCTGTCTTGAGAAACTTAAAAAAAAGAAAGAAATTGCTGGTGCTCTTTCAGGGGACCAGTACTCTTGTGGTGGCTTACAACCACTTGTAAATCCAGTTATCTTCTTTCTGACGTGTGTGTGTGTGTATGTGTGTGTGTGCGCGCGCGCACATGTGCATGAGTGCCAACACCCACACCTACTTGAAAATCAGAGGACAATTTTGTTGTTTGGTTGTTTTTTGTTTTGGGTTTTTTGTTTTTTGTTTGTGCTTTTTCAAGACAGGGTTTCTCTGTAGCTTTGGACCCTGTCCTGGAACTAGCTCTTGTAGACCAGGCTAGCCTCGAACTCACAGAGATCCACCAGCCTCTGCCTCCCGAGTGCTAGGATTAAAGGCGTGCACCACCACCACCCGGCCAGAGGACAATTTGTAGGAGATGATTCTTTCTTTCCACCTCATGGGGCCCAGGGAACAAACTCAGGTCAGGACCTTAGCAGCAAGTGCCTTTACTCACCTAGTCCTCTCGTCTTTTGATTTTAGAAGATGTAGACAATCAGGAGAAACCATACCTGGTCTTTTAGTTTTGATCTTTTCCTTTGCTAGCAATGGCCAGTCCATACCTCCCCATCCTGGGTAGCAGCTGTCCTCACCACTGTGGAAGCAGCTAACACTCAGTCTGGACTGTGTTGCTAAGCTGTAATGGTCTGTAGATTATAGACTCTGCGTATTTTTGTCTCGGAATAATTTCAATTTATGATGGATTTAGAGGTACATTGTAAAATGAGGTACAGTACATTTGTACAGAACATGCTTGGCTTGGGAGCTAGGGTGGCTTAGTGGTACTTGCTGCTCTAACAGAAGACTCAGGTTCAGTTCAGGTTCCCATGTGGCAGCTCACAGCCATCCATAACTTCAGTTTCAGGAGATTTAACATTCTCTGCTGGTTTCCTTGGGTACGCACATAAATAATAAAAATAAGTAAAAGAGACAAGAACATACTTGGCTGAAAATTTTATTTTGTATCCCTAACTTGGGTTTCCAGACTCATACTTGCTATTAAGAAAGTGTCCCAGTGCCCTAAATACGTAGGAAGCAGTGCAATAAAGTGCCTGATAGGCCAGGGACTATGAGAGGGCAAATTACAGCTTAAGTGGCTTCAGAGATGCTGAGCCTCTGTGTCTGTCTTCCCAGGTCGAAATGAGCCCTTGAAGAAGGAGCGACCCAAGTGGAAGAGTGACTACCCCATGACTGATGGGCAACTGCGGAGCAAGCGAGATGAGTTCTGGGACACAGCTCCTGCCTTTGAGGGCCGCAAAGAGATCTGGGATGCCCTCAAGGCTGCCGCCTATGCTGCTGAAGCTAACGACCATGAGCTGGCTCAGGCCATACTGGATGGAGCCAGCATCACCTTGCCTCATGGTAAGCAGGCAGGTCCCAGACTGTATCCTTGCAGGGGCAGGGGGTGTCAGGGTTCATAGCACAGAGGTGGAGGAAGGTCACTACGTGTCAGTAGTTTCTGTTTAAACTGGTGGGGATGGAGAAATATGTATATATGTATATATATCTTATTCATTTAAACAACTCTTTCTGGCATGAACAGAGAAGCACAAGACATAAAACCAGGTATGGTAGCACATGCCAGTGATACAAGCACATGAGAGGTAGACACAGGAGGATCTGAAGTTCAAGTTGAAGGCCAGTCTGTGTTATATGAGACTGTCAAGGAAGGAAGGAGAGAGGGAAGGGGGGAGGAGTAGGAGGAAGGGACAGGATCCCCCTTTGCCTAATGAGAAGACAGAAAGACACCAATAAAACCTACAAGTTGGGCTGGAGAGATGACTCAAGTGGTTAAGGGCACTGATTGCTCTTCCAGAGGACTCAGGTTCAATTCCCAGAACTCACATGGCAGCTAACATCTGTCTGTAACTCTAAGATCTGACACTCTCACACAGACATACATGTAGGAAGTCACTAATGCAAATACATAAAAATAAAGTATTAAAAACTACAAGCTAAAAACTTGCTGGAGGTACTTAGGGTCTCAGAGCACCGTTGTTAGGCAGCTAAAGGAAAGCAATAGCAGAGCTCCAGTCACAGACCTAGGTCCTGACTGTTCCTTTCCCAGCTTGTGACCTCTCCTAGCTGTGCGACCCTGAACAGGGCATGTCTCACGTTAAAACCTGACCCTTGCGACGACAAAGGATTGATGAGGATGTACATAATATCACGTAGTCCAGTACCAGCACTTAGAGGATGCTCAGTACTCAGTAAATGCATTCTCACTTGCATTACATTATACCAGTAAGGAAATTGGGGCTCAGCCCAGCACCTAGCATGTGTACTCAACCAAAATGTTGAGTAAACAAGTGAAAAGTAACATGCCATGGCTGATGGAGCCAGCCCTGTGTTCTTCTGCCCATAAGGATGTCCTAGATGAGGCTGGGACTGTGAGGTAGCCGCAGGGTGAGTTAATCTGCTTATGCTGCTGTAACAGCGTGCCACACACGGGTTCCTTAAACACTAGAAATCTGTTTCTCACAATTCTAGAAGCTGGAAAATACAAGAAAAAAGTGACAGCCATTTGGTCCCGATGAGAGTTCTCGCCTCTTTGCTATTCTCACATGGTAGACAGGCAGACAGGCAGAGAGAGGGGATGGGGAGAGTTCTTTGGGGCCTTTCCTTGTAAGAAAACTTATTCCATCAGGTTATCCCACTTTATCATTTACTCATATAACTATTACTTCCAAATATGCTTCATCATAGAAATTTGGGGACACAGTATTCAGTGCATGACAGCAGGTCCCACACTACACTGATTGCCCTGCCTTTCCCACAGGAACCCTTTGTGAATGCTATGATGAGCTGGGCAACCGCTACCAGCTGCCCGTCTATTGCCTGTCACCACCTGTGAACCTGCTGTTGGAGCACACAGAGGAGGAGAGCCTGGAGCCCCCTGAGCCCACCCCTAGTGTGCGCCGTGAATTCCCACTGAAAGTGCGCCTCTCCACAGGCAAGGACGTGAGGCTCAGTGCCAGCCTGCCCGACACAGTGGGGCAGCTCAAAAGGCAGCTGCACAGCCAGGAGGGCATCGAGCCATCCTGGCAGAGATGGTTCTTCTCCGGGAAGCTGCTTACAGACCGCACACGGCTCCAGGAAACCAAAATTCAAAAAGACTTTGTCATTCAGGTCATCATCAACCAGCCCCCACCACCCCAGGACTGACAGGCTGCTGACTCCTGGGAAGAGAGGCCATGGAGGTCCCCTGCAGGCTATGGGGCTTAGGCCTGGAGCACAAAGTTCCCCGCCTGTTGCTGCCTTCCAGTGCTGTTGTCTTCTTCAGGGGCGCCTCCTGCCACCCTGCGGTATGGCTCTTAGTGAGCTGTGAAGGGACTTGCCTTCCAGGGCACTGGGTCCACCAGTGCTTGACACCCAGGGAGCAGTGCTGCCTGTCACACACAGGCCTTGCCAACCTTGTCAGAGAAAAGGCACCTGGCATTCTCCACCATAGGTTGGAGCCATGGGGGCCAGCCTGAGACCTTGGAACCCAGATCCATCATCTGGTGCCACCACTGTGCTCACTCCAGTTTTCTGCTCAGGGTTGGAAGCAATTGCTGTCTCTCCCCTACCTCCCTTATCCCTTCCCATGACTCTGCCCTGGGCATAGTGCCAGTCCCCTGGAGGGGAGGAAATCACCAGTGAGCCCCAGGGCTTGGAGAGCTTGAGGCGGGCCTCTCTGCCTCTCCCTGAACCCAGCACAATCGGCAGAGATGAGGCAGGTGGCCAGGTAGCCAGGCTTTATGGCAGGGGTCTGCACAGGGCCATCCCCAACTGTCACCCAGGCAGGGTGGGGTCTGCATCCTGGTCCTGGCCCCAGTAGGGCCCTGTGTACAGACATATCTGTATTTTATCAATAAAGCCTTTTGCTCCTCTCTTGCCTAGCCCTTGACTTGCAGTCCACAGCATGGTGGAGCCCAGAGCTCCTGCTGGTTTGGGAACCTATAGGCACAGTAGAGCATCCAACCTGAGCTACTCTTGTGGGCCGTGATCTCATCCAACCCGTCTGTGTTCCCGTGGGTCCTGGAAAAAGTCACTTTACCTCCAAATACATTTTACTTTTCTCTAAAGTGGAGGTAGCACCACCTGCCCTGCCTCCTGCAGCAGTTGCTGGGATGGTTAAGTGGGAGGCACATGTGAAAGAGGAAAGGAAGCGTCACAGAAGGCAGCATGAGCTCTGTGTCTGCTGCCCTACAGCGCCCATGCTGTGTCAGAGCAAAGCTTTCAGAAGTGTGTGAGCCAGAGACCAGTGGGGTCAGTTCCTCTCTTTCCTCTGGGGAACTGTGTGCATCACCAGAAGGGAATCTCAGCTAAGGGTCCCCGGGGCATCACTTGTGGTTGTAGAAGTGCAAAGCTGGGGCACCGGAGTCCACTGGCAGGTTAAACCTGGGTCACCGTGACCCGGGACTTCAGGCTGCAAGTCCCAGGTGTGGAGCTCAGTGAGTGGAGGTCTGCCTTTACTCCATGTACTCTTTGTTCTCAGAGAGTATGGCCAGCTTCGCCCAAGGCAGCCTGGCATTGTCTAGTCTCCTCCTCAGCTGGCCTTGGCTCTGCACGCTGGCTTCCCAAGACTCTTCCCTTAAAGCAATATTGTAAATTCTGCTGAGGGCTCCGAGAAGAGGAGGCAAACAAATGGATAGGGTCTGGTTATGGCTAATGGACATGCCATTCAGCATAGCCATGCTTCAGTAGGGTGTGCTACCACCAGAGGGTAACAGCTGCTCCGACTCCTGCCTCGAGAAGGTCCCCAAAGTCCCTAGAAACACAGGTCTGTTGGGGCTCATATTCGATTTTTCAGGCCCCCTATCAGGCACTACCTGGATAGAATTTCTTGGTATCCAGCAGGTGGCACTGCTACCCAGGCCAGTGGCAGCATGTTGGTCCTTTGTGCAGACTTAGCAGTTACCAGCACCGAGGACACACTGGACCCCTTCCTGCAGCTGTCCTCTTGGGGCGCTGTGCCTTCTGGCTCCAGTAGGCCATAGGTTAGGGGAGGGGTAACTTCCCTGGCCTGGACATGCACCCTGGGGCTGTACGAGGTGAAGGTGACAGGTGGGGGAGGCAGGTGGAGAATTGAGCCTGTGAGCTCATGACAAAGGCACCCAGTGGGCGGGGTGGGTGCTCTGGCCTATAAAGACCCTATGTCCTGTGGCTTGCTAAGGCAGACATGGAGGGCGCCATGGAGGGTCCTGAGGCTGTGCAGAGGGCCACAGAGCTCATCGAGCAGCGGCTTGCCCAGGAGGAAGAAACTGAGGTGAGAGCGGAGGTGAAGGGAGCCCCAGTGAAGGGAGGGGGCTCCAGGTTAAGGAGTTCACCTGTTCTGCCGTGGGAAGGGAAAGACTGACTGCTATGTGGGTACACAACATGCTGAACAGGTATTTCCTGCCCCCCCCCCGCCTATTTCCACACCAGGATGATCCTGACGGGGTTGTGGGTGGGGAGAGATGGGGCTTGGAGGTGGCAGACCTTCCCAAGACCCTGCCCAATTCACCTGGGCTTCAGGAGATAGACTGGACTGTACAGGAAAAGCCAGGAAGGTCCTGAGGCACACACACCCCAATTGCCCCCTGGAGGATCATCTCCACGGTTTAGTTGCTACAGGAGAATAAGCTGATAAGAGTAGGGAAGAGAGATGGGGAAGACCAGCTGGTACTTATCCAGGACTGTGGGCAGTGTTTACAGAGACCTAAGGCACGGGTGCATTTTTTCTAGGATAAGTAAGCGGGGCTGGAGTACTGACTTGTCCTGCTCTAAATTCTATTCTAAACAGTTGCGCCAGGTGTGGTGGTACATACCCATAATGTATAAACACTGTGAGTTTATCCTCGCCACACCCCAAAAGAACCTAGAGTTCTTGCATAGGGGAAAGGTGGGCATTAATTTTAACCAACACTTACTTGCTTGGAGTTTGTTTTGTTGTTTTTGTTTTTCAAGACAGGTTTTCTTTGTGTAGCTTTAGAGCCTGTCCTGAAATTCCACTATGCCGACCAGACTGACCTTGAACTCATTGTGATCCACCTGCCTCTGACTCCTGAGTGCTGGGATTAAAGGCCTGTGCCCCCACCGTCCAGTTAACACTTCTTATTTACATAGTCAAGTAAGAAGGTGGCAGAGGGCAGAAATGGTCAAATAGAAAGTGGATCATTGTGATGGGCAGAATGGGTGTCATTCAAGCCCTCTGCTACTACTCTGAGGATGGGAAGTGAGCTGGGCCTTTAGGAGTGCTAAGTGCAGTCAGGATGTGGTGAGAATATTTCAGGCTAAAGAAAAAGACAGGAACTGAAGTCTGCATGGCGAAGGTATGGCGGGCGTGAGAGTGTGTGAAGTGCTTAGGCTGTAAAGGAGTCAAGGGACAAACTAGAGACGACCAGGTAAGAGGAGTGTGTTCTGTGGGTTGTGGGGAGTGTCACAGAGTGAGGGAGAGTTGTGTCCTCTGACTTGTATCCGAGACAGACAGTTCTGATGTTGCTAAAAGAATATATTTTTGCGATGGGTGGTTGCAGGGGGCAGCTGCAGGAACTCGGCTTAGAGGCAGTGGTCATTTAAGAGAAGAGATGAGTCAGATTTATCAAAGAGGAGTGTGGACAGCACCTGGGCATCCCTGGATCTCCAGGAATCTCACCCCCACCCCCGCTGCCCCAGCAGGCATTTATGGCTGTTGCTGCCAGGCGGGAGAGTCATCCTGCTGTGTCACTTCTGGAGTACTGCCACGATACACTGGAAACTCCTACAGGGTACACAGAACAGTCCTCTCCCATCTATTCCCCCAACAAATATAGCCACAGGGCTGCAAGGACACAGGTGCCCACAGAGCCAGCCTTCTCACCCAGCTCTTCTGCATGTCAGCATTGGTTGCTGTTTATTTCACAAGCACTAGGTGAGCAGCCACAGCAAGCCACTTGGCTGAGCACTTTGCAAGCATTCTCTCTAATCTGACTGTGGACTGGGGAATCAGCTGGGAGTTTCATTGTGAGTCACAAACCTGCATCCAGTTTCACAAACATTTAGTGCAGACTCTGACAGCCCATAAATACAAATCCAAAGGGAGTCCAAATAAGAAATGGGTGGCCCTAGAATCTATAAATTCCTCCTGCCTTACTGGGAGCCTCCAGCAGTCTGTGGCCCCTTATGTTGGTAGGAGCAGGAGGCACAGAGGCCTCGGGATGCAGCTTACCAGGTAAGGTCATCCTTACCCAGAACTACAGGACACCAGAGATACATGGTCTTCATGCCATCATCCATCCATCCATCCATCCATCCATCCATCCATCCATCCATCCATTCATTCATCGTCTGCTCATTTAACAAGTACTAGGTGAGCAGCCACTACCTGCCAGGCCCTGTCACAGTGAAGGCTGGAGATAGCAGGTGATTAAGTCTTCCCTCTGTATACTTCCTCAATCATCAAGCCAGGGTCCCACAAACACAGTAGTTTTAGCCCGAGGTCATATCTTTTTTTTCCTGGCAGAAGGTGTATTATTTTAGGTGACACCAACACAGGGAAACCTAAATCATAGAATCATATAAATCTGGAAGATTGTATAGCCATAATCTGGCAAGAAAGGCAGTCCAGGATTCCTTCCAAACAAGCACAGAGGAGAGAAGGGACTGTAGCTCAGTTGGTAGAACATTCAGCTGGCATGTGAAGCCCTAAGTTTCATGCTCGGTGCTACAAAAAAATTAATTGGGAGGCATCAGAAATAAAACCTCGAACCCTCTCTGAGAGAGGCTAGCCCCAGGGCTCCGTGGGGAATGAACAAGGTGCCTGGGCTACATGGAGGGCAAGTTCTCCCCAGTCGACCTCTTGCCTTGTTACCCTCATCCTGGGCACATATTTCTAGGTTCACAACTACCTGAGCTGCTTGAGAGCCCCTGGGAATGGGTGCCAGAAGGTCACTAAGAGTGGAGAAGCGGTCTGGGGAAACCAGAGCTTCAGGTGGAGAGAGGAGGCTCATCAGACCCTGACCACAAGACCATGAAAGCTAAGTGCTGCTGTTCCTCCGAGCTCCAGATTTCCCAGGGCTGAGCACTGCTGAGAAAATGCAGTGTCTGCCATAGAACTGGCAGGCTTTCATATTGCCAAAGGGCTGTTGCAAGAGGGAAGAGATGATGAGGCTGGAGGCTGGAGCTCAGTGGTAGAGCTCTTCCCTAGCCTGTGCAAGGCCTAGGTTCAATACCAGGAAGGAGGTAGGGGGACAAAACCTGCCATCTCTGATCACAGTTACCTCACTAAAAGGAAGTTTTTCTGATTAAACCCCTGTATCCTTGGGTTCTACTTCTCTGGACTCAAACAGTCATACGTGGGAACTTCGTTACATTTTAACTTCATGTGTGTGATTATTTTTCTCCATATGTCTTGCACCACACGCATTGCATGTCTGGTACCTGTAGAGGACAGAAGAGGGAATTGGATTCCCTAGAACCGGGATTACAGATGATTGTTTAGCTGTCATGTGAGTGCTGGGAAGCAAACCCAGGTCCTCTGGAAGAGCAGCTGGTGCTTTTAACACCTGAGCCATCTGTCTAGTTCTTAGGAAAATTTTAAATTCTGTATTGTTTGTTTGTTTGTTTGTTTGTTTGTTTTTTCAAGACAGGGTTTCCTTTGTGTAACAGCCCTAGCCCATAGTTGTCCTGGAACTAACTCTGTAGACCAGGCTGGCCTCAAACTCACAAAGATCTGCCTGCCTCTGCCTCCCAAGTACTGGAATTAAAGGCGTGTACCACCACTGCCCGGCAAATTCTGTGTTTGTAATGAACATGAACAGATTTTCCTCTTGTCTTTATCCCCCAAACAATAAAAACAACTATGCAACATTCAAATTATATTAGTCACTGTACATAATATTAAGATTAAAAATATAAATGGTGGCTGGTGGTGGTACATGCTTTTAATCTCAGCACTTGGGAGGCAGAGGCAGGCAGATCTCTGAGTTTGAGGACAGCCTGGTCAATAGAATGAGTTCCTGGATAGTCAGGGCTACACAGAGAAACCCTGTCTCAAAAAGAAAAAAAAAGAGGAAACAGGACTATTTGTGTGTAGGTTGCAAAGAAATCTGACATTTTATACAAAAGACTTAAGTACTCTAGAGTTTTTTTTGCGGTGGTTTTGTTTTGGGTTTTGAAACAGGGTCTCACTATGTTGCTCCAGCTGGTCTGAAATTTACTATGTGGACTAGATTGGCCCTTCAGTGCAGTAATCCTCCTGCTTCACTCTCCTGAGTGCTGAGATTGTAGGTGTGAATTAACACACCCTGACAAAAAATTCTCATAATCTTCCATTTGGCTGAGAACCACACCAATATAGCTGTCACCAAATAATCTTAGGTAGCTTTCTTTCAATGGCTTCCCAGAAACTTCGAAGAGTCACCCCTGGGAAGTTGTCCATGGACATGCTGGTTCTAGAGGATGAAAAGCGCCTTGGGATGCAGAGCCCTGCTTTACAAAAGGTTAAGGTAAGTGGGGGAACGAACGACAGGGTGGCTCAACCACCTACCTGTCTCAACCAGCTGCCAGCTCAGCTCCTGTACTATCCAACTTCCCCACACTCTGTGCCCCAGTGTGGAGGTGATGAGCCATCCCCGTGCAGGGCCAAGAGCGTGTACGCAAGACATCCCTGGACCTGCGGCGTGAGATCATTGACGTGGGTGGGATCCAGAACCTCATAGAACTGAGGAAAAAACGCAAGCAGAAGAAGCGAGATGCACTGGCTGCCGCCCAGGAGCCACCTCCAGAGCCAGAGGAGATCGTAAGGGTCCTGGGATGGACAAATGTGGGCAGGGGAAGCCTGAGAGTCCTCAAAGCTCTCTACTATTCTCTGTGGGTGGATGCTCTTCCCGTAGACCGGCCCTGTGGATGAGGAGATGTTCCTGAAGGCTGCAGTAGAAGGGAAAGTGAAAGTCATTGACAAATACCTGGCCGATGGAGGTTCAGCAGACACCTGCGATGAGGTGATGCCCCCCTCCCTGCACCTGCCTCCCTTCAGGACCACTACCATAACTGGGTCAGGTCCGGGATCAGCTCCATCTGTGGGCTTGTTTGAGAACACTCACGGATGCTCTTAGGGTGGATGCTTCCTTCCTCAGTCCATAATTTCACCAAATCCTTGTTAGACTGTTCCCCAGCTCAGACCGCCTCCATAACAAACATCATATGTTTTTGCATGGGAGATGAAGGGACAGAATCCGATTAAGAGCAATTAGGCCCAGGAAATTTGGGCCCAAATCCTCTGTCTCCATTTCTTAGCTGTGGGACCTGTGCCTGGGCTGTTGCCTCTCCATGACTCAGATTCTGCTATAGTGAACATGGCCTACTGCCTTCCCAATATATTGTGGTCAAATGAACCAACAAGTATTTAGTGGATGGAAAGATTATAAAGCACAGGCAGAGATAGGATACTTTCTTTCTCATGGCATACACTTCTGCTTCTTTTTACAGTTCTCTATTTATTTTGTTACAAAGTCTCATTGTGTAGCTCTGGCTCGCCTAATCCTCACCATGTACACCAGGCTGTCCTTGAACTCACAGAGATCTGCCTGCCTGTGCCTCTGGTCTGGGATTAAAGCCTTGCCACCACCAAACCTGGCTTACAATTGTTTATTAATATTGTTATTTGCAGTGCCAGGACATTGTGTGTGCTAGGCAAGTGCTCTACCGCTGAGTCATAGCCCAGCCACTATTTTGAATATTCTCCTATGGAAATATATAACGTGAAATATATTACTTTAAGCGTGCTGATTTAGACTGGCATTAATTCTATCACAGTGTTGTGCGACTATGGTTATTGTCTATTTCTTAAACTTTTCTGTCAACTGTCATGCTTTTTTCCTCTGAAATTGCCTCTTGGTACTTTCAAGATGCTCCTTGCTCTCACTCATGGGACCAAGCCTACCAGTGGCCACCCACCCTTGGACCTGCTCTGTGTTTTAGTAGTCTACATCTTTTCTGTTCTTTTACCTCCAGGGTCTTAATCTTTTTCTCCCATTTACTATAAGCTAAGAGTACAAAACAAGAAGAAAAAAAAAAACAAGAGGAAGACCAGGAAAGACTGCCCATAACCAGATCATTAGCATATAGAAAGACTTGCATCATGGTGCAAGGGTTCCCCAAATCCAAAGCAGAAAGTAGCCTTAAGGGAGGGAAGTTTGTTTCTTCCTTGAATCAGTAACCAGGTGTGACCTGTGCATCTGGGTCCTGCCTAGCACTAGAGGAAAGAGTTGAGCTTGCCAATGCTCCCTTATACTCAGGCGTCACCTGGGAGCAACTTGGCATAGAGGTCTCAATGAACTCCTGGAACATGAACTGCAAGTCATCACCAAGCATCATAGCATGTGAGGGCAGGATAGCCATGCCCAGCAGGAGAGTCAGTTGCACCAGCTATACAGAGACATGGCTGGCTGCATGGGGAAGAATGACAAGGCTGGAGTATAGGGTGGGGCTCCAAGGCCAGTCTGAGTAAGATCTGACTGAACACAGAACACATGGGCACCAATTTTGGGCAAGGCTTAGGTCTCAGTTTGGTGGGATGTAGACTCAGGTCTAGGACTCAGGCCTGACAGTCTCTCTGGTGGCAGTTCCGTCGGACAGCGCTACATCGAGCCTCCCTGGAGGGTCACATGGAGATACTGGAGAAACTTCTGGAGAATGGGGCCACTGTGGACTTCCAAGATCGGGTGAGAGGGCAGGTACTGGGTGGGAGGGAGGTAAGAGGTCGATCTAGTATCAGTAGAATTCTACTTCCTATCCAGAATGCTGCCAGTAAGGGTAGGCCCTACCTTTGTGTGTTCTGTGACATTGGGCAAGCCCCATCTCCCCCCGAGTTGCCTCTGTGACTCTCGCTTGGACTAGTTTGGCTCTAGGCTGTCTGTCCTACTCCTTGTACCTTTCTCTTTTTTTGTCTTCTGCCTGCTTGGCTTCAATCCTTTCCCTAGGAAACTTCCTTCCCAACAGCTCTGCTATTAAGTCCCATCCATCCCTTCCAGCTGGACTGCACAGCCATGCACTGGGCCTGCCGTGGAGGCCACCTGGAGGTGGTGAGGCTCCTGCAAAGCCGAGGAGCCAACACCAATGTGAGAGACAAGGTGAAGCTGCAGCACTCAGTGCAGTACACATTGGGATGCTGCAGGGCGGGGGGCAGGGTGCAGCAAATGGCACGCAAGCTCATGTGGTAGGTAAGCAGTAGGTTAGCCTGGTTTCTAGCGTGGCTGTGGAGAAGCTTCAGGCCCTTCAGGGAGCTTGCGAGCAAGTGCTGAGAGGCGAGAAAGACAAAAGACCTGCTCTCATGGAGGCATGGTCCACCGAGAGGATGCAGGATTTGTACATCTATGCCATCCTTCATCATTCACCTGCCCATCCATCACTTTATTATTTATTCATTTACTTATTAACCTATCATTCTTCTATCCATCTATTTATTTACATGCAATCTTGACCTTCCAAACACTCTTCTTCAGTTGTAAAACTTGTGGAGTTCTTACATAGGTTAGGAAGGGAATGTTTGTAAATAAATTACTTTTTAACATAGGAAGCTTTGCCATCTCTATCAGTCGTTCCTCAATTAATGACATCTGATATAATTATTAAAAAGAAGCTGGGCTTGGTAGTACACACTTTTAATTCCAGTACTCAGGAGGCAGAGGCAGGAGGATTTCTAAGTTCAAGGATAGCCTGGTCTATACAGTGATAATTTGTCTCATTTAAAAAAAAAACTTTTAAAGGAATGGACTGGGAGGGTAACTCAGTAGTGGCATCCTTGCTTGACATGTGCAGGACCATGGGCTCAATCCTCAGCATCCCAATGAATAAACTCGACAATTAATTAAAGAAGAACCGAGGCGTAGTAGTGTCCTTCTGCAATCGCAGCACTCAGGAGGCATAGGCAGGGGAACTGAGAGTTTGCAGCCACCTGGACTACATAGTGGGACCTGTATTATTTAAAGAGAGAGAGAGAGAGAAAGAGAGAGAGAGAGAGAGAGAGAGAGAGAGAGAGAAGAGGGTTGGACAGTAGTAGCTCACTGCTAGGCAAGAGGGGAACCGTGATAGGCTATCCAGAGGACACAGCACTTAAAGCTGTCTATTTAACTCATTGGGAATGATAATGGCATGTTGTACCAGTGTCTCCTGTCCAAGGCTCAGGCCTTGACGCTTAGACTTGGGAGTAGGAATAGGCTAGAGATAAGATAGATATGGTGTCCCCTACCCCAGGACACCATATTCCAGGCCCACTGCCAATAGTCCTGCTTCCTCCTCACATAGCTCCTGAGCACTCCCCTGCATGTAGCTGTTCGTACTGGACACGTGGAGATTGTGGAACACTTTCTTTCCCTGGGCTTGGATATCAATGCCAAAGACAGGGTGAGTGCTTGCCTCCTCCCCTGCTCAGCGACCGTGGGTGTAAGGGCAGCTCACGGGCTGCCGTGGGTGAGTAGTCCTTCCCCACAGGACCCTAGGGCTACAGCCTCTGAGCAAGGCCCGGCTCCTATAACCCTACTCACCCACTGACCTCAAGGGTCATGCCATGTGTGACCCCGACTCTAGGAAGGGGACAGTGCCCTACACGATGCCGTGAGACTCAACCGCTACAAAATCATCAAACTGCTGCTCCTGCATGGGGCTGACATGATGGCTAAGAACCTGGTGAGTTGATTTCTCTGGCTGCCTGAAAGGGTGAGCGCTTAAAGCTGCAAATGCTTACTGGATGGTCTGCAGAGGCACTGGGGCAGCCACAGCCTAGGGGCAGCCACAGCCTCGGTACATGTATCATTGGCTCTTGGCCATGCCACCCTAACCACCTTCCCAGATCCCTCTTTCGTGTCAAGGTCCAGACCACAAGTTCAGAGAAGCAAGGTCCCCCTATAGGACAGAGGGGATCCCAGTGTCCAGGCCCAATTATGGAGGTCCAGCTGGAAGAGAATCAAAGTTCTTGGTTGGCGTTGTGACCATTCTAGCACATCATGTTGGTTCGTGGTGGGCCTCGGGATTTTGGAGAATAGATGTCCTCCGATCCAAGCCTATCTTTTGGTCCACAGAACAATCGCTATAGAGGGGCAAAGAAAGATTCATCTGGCATAAAAAAGGCTAAGAGACACTGAGGAAGGCAGGAGCACATGGAGAGGGCGTGATTGGTCTCCACTCAGCACTGCAGGCTTTGGTGTTGGACAATTCATAACGAAGGGACTTTCCTGTGCATTGTAGGATGGTTGTGCAGTATCCCAGGCCTCTGCCCACTCGATATCAGTAGCACCCACAAGTTCTAGTTGTAAAATGCAAGATGTCTTTACTTTTGACCATTTGCCTTCCGTTGAGAACCACTGTTTTAGCTGAGAGCAATTTCTGATGGGCTGCTGAAGCCTGAATAATCTCCTCCTATTTTCTCCAGGCAGGAAAGACCCCTACAGACCTCGTCCAACTATGGCAAGCAGACACCCGGCATGCCCTGGAGCATCCTGAGCCAGAATCAGAACAGAACGGACTGGAGAGGCCTGGGAGTGGGCGTGAGACCCCCCAGCCAGTACCAGCCCAGTAAAAGCTGGGCAATAGTCCCCCCACTATGAGCTGCTTGCAACCAGCCTGGCAGGAACACCCACAGACTCAACACAATAAAATGCTGTCTTTGGTATTTGTGGTCTTTGCGTCCCTTTGCGCTCCAAACACGCAGGAATGGAAAGTGGGTATGAACTTGGAAACAAGGGAACGTGGAGTCCCTTGACTCCTGAGCTAGGAAGTCTCCCTCCTGTGGTCTTGCTTTGTCCCATCATCCTGCTTTTCATCCCTCATCCCTAGGGCCAGGATTGTGATATAGTTCCCTCTGTGGTATACTCTTTCTCTGCCCCTCAGTCCCCAAGACTGTTCCAAGGAGGTGTGTGTCCCCCAGAGAGGGCTAACAAGGTAGGAACCTGGTAGACAGGAGGCGTGGTTTTTCTCAGCTGCTTCTTGAACCACGGTTCAACCCCCGCTGCAGTAGGGCGGGGCCAGGCCAGCTCAGCCAATCAGTTCGATCAGACTCAAACCAGCCTGGACTGTGCTGTGAGTGTTGGGGTAGGGGTGCTGGCTCTTGGCTTTGGGGTTGTGGGAAGAGGGCCCAAGCTCCGTCCGAGACACTTTTTAGTGTAAACCCCAGGAGCCAGCTCTCTTTCAGACCAGAGTTGTGGTATTTCTCCAGCTTCTTCTTCCCAGCTGGCAAGAAGCCCAGCGTCAAGCCTCTGGGCCCGCCCCCAGGCTACACGCCCCCTCATATCCACAAGTTGTGGGTTGGGGCCACGAATTTTTAACTGGGTCTGTTGATCATTGACAGTGGGGAAAAAGGAGTCCAAACTCCTGTGACTGTAGACAGCCTGGGCCTCAGGCCTCCTGCAGAAATGCTAGGCCGCCAAATCTGGGCCTCTATGAGGCAGGGGTTGAGCAGGGGCTTGTCTAGGAATATGAAGGGGAAGAAGGTAGACATTGCCGGCATCTACCCAGCTGTGACCACCCCCTTCACCGCCACCGCGGAGGTAGACTATGGGAAACTGGAAGAGAACCTGAATAAACTAGGCACCTTCCCCTTCCGAGGTAAGAGGGCAGTTGGGAAGGGGGAAAGGGGGAGGGGGGAGGAGGGTACGGGGACTAGACGACAGGACACAGGTCTGGCACCATGGACAGAGCCTCACCTGCCTTTGTTTCCCCAGCTGTGGAGAGCTGAGGCGCCTTCTTCTCTACTCCCAGGGTTTTTGTGGGGGATCACATGGGTCAGTGAATGAGGACGTCCTTGTCTACCAGGTCCTCTGCTGATGGGAAGGCCATTGGCCCGCTCACAGGGCAGAGCAGCCAGTATCCGCCTCCTTTCCTCCCAAGCCTGCCTGTCAGAACTATTCAATGTGCTGGCCCCTCTGTTTCACCTCTTGTTTTACACACGGGTCTGAGAGATATGATCACTGTCCAAAGCCACTCAGCTAACACATAGCATCTGATGTTTGAACCAGCTGATTACATACTCCATTCTGTCCGCTTATTCTAACACCTCCTAAGTTGCTGGATCCCCTCTAAGACTGTTCCAACAAATGCTGTTTGGTGTGGCTCTGACTGAGGAGGCACAGGCTAGCAGCTAGGATAGTGGCCTCTGGTTTCCAATCACAGCTTTGTCAATGGCCTTTCCTATGGGATACTCTTTGCCTGCTTCTCCATATGACACATGGGAGTGTTAATGCCCAGGTCGTGGGGTAGACAGAAGAAGAATCTGGAAGAATGTGAGTGAAAGCATGGTATAAATTCTAGAGTGCTGCACATTTCAAGGTATTGATTCCTGGAACGATGATTATTAAAAGTGCAAGTGACTTTGCGGCAGAGCTGCTTTGTGACAGTGACTAGTGGCCCAGCTGGGTCCCCCGCCCCAGCTCAGTACTCAGATGATGATGATGAGTGTTTGTCAAGGGACAAATGGCCTATGGGTGTGCACACACTGAACAGGGCCAGTGTGTCTGGAGCTTGCTTATGGTGGCCTGGAGTTGGGCTGAGACGTGATTTCCTTAAAGCAAAGCATGACAGTCATTAGCTTCAGAGAGAACACTCCGTTTCAGCTGAAGGACCAAGACACTCTAGGGCAGGGGCCGGAGGACTGGCTTTTGTATACATTGTTTCTTCCATCCAGGAGTTCATAGAGACCTCCAGAATTGTCTTTGGGTTTTTCCCTTTTGCCTCCCTAACTGCTGCAACCAGCATGGGGTACCCTGGACAATTTTGGGGGGATTTGGTTTATGGGTTCCTGATGGTATTTGAGTTCTCTATTCACCTCATACCAGAAATTTGAGGGCTTTAGAGGTCAGGAACTAAGCCCTCAGGCTCTGAGGCAGCTCAACATAATTCTCCCAAGATAGTCAACCATGCAGCTGGCATAGAGGACATAGGGTCAGGGAGTCCCGTCATGGCTCCAGCATGCAACTACAACATTAAATCTGTTTCTCTTGCCTTCCGGAATAGACTATGCAGTCCAGTGCTCAGGGACAGATGGAGACAGCTGTCACGTGGTACTTTGCATGAGTGTGGGCAGCAAGTCCTCTAAAGAGATGGAACCTGCCCTTGGTGCTTCTGTGAGCGAGCACAGTATATTCTAGAAGGTGTGCCTGAAGCTGTGGAGTTTTCTGGGTTTTTTTTGGTTTTGTTTTGTTTTGTTTTGTTTTTTTTGAGACAGAGTTTTTCAGGGTATCCCTGGCTGTCCTGGAACTCACTCTGTAAGCCAGGCTGGCCTCGAACTCAGAGAGATCTACCTGCCTCTGCCCCAAGTGCTGGATTATTTAAAGTGCAAGTGACTTTGCGGCAAAGCTGCTTTGTGACAGTGACTAGTGGCCCAGCTGAGTCCCCCGCCCCAGCTCAGTACTCGGATAATGATGAGTGTTGTTAAGGGATAAATGGCCTATGGGCACCACCACTGCCCAGCTGGTTTGTTTTTATTTTTTAAGTATTGCTGATCTGTGTTGATTATTTAAATGAACAGTATTCTTTTAAAATAAAAGTTAAGGGCCTGGCGAGATTACACGTTGGGTAAAGGTTCTTGCCGCCAAGCCTGATGACTTAAATTCAGTCTCCAGAACCTATGCGAGGTGGAAGAAGAGAACCAACTTCTGCAAGTCATCTCCTGACCTCCACATGCATTCCAAGAGACAAGTGCCCTCCCAAAAATGTAAAATTGTTATTTTTTAAGACAAATTAGTTAATGTTATCAAATATCATATAAAAACCCACAATAGCCAGGTAGTGGTGGCACATGCCTATAATCATAATACTTGGGAGGTAGAAGCAGACAGATCTCTATGAGTTCAAGGCCAGCCTGGCCTACAGAATGAGTTCCAGGACAGCCAAGGCTACACAGAGAAACCCGGTCTCACAGAGACAACCTGTCTCAAAAAACCAACAATCAAACAAACAAAAACGCACAATAAATAATGAAAAGAGTATGCCAAACCTTTAGCTTCTGTTTGCAGTATAGGAAGTACATGTCAGTTCTAAACCAAAATAGTTCCACTGAAGTAGAAAATAGAAATGATAAGGAAGAATTAAAAGATGTGCAATGGCTGCCTTTGGTGGTCAGCAAAACAAACCAACCACCATTAGCTATTTTGAAAAGAGAAAGTGACTCTTAATTTGCAGATAAGGGATATCTTTGGTAGATAAATTAATTACTATTGGAGGAGGCCGCTTGTTGGTTCCTGGCCACTTAACGCCAAAATAATCACACAGAAACTGTATTAATTAAATCACTCCTTGGCCCATTAGCTCTAGCTTCTTATTGGCTAATTCTTACATCTTAACCCATTTCTATTAATCTGTGTATCGCCATGTGGCTGTGGCTTACTGGGTAAAAATCCATCCTGTGTCTGTCTCCGGAGGGGGCTACATGGCTTCTCTCTGACTCTGCCTCTTTTCTTTCAGCATGCCATTTAGTGTTTCTACCTAAGTTCTGCCCTATCAACAGGCCAAGGCAGTTTTTTTTATTCATTAATGGTAATCACAGCATACAGAGGGGAATCCCATGTCGGAATTCCCACATCATACTGAACACTCAAAAACCATCTGCAACCAAACCAGACAGTAATCTTGGTGGTGAAATTCAACCACCACTCCACTTCCACAGGATCCCGTAGAAAGAACACCACCCCCATGACAGCCAGAAGCAATTCTAGAAGACAATGTCCCCTCCTCCAACAAATTACAAACTGCAAAAGCTTGTCAATCTTACACAGAAGCAGCTCTTTGAGGCTAAGAAAATCAGAAGCAGTGTTAGTACCAGCAAGCACAGGGTCTGCTCCTCTGGTTTCCTGTCTTGTGCAAAATACCTGTGTTTTATGGTTATAAAAATGGGCCTTGAGTAAGGATTCTGTAATCTTAAGCTTCAAATTTTTATTAAGTAAAATCAAAGTTATAACCAAATTTGGTGTGCCTAAACAAAACCTGAACAATGACAGTATTGATAGACATGCTAACTTGGAAGAGGAAAATCTCATAGGGGTCCCATCCCTAGACAGAGAACTACAGCTAACTACTGACTGCTGAGAGAGGGAGAATTAGCTTCACCTAGGGATGAACCCCTAATTAGTTATCCAGTACAAAGTGGTAAGCCCAGAAATCACGCACACATGGAGTCAGCAGGTTGTATTTATTATATTTATGCATATACATGTAACAATAAAGAAAAAGAGGCCATCAATCAGGGAGACATAGGAAAGGAACAAGGAAAGTAATCTAATTATACTATAATTATTTTTTTCAGAACAGGGTTTCTCTGTGTAGCTTTAGCTGTCCTGGAACTCACTCTGTAGACTAGGCTGGCCTCAGACTCACAGAGATCCACCTGTGTTTGCCTCCTGAGTGCTGGGATTAAAGGTGTGCACCACCACTGCCCAGACTAATTTAATTTTTTTTTTCTTTTGGCTTTTCGAGACAGGGTTTCTCTGCAGCTTTGGAGCCTGACCTGGAACTAGTTCTTGTAGATCAGGCTGGCCTCGAACTCACAAAGATCCGCCTGTCTCTGCCTTCTAAGTGCAAGGAATAAAGGCTTGTGCCACCACTGCCCAGCCAGACTAATTTAAATTTTTTAATAAAAAAAAACTTTTGGAGGTCATAGCCAAAGCCTAGAGGGAGGGGTTGTTTGGAAGGGCCAGTGACCCTGAACTCACGCCAGTAAACAGCCTCACAGGTGAACTTTGAGTTGTTATTTCCAGTGAGGTTAGTAGAAATTCCCAGGGTAGTTCACCAAGGCTGGAGAGCTGAGGTTCCCTACAGCTTTCAGCTGTACCTTATTCCTACCACATGCAAAGTGGACTATGGTTTCTTCTGAAAAAAATTATATTTATAAAAATTATTACTTGATTAAAGAAAATATTTCAAATAATTTTTTGAAGGAGATGAGAGGTTGAGACTCTTTCTACACAGCCCTGGATGTCCTGGAACTCATTGCAGACCAGGCTGGTCTTGAATCTGCAGAGATATGCCTACCTTTACCTTCTGAATGCTGGGATTAAAGGTGTGTGCCACCATGCCCGGTATCAACTTTTCAAAAAAGATTTGCTTTGTAATGTTATGTAGGTATGCGTGCCTACACATGGATGTTGACAGTAATTTCTGTCCCGTACGGTCCCACAGCTGTTCAGTCTCAAAGAAATACACAGAGGTCTACATTAATTATAAACTGGTTGATCGGCTAGGCGGTGGTGGTGCACACCTTTAATCCCAGCACTCGGGAGGCAGAGACAGGCGGAGCTCTGAGTTCGAGGCCAGCCTGGTCTACAAGAGCTAGTTTCAGGACTACAGAGAAACCCTGTCTCGAAAATAAAAAAAACAAAAAAACAAAACAAAACAAAAAAACACCTGGTTGGTCTATTAGCTCAGGCTTCTTATTAACTCTTACATCCTACATTAACCCATAATTCTTGTCTGTGTCAACTACGTGGCTTGGTACCTTTTATCAGCGAGTCAGTCTCATCTTCCTGTGTCTGGATGACGACTACAGACTGAACCTTTCCTTTTCCCAGAATTCTCCTGTTCTGGTCACCCCGCCTCTACTTCCTGCCTGATTACTGACCAATCAGCATTTTATTAAAACAGTACAAGTGATAAAACTTTACAAGGTACAGGACCATTGTCCCACAGCACATGGACATGGGCATGTTGAGTAAAGAAACCAGAGGAGGACAAAGATGTCAGATCCATTGGAGCTGGCATTACAGAGACTGAGCTTGACGGAACTCAAGCCCTCTAAAGAGTAGCAAGTGCTCTTGACCCATCTCTCCAGCCCCTCAAATATCACAGCTTTTTTTTTTTTAACATTTATTTTCTGTATATGAGTGCTCTGTCTACATGTTTGCCTGCAGACCAGAAGAGGGTGACAGATCCCATTCCAGATGGTTATAAGTCACCATGTAGATGCTGGGAATTGAATTCAAGACCTCTGGAAGGGGACTGGAGAGATGGCTCAGTGGTTAAGAGCATTGCCTGCTCTTCCAAAGGTCCTGAGTTCAAATCCCAGCAACCACATGGTGGCTCACAATTATCTGTAATGAGGTCTGGTGCCCTCTTCTGGTCTGTAGGTATACAAGTAGACAATAATATTGTATACATAATAAATAAATGTGTTTTTGTTTTTTTTTTTTTTTAAAAAAAAAAGACCTCTGGAAGAGCAGCCAGTACTCTTAACCACTGAGCCATTGCTCCAGGTCCAAATAACACAACTTTTTATAAGGACCATTTGGCCTTTCTGAGGGTGCTACATGCTTTGAGGTAAACAGCAGTAGCCCAGACCTGTTTCTAGCCCCAAAATACATAGGAATAACTCAGGATTGTACAGGGATCTGTGGCAAGCCTGACTGGCCAGGCCATCTGCTCAAAATTTCATGATGCTTGTTTACCAGGGGCAAAAAATTTGAATCTTAGCTGGGCATAGCAGAACACACCTTTAATCCCAGCACTTGGGAGGCAGAAGCAGGTGGATCTCTTGAGTTTGAGGCCAGCCTACTTTACAAAGTGAGCTCCAGGACAGCCAAGGCTGTTACATAGAAACCCTGTTTCGAAAAACAAACAAACAAGCAAACAATTTGGATCTTCAGGCTATCACTCAGGAAAGACATAGCTTACTGTGGAATGACCCCAGGCCTTGGGGCCTGACGTTTGTCCTATCTACTCTGCCTTCTCAGCCCACTGCTTTGCTCTCAATTGTGACCTCATATTGTTCCAGAATGGGCTCCTTCCTGGGCCTTTTAGTTTCTAGACTCTACCCTGTAATGGAGTTAGGGCTGTAAGAGACAGTATATGTTGTGTTGACCGCAGGGATGGTTTTCTTGGGGAGTTATTGGTCAGGAATGGATGCCAGTTCAGCTAAGGGGGTCCCAGTTTGTCATGGTCAAACTGATTCACTGTCCTCTGCATTCTGGGGGCCACTAGAGGAGGAACGACGAGGGAAACCAAAGAAAGTAAGCAGGACAGAGCAGAAGTCTGTGCAGCCAGCAGAAGGCAGAAACATCTCACAGCTAAATGACGCTTTTCCTGCTGAGGGCAGGGGACAAGACCCAAACCTTACATGAGGCTTGCCAGACTATGTCTGAGTGCTAAGGTGGCCTTACCTCACCCCATCCCCCCTGGCTGCCTTCCTCACAATGGGGTTCATTGCTGAGGTGTCAGAGGGCATATTAAGGAGGGTGAGGCAGGGGCCTGCCTGCCAGACACAGGCAGGGCTCCGGCCCATTCAAGCATGAGTCATACCATCTGGGCTCCACCACTCCCAGCGCGCTCTTAGCTCTCTGTGTGAGGCCTAGGGCCCTGGAGAACTTCTTAGAGTTCCTCCAGCAACCATCATGCAAGGTGGTGCTGGGGACTGTCCTTGTGCTAGGAGGTGGAGGCCTCATGCTGTGGGCTCAGAGGAGGAAAAGGAAGACAGAGTGTGCACGAGACAAGTCTCGCGAATCCTGCCGATCAAATGACAGCTGGATCAAATCTCACTTTAGCCGCCTCTCCGAAGAGAGGTTGCCCACCCACCGCTATGCCAGCAACAATGGCCCCTCGTATGAAAATAGGCTTGGGGAAGCCAACACCACCTTCCACATGGAGACTCTCACCTCCAAACATGGAGAAGGGGGCATGGCTCTGCACCGAGATTCCTTTGCCAGCAAACAGAAAGTATCTGGGACCTCAGTGACCAAAGAGACCCAGAGGGAGTCAAGAAAGCCCTCGTCAATGGAGGATGAAACATGGACCGCTGTGGCTGCTTGTGCCAAGGAGATTGATGCCAAGGGGCATCACCTGGCTAATTCCATGCTGCAACGTGCCACGGCCTACCAGCATATAGGCCACGTGGAATCCAGGGACATCAGCCCAGAAGAGCTGAAGGCTCTGGAGGAGGTGGAGATAAAGCTGAAAGGGAATTTCCTCACTCAGCGGGAAACTGCCATAGCTGGTTCCAACCAAACTCACACCATCTATAACCAGAGTCGCCATGGGCACCAGAGCCAGCATAGGCATTCAAACCACCAAAGTAACCAGAGCCATCCTGTTTACTCCAGCCACCAGGGTCATCACCCAGATCACTTGAGCCACCAGGGTCATCCAAGTTACTCAAGTCACCAGAGCCACCAGAGTCATCTGGGCCACTCAAACCACCAGAGCCACCAGAGCCACCAGAGCCACCAGAGCCATCAGAGCCACCAGGGTCATCCGGGCCACTCAAACCACCAGGGTCATCCGGGCTACTCAAACCACCAGGGTCATCCGGGTCACTCAAACCACCAGAGTCACCAGAGTCATCTGGGCCACTCAAACCACCAGAGCCACCAGGGTCAACCAGGTCACGCAAGCCATCAGAGCCATAGTCTGCCCAACCGCAGCCACCAAATCTATGACTCTTGAAGCCACTTAACCGTGTGTCCCCTCCCCCAGCAGGGCCGGCTCACATACACAGGCCTGTTTTCTCTTCTATGGGGAAACTTACTTGGTCCAGGGTGAGAGGCTGCCACCCAAATTCCTACTTCTGGCCCCCATGAGTGAAGGAGGGAAGGGATGCAGCTTCAACAGCCCGAGGGCCCTGAAGACCCACGAGAGAAGACATGAGGCAGATTGCAGGAGCAGCCACCACAAGCCCCACACTGACTCCACATGCCTGAATGGAGCCAATAAAGCCCTACATGCCCTCATTCTGTGTCCAGGGACTCTGTGGTCAGCTGAGTTCTGGGCAGGGTTGGAGGAGACGGTGTGTCCCCAGCAGTTCTGTAGGTGGGCCGTGGCTGGGGGCCTTCTCATTGCACCAGCCTTAAGACCATAGCAGTTTCCCCTGCCAGAGGTCTGACACCCACCTGCCTACTGCTGCCGAGGGACCAAGATGGAACACAGTCTGGGCAAGAGGGGACCAGGGGCAGGTTTTCAGCAAAGAGTAAGTCATAAGTCATCCAGGTGGGACTTGGGGCCCCATCCTCTTGGGTCCATGGGGATCCTGTGTCCACAGCTTAGAGCTGTATATGACACATCTGGGTCATGTCACCATTGCTTGAGTCTTGTGACTGCTACCTCCGCTCCAGTGTTCAGACGACAGCTGCCTCCTGCCTCCTGTCCCCTTCCCTCACAAGGCTCTACCTCACTGCTTTACTGATGTCTCCCCACACGCTACCTTTCTTCTGGCCTCCTACATGCCTGGCATTCTCTCTGAGTCTTCCTCCTAGGACCCTCTACCCCCAAATCAAGCAGCCACCTCTGTGAGTCTTTAGACAGGTCAACAAGTCACTGCCTGACTCCAAGGAAATCTTTGGCCAAGATTTGAGTCTGTTAAGTTTTTACCTTGTGAGCCTTAGATCTCTGGGGCAAGTCACTGAGGATAGCTAAGGTCATAAACACCTTAAATGTGGTCAGTTGGTTAGTATTTTTATTTTCTGGACATTGCTAGTGTAAATTTGTATGAATGAAATTTAAATTTTTTAAATTTGCTGTTAGCATACGATATGTACATGTAGAGCTCAGAGGGCAATTTTATGGCGTCATTTCTTTCTTCCCACCTTTACACAGATCCAGGAATCTGACTCAGGTCTTCAGGTTTGCACTATCAAGGTGGCAGGAGTTTTGGAACCACTGAACCATCTCACTGCCCAAGTGTATATGAATTTTTATTTTCATAATTTTCAGCAGAATAAATATAAGAAGGGAAATAAAAATTCCTTCGGATGGGAAGAGTTCCATCTGAGGAATGTCCTATATTGGCATATTTTAAATACTTCATAAAATTTTGTACCGGTTGGTGGTTGCACATGCCTTTAATCCTAGCTCTTGGGAGGCAGAGGCAGGCAGATCTGTGTGAGTTCAAGGCCAGCCTGGTCTGTAAAACAAGTTCCGGGACAGCCAGGGCTACACCCTGTCTTGAACAACAAAAAAACAAAGGCAAAATAACTACAAAAAAAAATTGTAATGAGGAGGCAGAGATCGGTGGATCCCTGGTACTTTTGGTCAGTCAGCCTAGCTCAGTGCACTGCAGGCTAGGGAAAGAGCAGAAGCAATTGAGATTGTCCTCTGGTTGCGCACGCACCTGCACAGACATAGCCCCGCAACAGACAAAATTGAATTAATTTAATTAAAATTGAAATTTTAATTGAAAAATAAGTAGGGTCAATCACAGAGCAAAAGGCTAAAAACTTTCACAAAAAGCAAAAGTGTGGTAAGATTTGGCATCTGAAAAGACTAAAAATACAAGTACAGAACTTGAGACACAGCTCAATGATTGAGCCCCTGGCTGCTATGTTCAAGGCCATGGTTTTGTTTCTCAGCCCAGAAAAGACAAAGAAGCGTATACCCGGACATCTGAAATCACGTACTTAAAGGTTTACGTAAATATTCCAATTAGCTCACAATTTTTGAATACATTTTTAAAAGTTTCAGCCAGGCACAGTGGTGCACAAATGTAATTTCAACACATCAGAGATGGAGAGGCAAGAAGGTCAGGAGTTCAAGGTCATCCTCAGCTACTTAGTTTGAGGCCAGCCTGGACAACAAGAGATCTTGTGTCCAAAAAAAATAGAAAATATTTCAAGTTGGCAAAATTGTGTTCAGCTAGCACCCGTGTTCATCCTCATTCTGCCTCTTGTGCTTATAAGGAAGATGGTATTGGTGTTCCTCATATCCCATCTCATCTTCAAAATCCAAAGCTGAAGCACTTGCAGACAGTCCATGAGCACATGCCAAGGTTTTATTACTGTCCCGTTATATACAAAATGGCCCAGAGGCAGACCACTTAAATATAGATTTTGGTGTGGACATTTTTACTAGGGGGAAGGAAAGACCATCAGATGACTGTCACAGAGAGCAGCTAAACAGCCACCAGAGTCTGGCCCGAGCTGGGAGGTGGCTGGCTTCCCAGATCCAGACCTCATTCCATTAAAGTTCTTTGGGGAATTGCTTAAGCATTTTGTCAGGCATTTCTTCCAGAGAGAGGTTATAAATTAGATCATGTTAAAAAATAAATAAATAAATAAATAGATAAAAGTCTGCCTCAGGCCTGCACATCCAGGATGGTTATTTTATACAGCAGATTGTCAACACACCTCAGTGAGTCTGTGTTGGCCGCCATTCCAGGACCGTTGATCCTGACTGGGTGATTCCAGGTCAAACAAGAAGAGCACATAGTAGGACAGCAAGATGCTATAGGCTGCAGGGCCCTGAGGGACGGGGATTTGAGACACTCACTCTAGGATTTTGAGAGGTCTTGCCTGGCTTCAAAGCAGAAAGGCATTCCATCAGCTTCTGCACAGAGGCAGGAGGATGGCAGTGGTTGTGGGTGGGGAGAGCCCTGACATTTGTTCTCGTGGTGCTTGGGAATCCAACTAGGGCCTTGCACAACCAAGCAAGTGGTGTCCAAGACACACCCCAGTCTGGATTGATGAAGAACATTAATAGATGGGGGAAGGCTAAGGGGAAAGTCAGAAAACACTGTGGAACTTAGAACGAAGGAGGACTTTGGAGTCCATCTGCTCCAGTTCTCATCTTGTAGAAGAGGTCAGGGTGAGAAAGCTTGCCTGATCTCTCGAAGTGACTGAAGGACTCCAAACCTCCAAACACAGGGAACATGATTTTTAAAAGGAACAGGGAAGGGGAACTCAGAGGAGAAAGGCTCAGTGGCCAGAGACCTACAGAGGGTCCCGGGATACACTTTGGAGTAGGAGGCGACGCTGAGGCACCGAGGGGCTGTAATAGTCACCAGGGATAGCCCTTCTGTGAGACACTTTGCTTGCTTTAGGCCACAGTAAATCACCAGGTCGCCTCTGTAGCACCCTTCTCAGGCCTCGCCCACCTGAGCAGCTTCCACAGTGAAAGGGACTTCTGCGCAGGTGGGGACGGGAGTTGAGAGGTTCTCCCATCTGGCCTAGCCACACTCGGGCTTTAAAGGGAACTTTCTTCCAACTCCAGGAGAGTTGCTGCTCACACCCACACAGCACTGGGCTCCAGTTAGGTTCTTTACAAAGAGCACCTCGTTTTAACTTCGCTGTTTGTGAAAAATAACAGCATCTCCACATTTCAGTTATGGAAGCTTAAGTTTGGTTAAGCAATTTTCTTTTCTTTTTTTTTTTTAACTTTATTTAACTTTATGTACGTTGGTGTGAAGGTGTCAGATCCCCTGGAACTGGAGTTACAGACAGTTGTGAGCTGCCATGTGGGTGCTGGGAATTGAACCCAGGTCCTATTGGAAGAACACCCAATGTTCTTAACCGCTGAGCCATCTCTCCAGCCCTCTTTTTATCTTTTTTTAAAGAAATTTATACACATCTGTGTAATTTGTGTCTGTCGTGTGTGTATGTGTGTGTGTGTGTGTG
Organism: Myodes glareolus; assembly: GCF_982192425.1. NCBI lineage: Eukaryota > Metazoa > Chordata > Mammalia > Rodentia > Cricetidae > Myodes > Myodes glareolus. The sequence continues at coordinate 20,111,396 of NC_142032.1, read as the reverse complement.
GACTACAAAAGGGCCCTGAATTCCCCAGAGGTGGGGTCACAGGCAGTTATGAACTGCCCTGGAAACTGAGCTCAATTGGACATGCAGCCAGGGTGAGGAGGGGGCATTTGGACGTGCAGCCAGGGTAAGGAGGGGGTTCTTTGCAGCACCAGATCCTAGATGTCAAAGTGCTTTCTGGGACATTTTCCTAGCTGAGACATTAAAGCAACTCTGCAAGGCAGGGCTGGAATGACTTTTACTTACGTCATAGAAAAGGAAGTGGAGACTTGCAGGTGTGACGACTTCCCAGCCTGCATGCTTGGGAGTCAGGTACAGGCCTGGTGCCTGATTCTGGAGGCAGGGTAGGGGCTGAGGGAGGTAAGGACTAAGTGTAAGAGGCTCTGTCTGCCACCGGCGACTGGAATAGAGGGCCTGCTGCTGCCTCTGGGGCCATCAGACCCTGCTTTTCTGCTTTGAGAGTCACCTATGGAGCCCAGGGGCTTCTGTGATTGAGTACGAGATGAAGAGAGGCTGTGGCTGGGTTAGGGAGCACAGCATATGCCTGTCACAACTCGAGGTAGCGGATAACTTCAGCAACTAAATAGAAGTGGCATGATCTTGGCTTTGAAATGGTTAAGGGTTGGTCTAGTGTTGGTTAAATGGGAGCCTTCACCAGGGCAAGCAGCTTCTTCAAAGAGGTCAGACACTCCCAGGAAGCAGAACCACAAGAGGCTGCACTCTTCCCCAGTCCTGAGGACCGGACCTCAGGACACACTCACGCTGAAGCCAAACCCCATCTGTTCCAACACATTCCTTGGGGTATCACAAAGGGAAAGTCAGTGTCCAGCCCTCCTGGCAGCGGAGCCTACCGCTTCTGTGAACAACATGGAAAGCGTGGTATGAAGTTGAGTCGGCATCACACTGTGTCCCCTGAAGAGTGACTCACGGGAACACTTTCTCTTGGTCTCAGTGCCAGGAAACTCTGTGTTTCTCCAGGGCAGCTGCTTTGCTCTTGTCTTTCAGACTCTGTGTATCTGTTAGGGCCCACATTTCCCTAGCAGTCTCTACGGGTTTGTCACACACAGCTGTAGGGCACAGATTTTGTATGCTAACACTGCTCCCAGCTTTTTTGTCTTTTCTTCTCCCACTTTGCTATTCATTCCGAACCCTAGTGTGTTGTGTGCTGCGTTTGTACGCTACTTGTGATTCTTGTTCTCTCTCTCTCCTGGAACTCACTCTGTAGAAATCTTCCTGTCTCTACCTCACGAGTGCTAGGATTAAAGATGTGTGCCACCACCATCCGACTAACTTATAATTTTTATTGTTTGTTTGAGACAGGATCTCCCATATCCCACAGGCTGGCCTTGAACTCTTGATTCTCTGCTTTCCACCTCCAAAATGCTGGAATTTGTGTGTGTGTGTGTGGGGGGGTTGTTTTGTTTTTGTTTTAATGGAAGGACATTGTCATTATTGCCTTTCCTGACACTGATAAAATACCCTGACTGAATGAAAAAAATAAATAAATAGAAAGGCCATGACTGCTCTTAGGTATGGAGGAGAAAGTTTATTGTAGATAAAAGGGAGAACATAGCCAGAGGCCGGATCACCTGGGAGAGTGGATGTGGACGTGACCCCGAGCCATGTGAGCAGAGGGAAAAGAGGAGGGAACAGGGAGAAGATAGAACCAGGTGCAGTTTCCTAGGCAAAAGGTGAAAGGGGCAGGTAACCAGAATGGCTGGATTCCATAGGGAAGAGCCTCTGTGGGAAGGGCAGCTAGCCCCTGGGCTGGAGAGTTGGAGTGGGGGTAGAGGGCGGGGTATGCCAGCCCTCCTCTGTAACAGGTAGGGACTGAGGGATGCCAGGAGAACCTGGCAGCCAGGTCCACTTTGATATGTTAAATAAGCACCTCCGCCATTTGTCCCAGGTTTGAGACTGAACATTGACAAGAGCAGCTTAAGAGAGGAAGGGTTTGACTCAGTATCTGAGGTTCCAGTCCATCCCGGAGGGGTGGGCCTTACAGAAGCAGGAATGAGGCAGCAAGTTGCGTTCACAATCAAAAAGCAGAAAGCAATGGCTGTGCTCAGTCCATTTTCTCCTCTTTATACCTCGTGAATGGTTCTGCCCAGAGTGGGCCGTCCAGCCCCCTTCAGGTGACCTAATCAAAATAATCCCCCACAGGCACACCTGGAGGCCTGGCTCCTGGGAGAGTCTAGAGCTCATCAAATTCACAATTGAGGTTAACCGGCACAGGGTGGAGAGGAGGAGGCAAAGAGTAAGTGGGAAAACCCAGGAGGAATGTATGTCTCTGCTAACACTCATTCCCCCAAGGTTCTGCCGAAAGTGCTGGTTCTGCTTGGCTTTCAAAGAAGTAAAAATATTGGCTCTGTTAACTGATATGGGTTAGAAACCTCTCAAACAAATGGTTGATAAAGCAGGAGGGTGAGCCGGGCATGGTAGTACATGCCTTTAATACCAGCATTCCAGAGGCAGATGGATCTTTATGAGTTCCGAGTCAGCCAAGGCTACATAGTGAGACCCTGTTTCAAACAAAACGAAACCAGCAAGGTGACAAAAAAGAAAAAAATTCAGTGAGACACCTCCTTTGACACAGAAAACTGGCAAATGTTAGTTCTGAGGATACCCAGAGTTGGCACGGGTGAACAGTCAGTTAGCTTTCCTGCTGTGGCGTGTGTGTGCTGACCGATGGGAAGCATGGCACCCAGGAAACTATAGACAGACGTGACTGTCGGGCCTAACTGTGGAACATAGAAGGAATTTCTAGACATAACCAAAGATTTTTCCAGAAAATGTTTGTTTCAGCGTCATTTGCATCAGCAAAAAAGAAGTCTAAGTGTCCTCGAGGACACTTGAACGAATCAGAGCTTTGTATTCTGCTGCAGACAAACTTAAAACAACGCTAAACAAAAGTAGCAAACTGCAGGTTATGAAAGCCTGGCTCCATTTCTCTGAAGTATAATTCATCTTATTTCTGGGTCCTTATATTTGTTGCACGTGTATAAAGACATGAAAGAGAACAGTAAACACCTGAGCTGGGACAGAAAGCCCAAGTGGGAGATAATGGGAAGGGTGGTCATGGACGCAGGGAACATGGGTGCAGGGAACATGGATGCAGGGAACATGGACGCAGGGAACATGGACGCAGGGAACATGGACGCAGGGAACATGGACGCAGGGAACATGGGTGCAGGTTATGTTATAGGCTGTTCTTTCTGGTACGGTTAAGTATCTCACTCAAAGCAAAATGGTGGGTGCACTGCTGTGCATCTGTTGAGAGCCCTGTGTTTATGTCAGGACAGGAATGGGAAGACTGCGCGGAAAGTCCTGGTGGGAAAGTAACCCTGAGGACTGCAATACCAGCATCCTGATGCTCCCAAGAGGGTAGGAATGGGTGGGCTGCAGTCATGGGGCTCTGTTGTAGGCTTCGTGGTCCAGGGCTCTACTGGAGAGTTTCCATTCCTGACCAGCAGCGAGCGCCTGGAGGTGGTGAGCCGAGCGCGCCAGGCCATACCCAAGGACAAGCTCCTGATAGCCGGCTCTGGCTGTGAATGTGAGAACACGATGCCTGGGGACCTGGGGTTGCTGGGCTGTGGGGGATCCAGGCTCCTGGGCCCTGGGGTTGGGTTCTGTCTGTGGTTTTGCCCCTGTCAGGGTGCACCGAGACCTGTTTCCCTTGCCTTCTCCCCTCTCCCTCACTGCAGCCACTCAAGCCACGGTAGAGATGACCGTCAGCATGGCTCAGGTCGGCGCTGATGCAGTCATGGTGGTCACTCCTTGTTACTATCGTGGCCGCATGAGCAGCACTGCCCTCATTCACCACTACACCAAGGTAGGTGGCAGGGGTGGGTGTGGTTCAGAGACCTGGGACCAAGCAGAGGTTGGCAAAGATGAAGGCCATGCCTAAGGAGAAGCTAGGAGTGGCACAGAGAGCCTATGTCATGTTAATAGTCACTCTAGGACCTAGTCTAAGCCATCAGGTAACAACTGTGTGACATTAGACCACTTCCCTAACCTCTCCGTATCAGTTTCCTTTCCTTTAAAGCAGGAAGAATAGGAGCTGGAGAGGTAGCTCTGTGGTTAAGAGCTTACAGTGCTCTTACAGATGGCTAAGCTCAGTTCCCGGCACCCATCTGGGTGGCTTGCAACCATATCCAACTCCAGTTCCGGAGGATCAGAAGCCTCTGGCCTCTAAGGGCACCAGTACTCATGTGCATATACCCACATATATACACATGATTAAAAATAATAAAAATAGATCTTAAGAAAGTAAAACGGTGAATAAGGCATCTGCCTTGTGCGCTTCTTCAGGGTTACGTGAGATCTGCATACATAGCTTCTGGCTGTGCCTGCTGTATGGAGAGCACTCAAAGACTTCCTGTCATTGTAACCCTTCAGGAGGCAGACCTGTCACACAGTTCTGCAGTGACACCGTCCAGCCCCTCAGACCCAGGCAGGTGCCGCCTCCTCCTTTTCTCTGTGCCCCACAGGTCGCAGATCTTTCTCCGATCCCTGTGGTGTTGTACAACGTCCCAGCCAACACAGGGCTAGACCTGCCTGTGGATGCCGTGGTTACGTTGTCTCAGCACCCGAATATCATTGGCATAAAGGACAGTGGTGGCGATGTGAGTGGCAGCAGCTCCCAGACTGGGACCACCTCCTCTTTCTCTGGCTCTCGCATGGAAGTTTCTAACCCAGAGTAGCGCTGAGACCATGCTTGTTGGGTGGGCTCCCTGAGGCATGGCCTAGACTTCCAGGCATCTCTCTGGGTACTGGGCTGTGTTTTGACAGCACATGCCCAGGCTGTGCAGACTGGTCACTAGCTCTGGACCCAGCTTTCACACTGTGTTTACTGTAATAGGTGACCAGGATTGGGCTGATAGTTCACAAGACCAGCAAGCAGGATTTCCAGGTGTTGGCTGGGTCGGTTGGCTTCCTCCTGGCCAGCTATGCTGTGGGTAAGCCTCCTGCTGTTCAAGCTGTCCTGACCAACCAAAATGCACCCAGATGCTCGGGACTACTAAGAGAGACTGGGTTGGGGGTCAGGCAGGCCTGGGTCTGCAGGGAGCAGCTGTCTCAATTCTGGGCACTTGGGCTTGACCCTTTTGGGTGGGGGTGTATGAGTACGGTGCGGGCCTGTAGAGATGCCTGCAGTTGGTTAAGTCCCAAATTCCATGCTTAGATGACAAAATTAGCTCCTCTAATCTCACCCTGTAAATCATTCTCTGGGAACAGAGGTCTAGGCCAGGAGTCCGCTTTCCGCTGCCTCTGACCATGGGATAGAATGAACTGTCAGACCTGGGTGGTTGGGGTGGGATTTCCTGCTGTCTGCTCAGATTCTCTTGCCGTCCAGTATCCTAGCAATGGCACTTAGAGCGGCTGCTCTAATTGGCTTTGGGAGAGGGTCTTTGGGTTCAGGCGGGATTGAGCCCTGGTGGGGGGGGGCAGAGAAATAGAAGCATCAGCGAGCTGAGATAAATTTTTCAGCTCTGTGGGAGACAGCAGTGGTCTCCGTTGTCTCTGGGCTCTGCAGACTTCCGCTTTGGTCATGGTCCTAGCGCATCCCTTTACCATTCTGCAGTCTCTAAAGTGCAAGGTGGGGGAAGGGCTTTTGTAGCTCTCTCCTGAGATACAGTGGAGAAGGCACAGGCTCTGGAGGTAGGGGCAACTGAGGTGTGGCTTCACACAGTAACCCAAGTCGAGACACCAGCCCTCACTGGGCCTAAACAATTCAGTGGTCTGTGAAGGTCAGAGGGCCAGCCCATCAGCCAGTGCCCAGCCAGCACATAATATGTAAGCTTTTGGGTTGCTTTTTCTTTCTGAGACAAGGTCTTTCTGTGTAGCCCTAATTATCCTATAAGTTCTTGTAGTCCAGCTGGCTTTGAACTCACAGAGATCCACCTGCCCCGTTCCCTGAGTGCGACTGAGATCAAAGGCATGTACCACCATGCCTGGCTATGAGTATCTTTTGTTTTTAAATAAAGCTGTTCTCATTAAAATTTTAAAATTATATCTTATTTATTTTGTATGCATATGTGTGTAGGGTGCACTTATGTAATGGCACATATATGTAGGGTGCACATATGTAATGGCACATATGTAGGGTCAAAGGACAATTTTGGGAAGTTGTTCTCTCCTGTCATGTAAGTCCTAGGGATTGAACTTGGGTCATCAGTCTTACCATTGAGCCATCGCCCTGACCCTATAGTAGGTATCTTTCTTCCTGTCTTAAACCACTGCTACCTCATCTTAGAATCACACTCAAAGGCTGAATTTCACATCCTGAAGCCAAGGGGAGGAAACACCCAGACTCCTGGCCCCAAATCCAGGCTGCTTTCCCACTCCTGACCAGTTAGTGGCCCAGTTAACTGAAGGAATAAGATTTCAGAACTTAGTTCCTATTTCCCTAGCCCCTAAGGTGTCAAGATCCTGTTGGAGGAGCATGGTAGGTATAAGGTAGGTGAAGGGGCTTCCCTGAAGGCCGTGTTCCCTGCTCCACCACTGGCTCTGAGCAGCAACTGGCATGCAGGCTTCTTGTTTGGAACATACAGGCAGCCTTTGCCTCTGGAAGTACATAACTGGACACACAGACCATGACTGTGGCATGGCCCAAAGACTACAGAAATCTACATCCCGTGTTCCCAATTATGAAAAGGTTCGGAGCTCAGAGTTTGGGTTTCTCTGTAGTAAGTGGCTCAGATGAATGTTTTGTCTCCTTCGGGCAGGAGCTGTTGGGAGCATTTGCGGCCTGGCCAATGTCTTAGGGGCCCAGGTATGCCAGCTGGAGAGACTCTGCCTCACGGGACAGTGGGAAGCCGCCCAGATGCTGCAGCACCGTCTCATCGAGCCCAACACAGCGGTGAGCTCCCACCCTGGACTGGCACGGGGTCCCTGCTCAATCCTTCCCTTTCAAACTGTCCATATAGAGAATGTCCCAGTGTGGGATCTGCTACCGACTCCCCAGGAAACCCCGATTGCAGAGAATGAACCCCATAGGTTCTCAAGCTTCAGCGTTCACTGGGCTAGTTAAATTTCCATGTGGGCTAGTTAAATGTCCAACCCTTTGAACATGCATGGAAACGAACGTCCTGAGTGAGGGCAATGTCAGTGACACTGGGACTATACCTAGAGGTTCAGAGCGTAGAGACAGCGCGCCATGGCTTTACAGCAACCACACAGGGTACCGATAGCGACAAACAGAGAGACCATGGAAGCAGAGAACCGGAGATATTTTGGTTTTCCAGGAGAGCTGTTAGAACAATGTGCTCTGCAGGTCAGACTTATCCAATTCTTTTGGGGGCAGGTCAAGGAGAACTTAGCGAGGAATGTTGGTCAAGATCAAAACTATTTTGAAATCTGAAGAAAACTAAAAAAAAAAAAAAAAGTATATCCTTATTTTACTTATTTTGAAAGAGAGCCTTACTGTGTTGCCAAGGCTGGATTTGAGCTCTTGAAATCCTCCTGCCTCAGCCTCCTGAGTAGCTGGGACTGTCCTAGTTTTGCATCTGCACTAATGTAAATGTGTTTGTACCTCTGCATCCTCATCAGCACATGTGCTGTCTTATTTGGGCGGTTTGGAGAGCTGGGAAGTAGCGTGTTTCTGGGAGCTGAGGATACTGAGCATCTTTTGATACATTTGCTTGTCACAGCCTTGTCTCTCAAATATTTGTTTATGTCCTTATGTCCTGTGTTCATTTTCTTTCTTCTTTCTGGTGCTGGAAACTGTGCCCAAGTCTCACGCAAACCAGACATCATGTGCTTTGCTATCTGCCTGTAGTCCTGCAGACTGGTTGCTTGTCCATTTTCTTTTTCCTTTCCTTTTTTTTTCTTTCTCTTCTCTCTTTTTTAAGTTTTTTGTTTGTTTGTTTGTTTTGTTTTGTTTGAGACTCGGTTTTTCTGTGTTTCTCTGTCCTAGAAGTCACTTTGTAGACCAGACTGGTTTCAAGCTCACAGAGATCTGTCTGTCTCTGCCTCCCAGTATTGGTATCAAAATCATGCACCACCATACCTGGCATTTTGCCCATTTTCTTTTCTTTTCTTTTTTGTTTTTGTTTTGTTTGTTTGTTGTTTGTTTTTGTTTTTTTGAGACAAAGTTTCTCTGTAGCTTTGGTGCCTGTCTTGAAATTAGCTCTTATAGACCAGGCTGGGCTCAAACTCACAGAGATCCTCCTGCCTCTGCCTCCTGAGTACTGGGATTAAAAGTGTGTGCCACCACCACCCGGCTTGTTTTTGTTTGTTTCTTGTTTTGTTTTTTTTTCATTTTTATTGATATTTATTGAGCTCTACATTTTTCTCTGCTCCCCTCCCTGCCTCACTGGGATTAAAGTTGTGCACCACCACCACCCAGCATCTTGCCCATTTTCTAAGTGAATGTCTTTCTTATATGTTAAGTTTAGAAGAACTACACACTAGTCCTTTGTTAGATGTGTGCTTTTATCTGTAGCTTATTTTTCTCATATTCTTTACATGTTTTTGATTAATCAAATTTTAAATTTGGGGGAAAAATTAAGATTTTGTCGAAGTCAAATTTGTCAATATGTTCTTTCTTGAATCATATATTAATGTCAAGTCTAAGAAGTCTTTGTTCAGCATTTGTTTCCTGAAAGTTTAATAGTTACATTGTAAAAGTTTGTGACCCATTTTGAGTTAATTTTTGTTTAAAGTCTGAGACTTTGGTCAAGGTTCCTTTTTTTTTTTTTTTTTTTTTTTTTTTTTGCCTATGGATATCCAAAACCATTTGTTGAGAAAGCTTTCTTTCCTCTGTTGAGCTGCCTCTCTGCCTTTGTCAAAAGTCAGTGGGGCAGGTTTGTGAGAGTCTATTTCTGGGTTCTCTAGCCTCTCCATTGATCTGTGTATCTACACTTCCCCTGTGCCACAGACTGGATTGTTAGCTGCAGCATAAGGGTTTAAATAAGTCTTGTAATTGGCTGCTTCCTCCTGTTTGGTTCTTTTAGCTTCCTTAAAACTGCTTGAGGTAATTGATTCCTTGTCTTTCTATATTAATTTTAGAATAATCTTGTCTATAGTTACAAAAATTTTTTTACTAGGAATTGTTAACCTGTAGACCAGTCTGGGATGGTAACATCTTCCCCGTGCCACCTTTCTCTCTTTCTTGAATTCATGGAGAACTGCCTATCTCTGCCTCCCAAGTGCTGGGATTAAAGGCCTGTGCCACCACTTCCTGGCCATTGTTCAGTCACTAAACATGACATATTCTCTACTTATTTGGATCTTCTTTGTTTATTCAGTATTGTAGTTTTCTTCAAAGAAGTTCTATTCATAGTTCTATCTATGGTTGGTCTAGAATGCACAGGATCTGCCTATTTTTGCCTCCCAAGTGCTGGGGTAAAGGCATGCATCACCACACCCAGCTACTTCATGCTTTTCTGGGCAAGTGAAAGTAGTATTTTAACTTCACTGTATGCCGCACATGCCATTAATCTCAGCACTCAGGAGGCAGAGGCAGATGGATCTCTGTGAGTTCTAGGCCAGCCTGGTCTACAGAGTTAGTTCCAGGACAGGTTCCCAAAGCTACTGAGAAACCCTGTCTTGAAAAACCAAAAACCAAACAAACAAACAAAAAACTTTACTATCTATATATTGTTTGCTAGTATGCTAATATTTAGAAACGCACTTCTCTCTCCATCTATCTATCTATGTATTATATTTCTATCTATTTATCTATGTGTGTATATGTGTATGTGATGAGAATGAAAACCAGGGTCTCAAGCATGCTAGGGAAATTGCCATATCAGAGCTAATTCCCAACCCTACAACAAATTTTTGTTGTTGTTGTTGGTTTTGTTTTGTTTTTCGAGACAGGATTTCTCTGTGTAACTTTGGAGCCTATCCTGAAATTCACTCTCTACCCTAGGCTGGCCTCAAACTCACAGAGATTCATCTGCCTCTGCCTCCTGAGTGCTGGGATTAAAGGTGTGCACCACCACCATCCAGCCCTACAACTGATTTATAAATTTTTCTCTTACATCCTGTATCTTTGCTGAACCCATTCAGTACTTCTAGGAGGGGTGTGTTGTTCATAGATGCCTTGGGATTCTCTACATAGACCATCATATCATCTACACCAAGGGGAGTTCATTGTGTCCATTTCTATTTCTGCCTTTCATTTGCTTTCTTACATTTCTGCATTGACTAGGACTTCCTGTACTAGGTTGGATAAAATTCCTGGCTCCTGATCTTAAAGAGAAAGCATTTAGTCTTTCACCACAAGTGTAACACTTCTCCTGGGTGGTTGTAGATGCTTTTTATCAATTGAGCATACTACTCTCTATTCCTGGTTTTCTATGAATTTTTAAATAATTTATTTAATTTTATTTTTTATGTACTTTGGTATAAAGGTGTCAGATACTCTGGAACTGGAGTTACAGACAGTTGTGAGCCACCATGTGGTTGCTGGGAATTAAAGCCAGGTCCTCTGGAAGAGTAGCAGTAACAGGATCGCAGGCCCTTTGTTCATCCTGTCCAGCTAGCTTACACCTGAAATAATCACACAGAAACTGTATTCATTTAAACACTGCCTGGCCCATTAGTTCTAGCCTCTTATTGGCTAACTCTCACATCTTGATTCAACCCACTTGCAATAATCTGTGTGTCACCACGAGGTCGTGGTTTACGGGGAAGGATTCAGCATGTCTGACCTGAGAGTTCCATGGCGGCTCTCTGTCTGCCCTTCTTCCTAGCATTCAGTTCTGTCTACTCCACCTACCTAAGTGCTGCCCTATCAAAAGGCCAAGGCAGTTTCTTTATTCAATCAATGAAAGCAACACATAGACAGAAGAACCTCCTGTACCAAGTAGCCAGTGCTCTTAACCTCTGAGCCATCTCTCCAACTCCTTTTCTATGAACTTTTACAACTCATAAATAAGTGCTGAATTTTGTCAAATATTTATCATATTGACTTTTATGATTATGTCCCTGTTCTGTAGCCTGTTAACATGATGGATGTTATTATCAGTTAAAAAAAGATTTATTTTTTATTTTATGTGTGTAGGATTTTGCTTACATGTATGTATGTACACCATAGGCATATCCGGTGACCATGGAGGTCAACTGAAGTTACAGATGGTTGTGTGCTACCCATGTGGGTGCCAGAAACTGAACCTGGGTCCTCTGCACATGAGAGAATAGCACATGCTCTTGACTGCTGAGCCATCTCTTCAGCTCCCAAATCACTTTTTTGTTGTTTTGTTTTGAGACAGAGTCTCTCTACACAGTCCTTCTCTCCTGGAACTTACTATGCAGACCAGGCTGGCCTCGAACTCATAGAGATCTGCCTGCTTTCTACCTTCCGAGTGCTGGGATTAAAGGCATGTGCCAGGCTAATCACTTTTCAAATATTGACATAGATGTATATCCCTGGAACAAACCTCATTTAATCATAGTATGTATTTATTTTGGTATGTTGCTGAAATTTCATTTAGTGATATTTTGATAAGAATTTTTATGCTTATATTCATAAGGAATAATGGTCTATTTTTTCTCCTTCCTTTCTCTCTCTCTCCTCCCCCCTCCTTCTCCTCTTCCTCCCTTCCCTCTGTCCTTCATTCCCCAATGAGTCTGGTTTAACGTCATCAAATTAACTAGAAGGTATTTTTCTTTTTCTTAATAGAGATGGTATAGAATTGATACTAGGGGCTGGAGAAATGACTCAGTGGTTAAGAGCACTGACTGCTCTTCCAGAGGACCTGGGTTCAATTCCCAGCACCCACATGGCAGCTCACAACTGTCTGAAAATCCAGTTCCTGGGGATCTGACACCTTCACACCAATGCACATAAAATAAAAATAAATAAATCATAAATTTTTTTAAAAAAATCTTTTTTAAAAAAGAATTGATACTAAATCTTCTTCAAACATTTTGTGGAATTCTCCAGTTGAAACCATGTGGTCATAATGATTTAATGGGTTCATTGGACTACAGTCATAGATGGTTGTGAGCCTCCAAGTGGGTGCTGGGAATTGAACTCAGGTCCTCTAGAAGAGCAGCCAGTGTTCTTAACTGCTGAACCATCTCTTCAGCCCTCCTTGTTGGAACTTTTATTTTAAAACTTTTTGTTATTATTGGGGATTGCACATGGATGCCCCAGTGCTCATGCGAAAATCAGAAGACAGCTTTGTGGAGTTGGCTCTCTTCTACCTTTATGTGGGTTCCAGGGATCAATTACTCAGTCATTAGGCTTGCCTGGCCTGTGCTTTGCCCACTGAACCAGCTCCCCAGCTCCTGTTGGAAATTTTATTAGTTGTGCCCCCTGATATTTTGTGGTTGATTCAGTTCCAAGTCTGAACCAGGGGCCTCACCATTGTGCTGATCTGTGGTGCTCTAGGTCCCTGGTTGACCCTCCCTCTTCAGTCCATCTTCTGGAGTTTTCTTATCTGTTTTTTGAGACAGTGCCTCACTGTGTAGCTCTGACTGGCCTGGAATTTGCTGTATAGACCAGGCTGGCCTACAACTCTTCCACCTGCCTCTGCCTCCCAAGTGCTGAGATTAAAGACGCATATCCCACACAGCCCAGATTCACTACCCGTTTTCTGTGATGTCCAGAGTGTTCATCAGTTGGGAAGAATGAGCACAACTGTCTCTATCTTCTCGAATGTAGAAGTTTTAAGTGATTTCCCAAGTTGTGACCCTTCCCATTCAAGTCGTTGAAAATAATATGAGCAAAGTGGGTATATAAAACTGAGAGCATTACTTGCTTTAGGTTTGAATATCTTATATATACTTAAACAATTTGTTATAATTTTACTTTCCTGGCTTTAATGAGAACAAATTCATTAAGACTTATCCCCCCTAAATCTGTTTCTAGGAACAAAATCAAATCAACAAATAAAACATTGCCCAGGCTGCCATTGAAATTTCTCTATAACCCAGGCAGGCTATGAAGTTGTGATCCTCCTGCCTCAGCCCCCTGTAGCTGATATGATGGGCCTGTGCTACTAGGCCCATCTTCCTTAGGCTTTTGCTATCCAAGCTATCTGTATCCCTCAGAGTGACTCTGTCAATAGGTTCTGAGAACTTGCAGAAATGAAGCCTTCTAGTTAAGCAGGACCGGGCTGCCCCCAACACTCTGGCCATTCCCCTGGGGTGGAGGCCTGCTTGTCTCTTTTCCATCTACCCACATCAGAGAAGGGTCGCACACCTGCTAATGCCAGGACAGGAGGAGGTGGCGCCTCTAGCGGGCTTGGGGAATGCTGTGATTTTAATGATGTTTTGTCATCTGATGTCTAAGTCATGTCTATGGGTAGGTGTCATCTCACTTTACAGAGGAAGTGGTGTTGGCTGCCCCCCTGGGAAGATGGGATGCTCAGCTGCCATCAAAGCTCTCCGAGGTCATCTCACCCCATCCTGCCCCTTCTTGTGCCAGCCCTGGGCACACACTCAGGAATGCCTGGAACACCTTTTGCTGCTGCCTGAGCTGTAGGCTCAGATGCTCCAACAGCAGCCTGAGGTCACTTTATTGCCCTGTTCTGTCCAAGGCATGTCCTTCTTCTGCCTCCCCACCCAGCATCTTACCCCAGGCTATATTTAGGACTTTCTGAGGTCTTTGTCGCCCAAAGAGCTAGCCCTTTCTCCAGGGTTGAGAAGGCACACCGGCTATCTTCAGAAATCCATGGTAGGAACATGGTTCCATCTTCTGGAGGTTTTAGCCAACTACAAAGCTTGCGAGTTTTAAAAGCCAGGCTGTTGAGATATTGTGTTTTTTCCTTTAAGATATGGGGAAAACATCAGTTTGCTGGTGACGGCTGGCCTCTAGTGGCCGATAGTTGTAAGCCAGTTATCCAACATCCACCCCAGCCTTTTTCCATCAAATGCCTCATTGCTTCTAACCTTCACAAAACTCGTACCGCTAAAGATCTCCCCTGCCCCCATGGAGCTTTATTAAGTTTTTAGATCATCAAAGATGCATTCCAATATTTCTGATCAGTTGCTTTAACAAAAAGGGAAGAAACTGGATCCTTCATTTATTCTGTAAAATTCCCTGTATGATCTTGAACTGTGACATGGCTGTAGGTGGCCCACTGTGATACACAAGTCTTTAGAGATCATGTTGCTTAGCCCCTTCATTTTCCTAGGGAAAAAATGTTGCTCAGGTAATAAATAGTGTAGTTATGCGACAAACCACCCTGATGCTGGGGACTCAGGATCTGGGCTCTGCCCACGGCTTTCACGAAGCCATCTCCTTCCTTATTTACCAGGTCTGCTGTGCTGCAGGGACCCAGCCTTGCTGCCTTCTGCGCCAGCCTTCTTTCTATTCTATCTAGATGCCCCTTTTGTTGAAGTAGTTTTTCTCCCAAAACCCCAAAGGGAACCTTCTTATTCAGATGAGTCTCTCCATAACTGACCCACTTCTGGATTCTCAGTGCAACCCACACCACAGATTGGAGTTCCTTATGGGAGGTGGGAACCCCAACTTTAGGAAGCAACAGATGTCAAAGTCCAGCAAGGCGTGTCAGAGATGTGGGGGCTCTTCAGTCTCTTCTAACAAATGTTTCTTCTCAGGTGACTCGGCGCTTCGGGATTCCAGGGCTGAAGAAAACCATGGACTGGTTTGGCTACTATGGAGGTCCCTGTCGTGCCCCCTTGCAGGAGCTGAGTCCCACTGAGGAGGAGGCCCTGCGCTTGGATTTCAGCAACCATGGCTGGCTCTGATGACAAGCAGGAGACACCTGGCCTGAGCTGTCGGGGACGTCTGTTCCCGTAGCCTGAAGAGGAACAGGGCATTAGGAATTAGGGCATATATTAGTCAGTGTTCTGTTACTGTGAGGAGACACCCTGACTCTCGTGATGCTTATAAAGGGAAGCATTTAATTGGGCTGCGTTACCGTTTATCATCGTGACGGGCAACAGGGCAGCGTGCAGGCAGACACGGTGCTGGAGAAGTAGTTGAGAGTTCTACATCTAGATTTGCAGGCAGGAGGAAGAGAAAGTCACTAGGCCTTGCTTGGGCTTTTGAAAACCTCAAAGCCACCTCCAGTGACACACTTCTTCCAATAAGGCCACACCTTCTAAACCTTTCAGATAGTGCCATTCCCTAAACATTTACATGTATGGGGGGGCATTTTTATTCAAACCACCACATTCCACTCCCTGCCCCCCCCCGTGGGCTTATAGCCATATTATAATGCAAATGCATTTATTCTAACTTCAAAAGTTCCCATAATCTATCACAGTCTCATGACTAATTAAAAGTCCAAAGTTCAAGTCTCTTCTGAAATTCATGCAATCTCGTAACTATAACCCACTGTAAAATCAAAGAGCAGATCACATATAATGGCACAGAATATTCACTACCATTCGGGAAGGGTGGAAGGGGAGCATAGTGAGAAAATACTGGGCCAAAGCAAATCCAAAACCAAGCGGGCAGACTCCAAACTGTATCTCCAGGTCTGGTGTCAAAGCATGCTTCAGATCTCTAGCTTCGTTCAACTTTCTTGACAGTAACACGCTTCTCTCTCTTGGGCTGGTTCCATTCCCTGTTAGCAGTTTTTCTTGGCAGGTATCTCATTGCTCTGGCATCTCCAGCATCTTGGAGCCTCCGAGGCAATCCGGGCTTCACCTTCACATCTTCAGATATGGCCTCTCTAGGCCTCCATTCAGGAACACTCTTGATATGAGTCTGGCCCTAGTGGCTTTCCTTAGATGTGGAGGGAAATTCTACAATACTTTCTTGTATCCTTGACTCTAAAATTGGAACCACATGACTGAAATTGCCAAGTTCTACTGCTTGATGGGGTTGGAGCCTGACCCCTCATTCAAATACATTCTCATTAGCTTTCTGGTTTTCGATGGTTTCCTGAATCCACTGCATAGCTTTCCTTAATTATGTTTTAGAGTTAGAAATTTAGCAGGGTGGGGTCTTGCCCTGAGGTCACCACTCCTTCCAATGAACATCAGGATTTTCTTTAAACTTTTTATCTCCTTGAGTCCTGGACTGAACTCCATTACACTTCCTGATGCACTTTTTTAACCTCAACCTGTACATTTTATATTTTATCTTGCTCAGCTTGCCCCTTTCTTAGATCTGTATAAGACTGGCCACTAGCCAGGCAGTGGTAGCACAAACCTTTAATCCCAGCACTTGGGAGGCAGAGGCAGGCGGATCTCTGTGAGTTCTACAAGAGCTAGCTTCAGGACAGGCTCCAAAGCTGCAGAGAAATCCTGTCTTAAAAACCAAAAGATGAATGAAAAAGAAAAACAAACAAACAAATAAAAAAAAAAGACATGACACAGTCAATACTAAGCTGTCTTGAAATCTCCTTTGCCAATGTCATTAATGGAAAACTCTTCAATTTAGCCTTAGGCAGATTTTTTTTTTAGGCAAGGACCAAAAGCAGCCACATTTTTTCAACAAAGTATCACAAGAACAGTTTCTAGGCTGCTTACTAACATTATTCTCCTCTGAAACCTCTTGAGCCGGTGGTCATGGTCTACATTGCTTCCAGCACCACTGTCTTCCTATTAGGATGGCCCATTAAGCCCCACTTCATGTGTTCAACTACTTTCCTAATCCAAAGTCCACATTCTGCCATCAAGAAGCATGAGTAGGCCTGTCAGAGCAATACCCCTCTCCTGGAACCAACTTGTCTTAGACTTCTATTGCTGTGAAGAGACCCTATGACCACGGCAACTCTTAAGAAAAAGCATTTAATTGGGGCTTGCAGTTTCAGTTACATGGTGCTGGAGAAGTAGCTGAGAGTTCTATATCTGGATTCACGGGCCAGGGAGAGAAAGCCACTGGGCCTGGTATTGTAATGGATTAAGTAAAAATGCTGCAGATCCCTGAGTGGCTGCAGTGGCAGAAATGCTGCAGGTCTCCAAGTGGCGGCAGCGGGCAGCAGGTCCTGAGAGCAGCCAGCCAGTCCCAGGCAGGGATGGCATAGTTCCCTGAGTGGCTGCAGTGGGCCATGAGTCTCAAGAAGGGAGCCGCATGGTGGGTAAGAGACCTCACTGGGGCAGCCAGTCTCACGAGGAGAGACGGACAGGTGGGCATGTCATGAGACCTGTGGGCACACCACACCACAGGTCTCTGAAGGCAACTGGTCCAGGCAGGGAGCCGTGTGGCAGGCGAAAGACAGATGGATAGGCACGCCATGCAGAGAGAGGTTGGACATTTATTTAGTGGGTTACGGAAGAGAAAGGGGAAAAGGAGAAGAGCAGTGAGAGAGAGAAAGAAACAGAGAAAGGGGAAGGGGAGAAGTGGGGAGAGACAGAAGCTGCCTCTTTGTGGGAGAGACAGAAAAGGATGGGACTCAGGCTGGAAGCTGAGGATCAGCTTGCCTTGGTGGACGAGGGTGGGGTGGGGATGGGGGAGTGTGGCTTGTCCCTTAAAGGGACAGGACAGATCATTACAGCTAGGACTTTTGAAAGTCTCAAAGCCCACCCCCAGTGACACACCTCCAATAAGGCCATACCCCCTAATTATTTCAAGTAGGGCCATTCTCTAAACATTTAAATATATGAGGCTATGGGGGCCATTGCTGCTCTACCACCAAAGGGCTCCTTTCCCATAAACTCATGGCAGTATTCAGTTCCTCTTTTCACAGCCTGTGGCTTCTCACATATACAGTTTACACAGAGACTCTAGGGACCCTCTACCAGGGACAATTTCTTGCTTGTCTCTTCTGTGGGAACTTTCTTTTGCCCTAAGGTGGGTGAACCAGGGAACCTAGCAAAAGGGTAGGGAGTGCAGCTGGAAACCAAGGAAACTGGTTACTGAAGGGACCATTACTTTTGACTTGAAGCTAGAACCCCCAATGACATGCACACAGAGTTTCTCTGTGTAACAGCCCTGTCTGTCCTGGAACTCACTCTGTAGACTATGCTGGCCTTGAACTCATGGACGTCTGCCTGCCTCTCCCTCCTGAGTGCCGGATTAAAGGTATGTGCCATCACTGCCTGGTTGAAATTAGAAATCTTAATTGTGCATGGCATGGCTGGAAAGTCAGGTTTGGCCCTAACTATTCACAGTCTGAGTTCTTCCAGAGGAAGCAGCTGCATAGGAAACCTGATCAGAATGTGTCCCTTGGTTTTGAAAGGCCTCCAAGAGGCTTTCCAGCCACAATGCCCTTTCGAACTCACATGTCTTAGCAGTTGACTAGTCTTGTCTCTAGGTTTAATCCCCACCACTGAGTGACCAAGACAACTCAGTGCCTTGTCATTAGGAAATGATGACACCTGGTGGATAGACACCTGGCCTGCACTCTAGATGACTTCTGACCAGCCCAGGTATGAATCTTAGGGACTTGGACTGAGATAGGACAATGCCTTGTCTGGAGGCACTCTACTTTCCTTACTGAAACAGATCACTCTGTTACTATAATAAAATATAACAAGTGACACTTGATGCCTATGCAGACTTCCTGGCCAGATGCCAAGGACCTTCCTAAGGGCAGTGGAGCCTGAAGCTTCAGATTTTTCTCACCACTGAGAGAAGCCTTATTAATTCCCAGTAAACCACCCACTATTAGAGCGGTAGCCTAGGAAAGCTTAATTTTGTGTGTGTGTGCATATGTGCAATCGCTCATGCAGGCAATGTGATCACCCTGACAGGGAGGCCTCTGTCGCTCTCCACTTTAATTTTTCAGACACGGTCTGTCACTGAACCTGGAGTTTGTCATTTTGGTCAGACTAGCTGGCGGCAAGTATCTGGGGTCTGTGTGCTTTTATTCTCCAGCACTGGGGTTACAGGCATGAACCACTACAGCTGGCTTCTCATGTGAGTGCTGGGGACTCAAAACCACAAGCTGGCTCCTGGGCTTCTTTTACAGCCACCTTCCTGAACAGCCCCGAGTTTAAGTTTTGGGACCCGTTGGTGTCTGTGGGGCCTTGAGGTAGCCTCCGATTTCCCCGAGTGTCAGCTGTAAAACACCTTTCTCCCAGTGCTATGGGGGAGTCAGAGGTAAGAACTGTAAATAAATGAGTAAGCATGATAGGAGTGTTTTACTACTGGGCACAGAAAAGGGAAACGTGGGTAGCAGTTGACTTGTTTGAGGTCACCCAGCAGGTCTTGGGGCTTGTATATACTGATGCTCAATCCAGTGGAAGGGAGGTGAGACCAGAAGGGGCAGGACAGAGAAACCCCATCCAGCCCTGCCAATTATTAGCCTGGACAACTTGATCCTGCTGGTTTAAAAAAACTCGTGTCTTCTACTCCACAGAAGTGTGTGTGTAGCCATAGGTCAACCTTCTGTGTTCCTCAGAAGTTGTCCATTTTGGTTCCTGGGCCTGCTAATTAGGCTAGGCTGGCTGGACAGTCCGCCCAAGAGATACTTTCTTTGAATCCCTAGACCTGGGAGTAAAGGCATGCACGACCATGCCTACATTTTCACATGAGTGCTGAGGATCAGACTCAGATCCTTGTGCTTGCACAGCAAACACTCTGGCTGGCCTCTTGCCAGCTCACCACAGGGGTTCTGAGAAACAGGTGATGTCATGCAGTAAAGTGTTCAGTGTTAGCTCCAAGCACCTCTCTGTTTAGTTCCCACAAACAGCAAACCCATGAGCCCAAGTCCTGAAAGTCATGAACACGAAGTGCAGGCAGTTGTGGTGGCTGGTTTATTCCTAAAAACACTTGTTTTACAGTACAGTTCAGGGAATAAATAGAGGCACACAGCTATGATTTCCACCACAGTCCGCTGTTGAGGGAGATTTAAGGATGGGAGCTGGGCTAGGGCTGGGACCTATGCTAACTGGAGACTTTGGGATGGTTTTGGCAGGAAGATCTGTCCCATGAGTGAAACAGAGGCGCCAATGCCAGTCAGTTCATACTAAGATGGATCCAGGTCTTCTGACACCCAAGGGCCTGTGAGTCTGATCCACTGATGCGCTGGGAAGGAACTCTCGGTGCAAGCCTTCCCTGGGATTCAGGTCATTCATAGGAGGCCTGGATAGGTCTGCCCCTTGCCCTGGATTGATAATGAATACAGGTCATAGCTATTCTTAATCTAGTTTCTTATTTGGCTATTCTATGAGGGGATCCTGTCTGACATCTAAGGGAGAGAGAGGCACAGGTGGGGACTGGGCTAACTGCTGTAAGTCAGGTAGGGAAGACAGTTAACTGTAAAGTTGAAGGAGAAGAAAGCCACGCTCTTACACTGAAGGGGAATAGAAGACACAGAGACCAGCCTGGAGTCAGGCCTCCAGTGCGGTGAATGAGGGGTAACACACAGGAAAGCTCTGTTCTGGGCTTCACAGAGCCGTCGTGGTCTTAAGTCACCCCTGTCTTTTCCTGATTTCTCCATGGCAGCACACAGGACTGGCCCTAATTCGAAGCCAGGATCATCGGCCATAAGGGTAGGTGGAATGAAGAGACTCTGTGTGGTCTGACAGCACACAGAAGGCCACAGCACTGGGTACCAAGGTGATAGAAAGGGAGTAACAGCAAGGAAGGGAGGCGCCCCGTTCTTAAGCACAGGTCAGGGAAGGGCAGAACTGCTGCAGGGTCTCAGGGCCCAAATCCTCCTGCTTTCCTGAGACCGAACTCGTGATTGGCAGGCGACAGAGCACCTCACAGGCTGTGGCACCACAGCCACCACAGTCAATCCCATCTCAGAGCGGGTTCATTTGTTCGCCTCGCCGCCGCTGCCACATGCGCACAAGGGATGTTCCCAGCTGTGCCCATAGCTCCATCAGGCCGTGAGGTTCCTGGCTGACTTGGAGGCGCTCTGTGCCCGCTGAACCACGGCAGAGCACTTCTCACGCCGCAGCAGCGTGTTGTTCTCAAACAGACCTTCATTGCGGGGTATTCCGTGGGAGCCGTCAGGGAAAGTCAGCAAGCCTTTGAGGACAGAGAGAACGAGACGGCATTAACGTTTCAGGTGAGCGCGATGTGTAGAGGCTGAAGGAGAGGGAAGTGCCGGACGCAGGCACGACAGATTGCTGGAGAGTCACAGAAGAATTAAGACTAAGGAGGAGTGTTTTCATCCATGTTACACTAAATTATCATCTTACTGAGGTGAGACTTACCGAAACCATCTACTCTGCCATTTTTAAATTCCCCCTCAAAGGTCATGTTGTCATAGCGAATGAAAACTCCAACGCCATTAAACTTGCCCTGGGCAAACTCCCCCTCATACCTGCAGAGACACCAAGATGGTAGTTAGCCTTTAGTGGGTGGTTAGCCGTTCAGGGCAACGGAGACAAGCAGTTGCGGGTGTGCATGAGTCAAGGTGCAGAGCAAAGCTCATTCCCATCCCAGAGCTCTGCCTGTGCCATTTATACCATTCCCCAGCAGCAGAGGGCTCAGAAGGAACAGATAGAGTCTTAATTCCAGGAAAAGAATCTAAGTGAAGAGGTAAAGCAGAAAGTCACTCACCTCTCTGCCATTTCCAATTTTGCATCTATTTGATTTAATGTATTTGTTTTGTTTAGAGACGAAGTGTTGCTACGTAGCCCACACTGGCATCAAATTCAAGATACTCTTGCCTCTGTCTCCCTAGTGCTGGGATTAAAGACATATGCTACCATGCCTGAGTTTTGCATCTATTTTAAAATAATAAGGTCTGGCAAGATGGCTTAGTAGGCAAAATAAACCTGTCGCCAAGCCCGATGACCTGAGTTAAATCCTGGGGACCCACATGGTGAAGGGGAAAACAGACTCCTCTGACCTTCACATGTGGTGTGGTACACTCTCTACAAATAAGTAAAAATTAAATAAAAATCAAAGTCATCAATAAGAGAACTGCCCACCCCTTGCCTGTTTTCTTCAGGGCCTGCCTGTGCAAGCTCAGAGCTGAGCAGAGATCTCCAGGGCCCCACATTTTTATCAGTCTCGCCAATTCACAGCCTGAGAAAAGAACGGCCTAACTCTTACCTGGAGCCGTCTGAGAAGGTCAGAACCCCAAAGCCATTAAAGAGCCCATTCTCAAAGTGACCCAGGTAGGTGCCACCATCTGCAAACATCAGTTGACCAAAACCATGTCTTCGGCCTGAGGAAAGAGAAGGACAGGGACCAGGTTGGAATGGGGCAGCTTCAGGGTCCCTTCTCACTGGCTTAGCAGCCTGTACCTTCCAAAGCCTTTCTCACAAAAAACCTGCCCTTCGTCTCTATGAGCGTGGAAAGCCTGTCTCCTTGGGCAGTTTCTTGGCTTGCTAGAACCGAACCTTTGAGCTCTAAAGTGTCCAGGCTGAGTTTCCAAACTGAACCATTAAATTGCTTCTGGTATAGTTTCTAGCATAGTTCACAGCTCCAAAGAATTTTGCTGTCCCTAAGAATAGATCACTTCCAAGTGTAAAGAGCTGCCCGAGGAAACTCAAAGCAAGGAGTGCCACTTGCTCTTGGGTGTCTTCTCTCATTTCCAGATCGTCCTTAACTTCTGAAGACTCATAGCCAAGTAGTCATTGCAGTGAATCCTAAACTCTAATTTGCACCCAAACGAATTCATTTACTCTCCCCACATAAGACAAGAGACAGTGTTAAACACACATAAGACAACAGACTGTGTTAAAGCACTATTGATCCAGAAGTGGGAAGACAGAACTCATTTCCCATTCTTTCATTAAGCCCTGAAATAAAGGACAGGTACGATGTGGAGCTGTGTCCTGTGAAGTGAAGTAGGCTGCCCTGAGGCCCTGCTCACCCTCCTTCCACTCGCCACGGTATTCCTCCCCACTGGAGTACGTAAAGGAACCCTTCGTCAGCGTCATGGTGGTTGCTGATGGGAGGAAAGGATGACACCTGTAAGAAACAGAGAAGCCAGTGTCACCCACAACAGAGGACCTGAGGCTGAGCTCTGGTAAGGGCATACTACCTCAGTGTACTTAACGGAACGCCCTCCTAGACACCCACTGCCACCTCGCCCTTGCTTCTCTAAGTTTTCAGCCAGCTCCTGCTTCCTGTGACCTGGGATGGAAATAGAAGCTCAATCTGTAAATATTTCCTTGATGTCTACCATGAGCTTAGATGTATAAAACAGAGTCTCTCCCCTCAGTGAAGTTATAACATGGCTGGTGAAACACCAAACTATCCCAGAGACAATGTAATTCCGTCAACTCTACAGGGGTGAGCAGCCCTCACCAGAACCATGGCTGTAATCCCAGCACTTGGGAAGCAGAGGCAGGGGATCATGTGTTCAAAGTCATACTTAGCTACACGAAACAATCTCAAAATAAATAGGTGTAGTAGGAGGCCGCTTGTTTCCCGGCTACCCAGACTCCTGAAATAACTATACAGAAACTATATTAATTAAGTCACTGCTTGGTCTATTAGCTCTAACTTCTTATTGGCTAGCTTTTACATCTTAATTTAACCAATTTCCATTATTTTATATTTTACCACAAGGCTTGTGGCCTACTGGCAAGGTTCCGGTATATCTGTCTCCAGCGGCTCCATGGCTTCTCCCTGACTCACTTCCTTTTTTCCAGCATTCAGTTTAGTTTTCCCCGCCTAGCTCTACTCTACCCTATCACAGGCCTAAGACAGTTTCTTTATTAACCAATGGTATTCACAGCATACAGAGGGGAATCCCACATCAAATAAGAAAAAAGATAAAACAAAAATAAGCAGTAAGGAAAAAAAAGAGCAACAGAGAGATAACTGTAACATGAGGGCCGGCTTGTTGGGGTTTCTGTCCCGCCTGGTACCCCATAGCCGGCAAATCCCAAAGAGAAATCACACACAAGACTCCGTAAGATTATAAACTGATTGGCCCATTAGGTCAGGCTACTTATTAGTTCTTATAACTTATGTTACCCCATTATCCTTATCTACGTTAGCCACACAGCTCTGTACCTTTCTCAGCTGGGCAAGTTACCTGCTGCCTCTTTGGTGGTCTGTGCAGGAATGGCGGAGGGAGCTTCCTGTTTTCCCAGAATACTCCCAGTCTCTTTGCTCCACCCCTACTTTCTGTCTGGCTTTCCTGCCTATACTGCCTGCCTGGCCAATCAGCGTTTTATTAAAATATGATTGACAGAATACAGACAATTCTCCCGCACCAGATAACAAGGAGCTGGTCTGACTAGAGAAGCAGACAGTTTATTTAGGGAGCAATAGATACACCTGAGTGTTTTGTTTTTTCCCCCTCGAGATAGGGTTTCTCTGTGTAGCTCTGACTGTCCTGGAACTCTCTCTGTAGACCAGGCTGACCTTGAACTCAGAGAGATCCACCTGCCTCTGTTTCCTGAGTCCTGGGATTAAAGGTGTGTGCCACCACTGCCTGGCTATCTTGAGTTTTTAACGAACTTCAAAGATGTAACACAAACTCCTTTATAATACAGATGAAGAAACAAAAGCACAGAATGGTTAAAAAGTTTTTTTGTTTTTTTTTAAAAATATTTATTTATTTATTATGTATACAATATTCTGTCTGTAGGCCAGAAGAGGGCACTAGACCTCATTACAGATGGTTGTGAGCCACCATGTGGTTGCTAGGAATTGAACTCAGGACCTTTGGAAGAGCAGGCAATGCTCTTAACCTCTGAGCCATCTCTCCAGCCCCGTTAAAAAGTTTTTTGGTGGTGTTGGGGAGATGGCTCTGTAGCTAAGAGCACTTGTTGCTCTTGCAGAGGACCCAGGTTTCATTCCCAGCCTCACATGATATTTTACAACCATCCAAATTTCATTTCCAGGGGATTCAAAACAACCTTCTGACTTTCATAGGTACCAGGTAAGCACATGGTGCATATACGTATCTACAGGCAAATATTTATACACACACACACAAAAAAAAAAATCTAAAAATTTTGTTGCTGTCTAAGGAGGAACAAGCACATGGCCCTCCACGATGATGCTGGCCCTCTTTCCTTTATGCTGAGCTCTTAAGTCAGACCAGTTCACGGCGCTCTCTGGAAACTATAGTCTGTCAGCGGGGGTGGGGGTGGACTTGTGAATCAAGGATGACTGTGACAGCGTGAGGGGTTGGAGCAGCAGAGTGCAGCCAGAGGAGCCTACGAGGGAGGGATGAGTGTCCTCCTAAGAGACAGACTTGCCTTAGTCTGGGCTAGCTGTGTGCATTACTTGGTTGATGGAGTGTTAGGAAAGATAACACAGACCTATAAATGCAGAGGTTTGAGAAGCCCCAGCCTTGCCCTTGTGCGGTAAGAAGACCTGCTCTGCTTCCAGCGCACAGTCTAGATGAGGACAGACCATGTGGAGCAATTGTCCTGGCTGACCACAGAAATATGAACTCAGTAGGACCGAGAGGGCTGCCCAAAGAGCCTGGTCCCACGGCAATGATTCACAGTTGATTCTGGGCAAAGAAATAATAGCTGCTTCAAGTCACTGTGTTATCACCCAGTAAAAACCGACATATTCATATGAATGGATGATGGCGGGCATGTAATACAATGAAAGCAGAAAGCATGCTCGGGTGAATATATCATAGAAAGGAAGCCACACCAATAGTGTTGGGGACTAGTGCCCGGGAACCCCTACTTTTAGTAAATACATCGTGAGATTCCACCTGAAAGCCTGTGGACTCTGACTACACCACAAGGAGACACTGAACACTGTGACTGCAAGGTGTCCATGGGAACAGTCAAAGCACAGTCTCGCTCGCAGGCTCCTGCCTGATGCCAGCAGGACAAGTGCATATCTTCTTCGGAACACAGGGACTGGATCTAGTGCACAGAACTGGAGAGGACCCTTAAATGCTTGTGGGCCTGGTGCCAGTGACCAGTCTCCTTTCAAGTCACACAGAAACCGAAACTCTTATCAGTCCAGTATCAGAGCAGGCTTGGGTAGAGGTCAGAGCGGCGTCTCAGCAAATACAACATTAATGAGAGGAAGAGAAGTGTTCCATACGAATGTCAAGAAAAAACTCTTTACAGGAGAGCTAAGGTACTCTG
Source organism: Myodes glareolus (assembly GCF_982192425.1). NCBI lineage: Eukaryota > Metazoa > Chordata > Mammalia > Rodentia > Cricetidae > Myodes > Myodes glareolus. The sequence continues at coordinate 20,085,602 of NC_142032.1, read as the reverse complement.
ATAGCTGTAGGTCATCAGTAGCTCTTTCTAGAACTAAATGAGTTAATGGCAGTCACAGTCAAAGGATGGCACAAACTGTAAACATGCTGGGCGAGTGTCACATCTTCCATCCCAGCTTTCTGGAGGAGCAGGCTAGCCAGGACAATGTATGGGAACTTGTCCCAAACAAAACAAAACAAAATAGAATAAAATAAAAACCCCAAATTGAAACATAACTCTTCAAAACACACCCACCTGAATCTGAAGAGCTGTGTGTGTGTGCATGTGTGTATGCGAGAAAGAGGAAAGGAGGGAGAGAGAAAGAGAGGGTATTTAGTATTTTGAGACAGGGTCTCTTAATGAAGTCTTGGATAGCCTGGAACTTGCTATGCAGACCAGGCTGGCTTTGCATTCAGAGAGATCCTCCTGCCTCTGTCTCCTGAATACTGGGTATATGACAGTTACTACCAAGCTTGGCTGAAGCACTGTATCTTTGACTAGATTTTATAACTGTACTGTAATGATAAAAATCTGTCACTAGACCTAGAAGATCTTAAGCTAAGGGCATTGTCTTTAGGTGTTTAGCGGTAGTTAACCAATCCCTCTTCACTTGAGTTCTGGTGAATTACTGCAGTGAGGTTTAAGGAGTGGGTACACAGGGCTCCAGAGGGACAATACTTTTGTGCTTACTTACTTTTCCTAAAAGATACATGGACCTTCCAGAGTGGTATCTCACCTTGTTCCACAGGGATCCACAAAGGGGAAAAACTATTTGAGGATTTGTTGGATAATATTTATTTTTCAGGTGTGTGGTTTTTTGTTTTTTTTTGTTTTTTCGAGACAGGGTTTCTCTGTAGCTTTGGAGCCTGTCCTGGAACTAGTTCTTGTAGACCAGGATGGCCTCAAACTCACAGAGATTTGCCTGCCTCTGCCTTCCCTGAGTGCTGGAATTAAAGGTGTTCACCACCACAGCCCAGCTCAGGTGCATTACTTTTGTTTATGCTGCATTTCATTAACTGTGAAGCTGTATTCTTTGCCAGTCTAAAACACCTGATGCTCCTAATAAAGAGCTGAACGGCCAATAGCAAGGCAGTAATAAGGATAGGCGGGACTAGCAGGCAAAGAGGACAAATGAAAGGAGAAATCTGAGAGCAAGAGAAGAGAACAAGGAGAGGAAAACATCAGGGGTTAGCCACCCAGCCACCAGCAAGCCATGGAGAAAGAAGTACAGAAATAGAGAAAAAAGGTAGTCTGGATAATATAAGTTAAGAAAAGCTGGCCGGAAACAAACCGAGCTAAGGCCAGACATTCATAACTAAGAATATGCCTGTGTGTGTGATTTATTTAGGAGCTGGGCGGTGCCCCCCCCCAAAAGAGTCCAAAGAGCTTTTTCACACAACAAAGATTATCTATGGACAAAGTACTAGCCATGATCTTAAGTTGCAAATCTCTCTTTTTTTTTGCTATGCTGCTAGCTCTTGGGCTAATATCTTAAATATTTTAAGGAAGGTGATAAAATTTGAGATTTTATTTTTAAAAGATTCTATCTATCTATCTATCTATCTATCTATCTATCTATCTATCTATCTATCTATCTATTTGTCTGCAGGACAGAAGAGACCTTGGATCCCATTACAGATGGTGGTGAGCCACTATGTGGTTGGTGGAAATTGAACTCCAGACCTCTGGAAGAGCAGCCAGTGCTCTTAACTGCTAAGCCATCTGTCTAGCTCCTGAAAATTTATTTTTATTGCCAAATGTGGTAAAACACTTTTTAAAAGGGCTTTAAATTTATGCATATGTGTATGAACCAGCATGAGTGTATGCATACTACATGCACACAGGAGCCCATGGAGGCCAAAAGAGGGCTTTATGTCCCTTGGAACTGGAGTTACAGACTGCATTTTCATTTTCTAGAGACATTTGCAATGTCTCCCTAAATTTGACCTGACTTGGACTGCTTTAAATACAGCATCATGGACGTGATGTTCATCATAAATGTTCATTCCACTCATTGCTGGATGCGTATCTTGAACCCTGAGCCACCACCCAAGAACACCTTACAGGAGACAGTGAGATGGCTCAGCAGGTCAAGGTGCCTGCCCCCAAGACTGACATCCTGAGTTTGATCCCTGCACCCACATGGAAAGAGAGAACTGAATCCAGCAAGTTGTCCTCTGATTTCCACAAGCATACCATAGCATGGACACATGTACACAGAAATAAATAAGAAAATACATAATAAAAAATGTTATTTAAAAAATATATGCTATCTGGAGGTTCCCAAGCAAGGAGGAAGCCAAGCCAGTTATAGGTCATGTGTTGTTACTCCGCTTGGCACTCTCATTTTTCAATTATCTCAGCTCAGGCAGGCACCAGGCATCGGTGAAGCAGATGTCAAATGATTCCAGCTCCCAGACACTGAATCCCATCTCATCTGAGAAACTGTGGAATAAAGAGACGCCGTCTCCATGATGTCAGGCCCAGATCCCTGGCCCACAGGATTTGGGAGTAGCACGGGGTAGTTTTAAGCTGCCAAGTGTGGGGTTAATTTGTTGTTGAGTGATAGCAAACTTCAAACCATCTGTCAGATGCTTCTGTCCATTCTGTGCTGTTTGCAAGAGTATATTTGATCCATTTCCATAAGTTCAGAAGTTGTTCATCAAAACCATGTCTAGTCTCAAGAAGCACATCAGAAGTGCTAATTAAAAGGAACATGTGTAGAATTCATGGGTCTCAGGCTAAAGCTGAATACATTTGGCTAGAAACGGCTACATGTGTCCAAATAGTTGTTACTGTCACTCTCTGGGACAGTGTTTGAATTTTAACTTGGGAGTTTTGTAACTATCCGTGATAATTAAAAGTCAGCTGGACAGCCACAAAGCCAAGAGGGAATGTCACCAGTAACCATGATTATCCATAGTTATTGAGACAAATCTAGTTTAATAAAGTGTATCCAGTACTAATGAAGATGGAAAAGCCCCACACTTTAATAAGGGACACAGATCAGTGTTTACATTACTTGTCATATCTTGTGGATGGGAGCAGATCCCTAAACATAGATATGCACAAGGAATCCACTCACAAACTAAGACGATTTACATTCCTACAGACACTTACCCTTTCTGCACTCATGGTAGACAAGCTGCAAAAGAGCAGGCCAAACATAACCTAAAATTACTATTCTGTCTCTGGAATCCACTATCGTATTACTTTGCAAAAAAAGAGCATAGCCTTTGCTATATTTTTTTTTCTTCCACAGACATTTCCAGACAGAACTCTAAGACAGTGGCGAGAAGTTGCTTTCATTTCTTTTGTCAAAGTGCTTTAAATTTGTGTCTATGTGTGTGAACCTGCATGACCATATGTATACTATGTGATACAAGGGCCCATGAAGGCCAAAAGAGGGCTTTATAACCCCTGGAACTGCAGTTACAGGTGGCTGTGAGCCACCATGAGGGTGCTGGGGACTGAATCCTGGCTCTCTGCAAGAGATGTAAACATTCTACCCTGCTGAGTCATCTTTCCAGCCTCTCATTCCTTTCTCTCTCCCTCTCTCCCCCCCCCCCTCTCTGTTTTAAAAAACCCAAGCTTACTAAAGAACATTTATGTATTCACAGTAACTTTTGTCTAAATTAAGAAGTTTTGTTTGCTAGTTTGTTTTTTGAAAGAGGGTCTCTCTATGTAGTCACGGCTGACCTGGAACTCATTGTGTAGACCAGGCTGGCCTTGAACTCAAGAGACGTCCACCTGCCTCTGCCACCCGAGTGCTGGCTAGCTCCGCCATATCCAGCTTAAATTAAGAAGTTTTAAAACAGCTGGGCAGTGGTGACACATGTCTCTAGTCTCAGCACTCAGAGAGGCAGAGGCAGGTGGATCTCTGAGTTTTAAGGCCAGCCTGGTCTACAGAGCTTGTGCCAGGCAGGACAGGCTCCAAAGCTACACAGGGAAACCCTGTCTTGAAAAACAAAAAACAAATAAACAAAAAAAAAAACAAAAAAATTCCCCAAACAAACAAACACCAAAAAACAGCCTAACAGCAATTTCTTCCCCAACCTAAGAATATTTATTTCCCAGTTAGAGACAATTTGTTTGGAAGCAGCCACCTTAACTACCCACACATCTCCAAACTGCCAAACTGTTGCCAAAGTCACCGTTCTCAGTGACAGCCTTACAAAAGTTCTTTTAGTTATTATAAAGAAAGCAACCATTGGTTTTTAGAGCCCTAAGAAGAAAGGAAGCTGTGAACAGAGATTAGGAAATTAGGAATACTGTTTTAAATGAAAGTGAAATAATTCGGTTTTTAAATTTATAATTCTAATTTCCATTCAATCTGGGAGGTAAGCAATGCATTGTTAGTGTAAACAGGTTTTATGCAGAAAGAATGTGGGATATTTAGATTCAAGAAGGTGAGAAGAGTACACTGGTACCAAAAAGGTTTTTTAAAAGATGATGGGGAGTGATGGGCTCTCGGAAGTAATAGTGTCAGAACACGATTCTGTGTCAAGGGAAAGGAGGATGCCTGGGCTGGGCTCTAATACAGCAAAGTTACTGTTTGGCCCCTAAGCAGTTCGTGGATGCTGGATTACAGAGATGACATCCAGCAAGTAACTGAAACAACCCATTCCCCAGGCCTCTGTATGTGGGTCGTTTTTCCTACCTGTGGCACAGACGCGCCCCAGATCAAACAAAGACCTAGACCATCATCAGGCAACCCAGTCTCCCGCTGCATTTTCTTTTTTCTTTCTTTCTTTTCTTTTCTTTTTTTTTTTCTATTTCAGTCCGGCACCATACTTTTGGGGATCGGCTCCCACCCCACAGGCTCTTCAGCTCTCACAGGTCTGGCATTCCCTCCAGAAACAGCCCGGCACACCCCTTCTCCATAACCAGTGCCCTATACTCTCCGGGGCTACGATCTTGGGATCGAAACCCCAAACCCAGGTTTGGGACCCCTTCTGGTCAGTACAGCCCGGACAGAGGCGCGCTCCCCAGCTCGGGTCACATGCTGAAAGCCTCAGTCCCCACTTTGTGGCCCACACTCCCGCGTCCTCCTCCCGCCCGCCCCGCGGGCCAACCTGAGCTTGGCCTCTTGGGGACGCCGTCACGCCCCGATGCGACGCGGGGCTCCAGCGGCCAGGATCTTTGCTCCTCTCGGCTGACCACTGACACCTTCCTCTCCGCCACCACCACTCGCCTCGGTCCCACTGGACGCCGCCATCCCTGACGGCCGCACTGGGCACAATTCCCGCTGTTCATTGGCTGTTACCTAGGCAACCGCGAGCAACGCCATTCCCCATTGGTCCAGTCTTCTTCCGTGCCATCTTTGTGAGGGGCCGAGTGTTTTGGGAGCCTGGGCCAAAAATCTGAAAGAGGGGTGGGGCTGAGCCTTCTGTCCCATCACGATAAGACCAAGAGAAAAGAAGGACCCAAGTTTCATCTCTCCAGAGACTTCCAGGCAGAAGCTTTAATCCCATATAAGGTCGAATGTGTGTCCAAAGTGGCCACCAGCTCAAGAGGTTCTGATCTTTATATTCATAAACAACTCCACCGCTAAGTATAAAGAAAGAACCTACATCCAGTTTTAGAAGCTCAGTTTTATAATTAGCAAGGTGCTGCACTTCTGCATGCACAAGGACTTATGTCCCATATCCTTTGTATTTAAATATATTGCCATTATTGGAGCAAGTCTTCCCAGATACTGTTCCCAAATATCCGTGAAGTCATTTTTGTTTACTGAACTGTGTGCGCGCAGCATGGTGTCAAGTTCTGCCGAGCTTGGGAAAGCTTCTCTAGTGGGACTAATTACATATTACAAGACAAAGCAAATTGCTTCAGATTGCTTTTTGGATTGGAATTTCTTCATCCACAGGTTAGAAAAATAACAATGATGACAATAATAATGTCAGGCCTCATATGAGAACACAATGAAAAAGGGATGGTTGTTGGAAGATATTTTTAAAAGATTTGGAGTCTGGACTGGGGAGATGGCCCAGTGGTTAAGAGCAATGGCTGCTCTTCCAGCGGACCTGGGTTCCCATCACCCACATGACAGCTCACAACTGTAACTCCAGTTTTAAGGGATCCTAAACCCTCATACAGACATACATGCAGGCAAAACACTAATGCACATAAAAGTAAAATAAATAATTAAAAAAGAATATTTTACAAAAGATTTGGATTCTGTGTTCAAAAGATTTTGATTCTGCATTCAAATTCTATCTCTGCGGCTAACAGTATGTTTTTGAGTCACTTATTAAGTTCTCTAGCCTGTAAACTGAAGTTAGAACAATAGATTTAATATGGCACTAATACACACTTGGTAATATAAGCTAGCCTGTACATCAGTTGTAGACTAAACTACAATCATTGAGAAAAGGAGTGTAAGGAACAGGAACTTATTAGAATTCATGTTTGAAAATATGAAGAAATTAGATAAAATCATAGATTGTATGAGGTCAAATCCTGGAAGGACCTGTAAATTACAGGAAGCTTACAACAATGTAGTTTCCTTGATCAGCAAGATGGCTTGTTAGGTACAGGCAAACCTTGATCTCCTTAGGACGCAGCATCTAACATCATAGGAGTTATAATGACAGTTAAATGAGTTCATCCACGTAAAACATCTAAAACAATACCCAGTACATACTTACCGCTGGGGAAGTGCTAGCTCTCCACATGTAGGAGGACAGGCTCCGACATGCTTAAGTAAAAGGGTAATTAAGTTCTAAGAGGGCGATAAGAAATAAAGCCTGAGGGGACCTCTAGAGAGAAAACTCAGAATTCCACAGAGAACTTTTCTTGCCCATAATTTTAAGTCCACAAGCTCAAGGATATGGAGGATACCACACATCATTTCCATGGTTCTAAGGACACAGGAAGCAGATGTCACTGCATCGGTTATGACTGAAAGGCCAATGGAACTCTATGTAGGCCTTTGCTCAGTATGGTTCTTTGATTTTTTTTTTGTTGTTGTTGTTGTGCTGGGGTTGGACATGGGGTCTTGTATAAGGTAATCAAACAATCTACTACTGAGTTATTCACTCAGGCATAGAGGGATTCATTTGGGATATTTTCATAATACAACCAAACAATAGCTCTTTCAATTTAGTACTTCTGGTGAGTTGGAGCAGTAATTTGACTCAAGAAAGTAGAATTATGGGTGCAAGGTGAGATGGTTCAGCAGGTAGATACTTGCCACCAAGCCTGACAACCTGAGTTTGATCCCTGGAACTCACATAATAGAAGATGAGAACCAGTTATTGTCCTTTGACCTCATGTACACACGTGACACACACACATACATACACAAAATTAAATAAACAAAATATTAAGGCATGATTATAAAATATTGGAGATTATGTTGTTGGTTATTTTCTGTGGCTACTCTTTGTTCTGCTGGTGGCTCTGAGAAGAAAAACAAAAATAATGTTAACAATAATCCCAGCATCAACGAAAGGGGAACATCTGTGGAGGGCTATTTAGGTCCTGAGTACAACGTTAGACGTGTTACTTACAAAGTCTTTTCTTAAATCAAGTGAGGTAAGGGCGATTATTCCCATTTTATAGATGAGGAGTTTTAAAAATTACCTTCTTAAAAATTTCTAATCGTTTAGAGAACAGAGTTTAAGCTCAAATGTCTCTGATATCCAAGCCCATGTTTCTATGTATTAATTCTACACTTTAACTTTATTAAATTAATTATTGCTGTTATTATCATGTGTGCGTGCATGTGTGCGCATGCGTGCGAGCGTGCGTGTGTGCATGCATGTGTGTGTCAGATCCCTGGAGCTGGAGTTATAGGTGGTTGTGAGCCACCTAATGTGAGTGCTGGGAACTGAATTCCATTCCTCTTCAAGAGTGGCAAGCGCTCTTAACTGTTGATCCATCCCTGCAGCATCCACTCTCCACTCAGTGTCTGGGTTTGGAGTGGATTTGATATGGAGTGTTGTGTGAGATGTTTTACTCTTTTGGCTTTTTGGAGAGCCCACCATCTAGTTCCCAAATAAATAACACACTGAGGTTTACTTTTAGTTATGAGTGCCTGGTCTTAGCTTTGCTTGTTTCTAGCCAGCTTTTCTTTTCTTAAATTAACTGTCTACCTTTTCCCTCTGGGCTTTTATCTTTCTCACTTCTGTGTGTCTTACTTTCCTTTATACTCCGTGGCCTGCTAGCTGGGTGACTGACCCCTAGCATCCTCCTCTCCTGTTCTCTTGCTGTTCCTTTGCTCCTCTTTTTGTCTTGTTTCTCCTTCCATTTATACTCTCTGCCTGACAGCCCCACCTTTCCTTGCTCCTGCCTCACTCTCGGCCATTCAGCTCTTTATTAGACCATCACGTGTTTTAGATAGGCAAAGAATCACAGCTTCACAGGGTTAAACAAATGCAGCATAAACAAAAGTAACATACCTTAAATAATTTTCTACAACAGAGGTGTTTGATGTGTAGTTTGCACCACCACACACCCCTGCCCTCTACCAAGCTCTTTCCTCCAAGGCTCTTGGTATCAGTATCTACCCTTCATATGCCCTCTACTGCTTCCCTCAGCCAAGCAGGCTGTCCTAATTAAGCTTTAGCCTTCTTCCTCTTTCTTTTGACAATGCCTTGTGTGTACGGCGTTTCTTTCCTTTCTTCTCCTGTCAGTGATCCAGTTTCTTCCTTTAGGAGCTGGCTGTTAGTACAGGCGCTGGACACAGTTTTCACTCACTCTCCAGCCTATTTTTAAGTCTATAAACTATTTATTTATCTGTGGCTGTCTCTGGACAGTGTTTATCCAGAGTGAGGACAGAGGAATTATTTTCTTCTTCCTTTCACTAATGAAAACAAACACCATTTGATGTGAATAAAGTCATGAGCTTTTTATTTTCAAGGGGCCAAAGCTTTCCTCAAGGATCAGATAAAGGATAGAATCATTGGCTCAGACACTTTGTAAATTGCAAGAGGGTTGGGATTTTTTTTTTTAAATTTATACAGTATCCTACCTGTAGGCCAGAAGAGGGCACCAGATCCCATTACAGGTGGTTGTGAGCCACAATGCAGTTGCTGGGAATTGAACTCAGGACCTCTGGAAGAGCAGTTAGTGCTCTTAACCGCTGAGCCATCTCTCTTGCCCATGGTTGGGATTTTTAAGTTATTGAGATAGCATGGGGTGAGTGGGGCACCTTCATCGTTGTCTTCGCAATTCTTTGTGCTTACTGACAAAAATGGCATTTTGCAATTTCACAGCCAGTTCATCGTTGGCACTCAATTAACATGTGACTAAGAAGAGAGCTATTGAAAGCGGCCGACAACCTGGCGGCCAATTGGAAGCTGGGGCAGGGCTAAGGGCAGAGGGCGTGCCTGACCCGAGTTTGTCTCGTGGAACATGCGCAATCTTCACAGAAGGTGACGCGAAAGCTGTGGAGGCCGCGATTGCGTAGGCGAGGTTCTGATTGGCCCCTGTTCGAGCGCGAGGGGCCGTGCCTACGCGTCGCCAAGTAAACAGGGAAGACTGGGGGCGGGGCTACGGCGGCACCGCGCCCTGGTTGGCCAGGCGGGAGGTGGGGAGTGCCGCGGATTGGTCGCGGCCGCGAGCTCGCTGGTGGGGAGCGCGCCGGGTCCCCGAGCCGGCGGTCTGAGGGATGGACGAGACGAGCCCGCTAGTGTCCCCCGAACGGGCCCAACCCCCAGAGTACACGTTCCCGTCGGGCTCGGGAGCTCACTTTCCGCAGGTACCCGGGGGCGCGGTCCGCGTGGCGGCGGCCGCCTCCGGCCCGTCTCCTCCGTGCTCGCCCGGCCACGACCGGGAGCGGCAGCCTCTGCTGGACCGGGCCCGGGGCGCGGCGGCGCAGGGCCAGAACCACACGGTGGCGGCGCAGGCCCAGGCCCTTGCCGCCCAGGCGGCCGCGGCGGCGCACGCTGTTCAGACGCACCGCGAGCGGAACGACTTCCCGGAGGACCCCGAGTTCGAGGTAGTGGTGCGGCAGGCCGAGGTGGCAATCGAGTGCTGCATCTATCCCGAGCGCATCTACCAGGGCTCCAGCGGAAGCTACTTCGTCAAGGACTCTCAGGGGGTGAGCGTGGGGGCGCGGGCGTGGCGGGGACGATGCCCCGGGACCGGGGAGAAGGGAAATCGAAAGGATACCGAGGAGAAACTTCAGCGTCAGCACTCTCTGACTGTATGGGGGATGCTTCTGGGGACTAGATATGGGGAAACCTCTCAGAATGAAGAAATCAATCAGAACCTTTTTGATGGGGAAGCGTGAGCGGAAAGTGAAAAGAGGAAACTGACCAGATACCAAGCAGAGAAGTGCTAACCGATCCTTTTTCCAGTCGGTCCCTTAGATTCAAACTACTGGGACAAGCATCCGGCCATTGCCTCCAGATTCGGGGCTTTAGGCTTATTCTCGCTCACATTTTATTTATTTTTCTCACGTTGGCCCAAAGCAGTGTTTCCCTGTTCTGTGGATCTGTTGACCCATCACGGGCTCTGAGGATTTAATTCCAGCCTCTGTGTTGTGGGGTTGCCTGTGTCGGGATCCCAAATTTCTTATTAACAGCCATCGGTGACAGCGTGGGTGGACTCATCAGTGCCATCTGTCCTGGTTATTGCTCACTTCTGGGAAAAGGTTCGCATCGTTGCTTATGGTTCCTCGTTTTGGAACGTGGAGCTTTAAATACAGGAGACTGTCTCCTGCCCTTTATTCTCTTCCAAACCCATCTGCAGTTTGCTTAACTAAGGCAGAGTTTTGCTGACCTTAATTTTGTCCCTTGCTTGTGTACTGGGGGTATGGAAATAGAATAACATGGGGCATGAGATGACCAGGGCAGTTGAGAAGTGACTTTATCCTTTTGAGAACTTAATAAGAATTTAAAAATTTGGACACAGATCAGACCAGAGCTATTAGAGGACTAGTAGGTCAGGAAATGTCTTGTCTTAACTGTTGACATTTTCAAATATGCCAAAATGGTTTATTTTTTAAATGTACTATTATATGTATTAAAATAATGGATGTTAAAATTACCTCAAAATTCCCTTGCACCCCCCCCCCCCAAGATAGGGTTTCTCTGTGTAGCTTTGGCTGTTTTGGAACTCACTCTATAGATCAGGCTGGACCTGAGCTCAGAATTCTGCCTGCCTCTGTCTCCCAAGTGCTGGGATTAAAAGCATGTGCCACCACTATGAAGCCGTATTTTTTGTGTGATTTTTTTAAATTTTTCTTTTAAAATTTAGAACTTTATTTATGTGTATTGGTACTTTGCATTTATGTGTCTGTGTACCATGTACATGCCTGATGTTGGGACAGGCCAGAAGGGGATGTTGGATCCCTTAGAACTGGAGTTGTAGATGGTTGTGAGCTGTCTTGTGGGTGCTGAGGATTGAACCCTGGGTCCTCTAGAAGAGCAGCCAGCTCTTAGCTTTTGATCCATCTTTCCAGCCCCCATGTGGTCTCTTTAGATGGGTAGCATGCTGTTGTGTGTCTAAGTGGCCAGGAAGGGCTGTAATTGCAGCTCTTGACAGAGTTCATTACTAATCTATTCACCCAGAGTTGTCCCTGAGATTACCAAAATGTAAGAGCAATTCTGTCCACTGTGTTTGTATAAACTGGACTGGAGAAAGCTTTGAGAATATGCAGGTCCATGAGTCAGCTCCCAGCACAACAAAATAAGTCAGCAAGGTTTTCTCTTTTTTGAGGGGTACAGACAGGCGACGGTATGACACAGAATGCGCTTTAAGGTAGTAGTTGTGTTTGGGGGCAGGTGGGTAATGGTTAGCCTGTTGCTAGATCTTTCCATAGCCATAGTAAGATTTTTTTTTTCTCATTTAGACGTATGTCAGTGCCGGGTGGTGGTGGCACACACATTTAATCTCAGCTTTTGGGAGGCAGAAGCAGGTGGAGCTCTTGAGTTCTGCTAGCCTGGTCTTTAGAATGAGTTCCAGGACAGCTAGGACTATTATACTGAGAAACGATGTCTTTAAAAACCATTAAAAAGAAGAAGTATGTTAGATCAGCTTGGAAATGATCTAGTGCTTTGATAGGTGGGATCTGTCACTTCTATCACCTCAGTACATACACAGAGAGAGGCCAAACCATAGGCCGGGGGCTTTTGTTCCTGTTGTGTTGTTTTTGGTGGTGTTCAGGAGCCCAGCGTCTTAATTTCCTGACCACTATTCTCTGTTAGAGGTAAAAATATACACAGATATCCCCCCAAAATTATCAGTATGATTGTTCTGCTCCCATTGAAAATGTGGTTTAGGACAGGGGCCACTTTCTAAATGCTTGTGGGGAAGATAGACTGGTCCACAGACACACTGTGGTTGGTATTTTCACCTTAGAAACTGTACCAAAGGCATTTATTTATTTAATTAATGTTTAAATAGTGCTTACCTTATGCCAATACTGTTTTTAAGTGCTTTATAAATGCTAACACTCATTCCCCATAACCTTAGAAGTTGGTACTGTCTTATCTCCACAGGTGACATTGATTTGCACAAGGTCCCTTCCCTAGTAATGCAGACTTCTTGGCTCCCGAGGTCTGACTCCTGGAAGTCAGGCATCTGAATTCATGGTTTCTCTTTTTAGCTTTGCTGTTGGTTAGTATTGGACTTGCCTATGTGTGACGGATATTTTAAAATAGTAATGACCAAAAAAAAAAGGTGTATTTATCTTAAATGTAAAGGAAGTCTCTAGGCTTCTCAGAACCAGCATGGCTCTTCACTTCAATCCCAGATTCAGCTGTCCTTAGCATGTGGCCTATGCTGCATCTTCTAAAATGGCTACTCAAGTTTACTTGTTTGTCAGCCATTGGAAGAAGGGAGAGAAAGAATGTGTCTCCACCCTTTTGGGCCCTTCATAGAAGTTGCACCAGATTTCTCTGCCTACATTCTATTGTCCAGAACATAGTTGTAGTTAGTTTCTGGGAGTTGTAGTCTTTATCTTGCCTACAAGATAAATTAGATGTCTTATGTTAGGCAGAGGGGAAACAGGAGGACCAGTAGTGTGTGCAATAACTACTTTTGGAACAATCTGAAATATCTTTTTTTAATATTTTAAAATTAATTTTTTGTTGTTTGTTTTTGAAACAAGATCTCATGATGTAGCCCTGGCTGGCTTGAAAATCACTATGTTAACCCAGCCTCGTTATGGCTAGAATTAAAGGTGTACAGCACCATGCCCAGCCTATTTTAATTTTAATTTATTTTATATATGAGTGTGTCTGCATGTTAGTATGCCACTTGTGTGGGTTCCCAGGGAGATCAGAAGTGGGTGTTGGTTGCCCCGGAACCAGGGCTGCAGGCAGGTGGGAGCCACCTGATGTTGGTGCTGGAAATTGTGCTCAGACACTCCAGAAGAGCAGCAAATAAGCCAGCTTGTTCTGAGAGATTCTTCACTATGACAGCCTTGATTCCACTTCCCAGTTTATGTTAGTTTCTGCCACAGGATGATCAAGTTAGGACCTGGAACAGTAAAATGGAAAATGCTAGATTAGAAGTTGTCATGGTGATGTGTGCTCACATTACCCCTCCTCACTTTACATCCTTGGTGCTTCAGATCTCATGTTCACTCAGCTCTAGAGGTATTTCCTCAGCATTACTCCTCTACGGTCTTCATAGTCCCAGGAACTGAAGAACACGTGGTCTAACTAGTTAAAGAAGATTAATGAGCCAGGCATGGTGGTGCAGGCCTATAACCCCAACCCTTAGGAGGCAGAGGTAGGCAGAGCTCTGTAAATCTCAGTTCAGCCTGATTTATATAATGTCTTTCAGGCCAGCCAGGGCTACATAGTAAAGTAAGACCCTGTCCTCAGGGGATGGGGTGAAATGAGATATCACACATGAAAGCCCCAGGTAGTTCCTAGTACTTAGCAGGTACATAGTCAAGAGTTTTCTCCATTTTGCTCTTTTGTTTTTGTTTCTCTTTTTAAATGGTCTCAGGTAGCCCTGGCTAACCTCATTCTAGCTATTTGAGAATGACTTAGTACTCTTGATTCTCCTGCCTGCACCTCCTGAGTTCCTTGGATTACAGGTGTGTTCCTTCATGACTTACTTCATTTTGTCCTCTTTCATAGTTTTATACCCATTATACCATTGACCTATGGTAGGCTTTCTTGGATACATGGTGTTGTGTAGTATAATTTTGATACAATATTCTCATAACCACTGAGAATAGCAATTCATTAACTAATACTTCTTAGTTTTTGCATAAAATTACCAATTGCAGTGTCTGCAGGAGTATCCATCCACATATTCTAGGAACTTTATATCATATCAGTGATTTTCAACTTTAAAAAAATATATATGTATGTAAATTATATATACTTTTATACATATATATATATGCATTTCATTTCCTTGATTGATTGATTTTTGGAGACAGGATCTCATTGTGTAACCCAGCCAGACCTGGAATTTTTTGACCCAGGCTGGCCTTTAACTCAGTTCCCAGAGCCAGTGCCATAGGATAAAACTGGCTTCCTCAAGTTCTCTACTGACATCCATCCAAAAGAATTCTCCCATCCTTCCACTTGGTTAAGAACCATATTGATAGCCATCACCAAAACTTAAGAAGCAAAACACTTAAATGATATAATTAATGTTCTCTATCCTATATGGATGTAGGTCATGAGATTTTAAGCTTTATCTGCTGTCTGGTACAACGATCTTTTGCACGCCCAAGTTATGAGTAAAATAGTTTGCAGTGCACAGTCATTCTTAGAGTTTGGCCCAGGGCTCACTGAAATTTTCTTTTGAGGGCTCAGGGATAAGTATGTTCATAGTAACTTTAGGCTTTGTTTATCTGCTCTTAGTCTCATTTCCCTTTGTATATAGAGCAGAGATGTGAAGAGATACTGAAACCCTGAGAACCAAGGAAGGTATGAAAAGTCAGTGGTCTTCTATCAATTCAGATATTACATGGTTTTGCAAAAACTTTTGAAAATGGTTATTTTCAAAACTTTGGTTACTGTGTAGCACCACCAGACCTGGATTGCTTTGTTTATGGGTGGGTGGGGGGCTCGGCATTGTTTCCCAGGCTGGCCTTGTACCTCAGGGCTTCAGTGATCTTCAGTCTTTCTGGTGTGTAGTTGGGGCTGCAAATATGTGACACTTTGCCTTGTCAGCGGTCACTTTATCACATCCTTATGCTTGTCACTGCTGGTTAGTTAGCCATCTGAAATTTAGGTTCCAGTAATTGGTTGTGAGTTCCGACACCAGCTAGTAAGAAGTCTTTTGGTTCTTTGTAGTGGTATATTATTTGTATTTTGATAAATAAATCTTACCTGAAGACCAAAAGCAAAACTAAAGCCACTAGAAGTTAGGCAATGGTGACTTATACCTTTTATCCCAGGATTTGGGAGACAGAGGCAGATGGATCTTTGTGAGTTCAAGGCCACCCTGGGTTCCACAAGATCAGTATAGAAACAAATCCAGGTAGTGGTGGCCTACACCTTTAATTCCAGTTCTAGGAAGTCACATGCCTTTAATCCCAGCACTAGAGGAAATATAAAATGGGAGAGGAGAGAGGCTCTTACTGCTTAGTCTATAGTCACCCAACCTTGGTAGAGGTAATACTTCCCTAGTTGCTTGGCTGCTTTGCTTTTCTGGTTTTTGGGTTGAACTCCAATTCTGTCTCTTTTGGTACCCAACTTGCTACATTTGGCACCCAATGTACCACAGTTCTTGGTACAGTTCTTTTTTTATTCACAGACTACTACTATTTCAGGTTTCTGTGCATTATTCTTCATTAAACAGGGAGATTAGTAAGTGGCCATTAAGAAAAAAAAATGCTTTTAAAATCAGCACCAAACTGATACATTCGGGGTGTAACAGAGGAATTGACTATCTAGGGAGAGAAAATGATGAGGAAAGCCAGTCATTTTCTTTCTTAGCTAAATACTGGCATTTAAATTTGAGTGCTTTTGAGAGTATTCTTGATTTGTTAGTGACATAGTTCACTATATGCAGTCATCATGTCTTTGGAAATTAGGGCAGAGGCTGTTTTGTGTCTGTTGAGGAAACTACCACATGCATGCACAAACTAGGTCCTGATCAAATTGTAGCAGAACTGAATTGCACTGAGGTCTATTCTTAGTCCTTGTCTGTCTATCTGTCTGTCTGTCTGTCTGTCTCTCTGAATGTTCTTCCAGCTTTCCATTCTTCCTCCTGTTTTATTCCCTCAATTATTTAATCCAGACAGTATTCTCCAATGGAGCCCCTGTGTGACTGAGGTAACCATACTTTTTTATTCTTTTGAAGAGCCAGTGCATGCTCTCCTCATAGTGGGAGAAAATTGAGGAGCCTGACAGTCAGTACATAAATGACACTTGTCTGCAGCTTGGCCTTCAAGTTCTGCTTTCTTTAAGTGGAAGAATTTAATTTATTCCCAGTACTTCTCAGCCCTCCCCGGTATCTGGAATATCTCCACCCCCCTCTCACTGGAGGCTGCATGCTGCAAGCTACACTGGTGAGGAGTTCGTTTCAGCAGTCTTAGCAGCGCTGCTCACAGCTGAGAGCCTGTGGCTGCTGCTCTGCTTTCCAGAGACTGTTCAGGATGAGCACAGAGACTGGCATGCCACTCTGGATAAGAAAGTAATTCCGTGCTGGGATGTGGTTTCATCACTGAGGAGGCAGAGGCAGACAGATTCCTGTGAGTTCAACTAGTCTGGTCTATATAATAAGTTATAGACCAGCCAGAGCTACTTAGTGAGACTGTCTTTAAAAATTAATTACAAATACTTATAATATGGTTTATATTTTAGTTTTACCAATAAATGAGTTTGACTTTAAAAATAAATTTGTTTGGGAAAAAAAGAGAGTTCTGGGTTTCTCTTGCCTTTTCAAATCCTTGCAAGGAGATTTTTAAAGGTCTGACTTCAAGACTTAACTGCTTCTTGTTAGAGATGGGATGAGTAAGTTCACTGGAACTCAACTAATGGAGGAGATGGGTACGTGTTGTCTTCTGTCACCTACTCTAACTGAGGAAATTATGACCCAGACAACCTGGGTTGGCTATGAGTTAAGGGAAGAAGGAAAAGAGTAATGAGATGAATCCCTTGGTTAGCGTATCTGCTTTTCTTCCTTAGAATCACCAGTTTGGGTTCTGGAAAGAATAAGATAAATAAATCCAGAGGGACTAAGGTTCTGTGAAAGAAGACATTCCGAGTCTAGACATGGTGGAGCACACCTTTAATCCCAGCACTAGAGAGGTAGAGGAGGTCAGAAGGTCTGTACAGCCGAGTTCCAAGACAGCCAGGGATGTACAGTAAGAACCTGACTCTACAAATAAAGCCAGAAAAACAGATTTAATTACTTTAGGATAGAGAAAATGAATTGTGGGTTCTTTTTTCTTAAACCTTTGCCTATCAGAATTTAAGAATCCCAATTCTAACTACATTCTTTTTCCTGCTATACTTTTTGTTTCCTCTTTGGTTGTCTTGTTATTAGATTGTGTTTCTTAAACTTCTTTTTCAGTTTTATTAACATAAGTGTGATAGAGGAAATGAGTCACTGCCAACAATTTTCTTAACCTCATTCTGTAATACTTCATGTCCCTTCTTCTTCTTTTTTTTTTTTTTTCCTAGACTGAAAGCCAGCAAGTCCAGCAATATTCTGCTTCCACTCATTTTGGAACTGATGTTAGAGGCATTTGCAGGGATGCTCAACTTGCTACTTGGGTGCCAGGACCTAAGTTCTGATCCTAAGTTGCAAAGCAAGCACTCTTAACTGCTGAGCCATCTCTCCATCTCTGAGTCTTTATGTAATTGATAGCAACGACAGTATATACATATACACACACCCTGGAAGTTGGAGTTTGATGGTACTAAGTTTGTGACATACTATAATAAAGAAAACTGTTAATGGGATAAATGGGACAGAGGTTCTTACAAAAAATATATAATCCAATAAGTTAATGTTTCATTTTAGGGGAAAGGATTAATTTGGGGCCATTGATATATAGTGAGTTATATCCTTTTAGAGAGAATATAACTATAACAGTTTTTAGGAAACTGTGCTGTATTAGCATAGGATTGTTGCCTATCAAGATGTATTAGCAAGCCGGGTGGTGGTGTGCGTTTTTAATCCCAGTACTCGGGAGGCAGAGGTAGCAGACGGGTCTCTCTGAATTTGAGGCCAGCCTGGTGTACAAAGCAAGTTCCAATATAGCCAGGACTGTTGCACAGAGAAACCCTGTCACAAAAAAAAAAAAAGAAAAGAAAAAGAAAAAAATGTATCATCAAGTTGGTTTCTGGGTTTTGCTCCTAAGAACATACAAACCCAATTTACTTTGAAGCACAGTTGCATTAGAGGTTAGAAATGGGGAAAACAAAGGTGTAAAGCAAGAATGGGGTATCTGCTGTCTTTGGCCATAGCTCTTTCTAGCAGCCTATCTCCACTGAGTCAAAGGCCTCATAAATGCTAAGTATGGGATCTACTACTCAGATACTCCAGGCTTCCAAGTCACCCTCTCTGTCTTCTTTTTCTTTTGACTATGTAGAAGATCGTTGCTGTCTTCAAACCCAAGAATGAAGAGCCATACGGGCAACTTAATCCTAAGTGGACCAAGTGGCTACAGAAGTTGTGTTGTCCATGCTGCTTTGGCCGTGACTGCCTTGTCCTCAACCAGGGTTATCTCTCAGAGGCAGGGGCTAGCTTGGTGGACCAAAAACTGGAACTCAACATTGTACCCCGTACAAAGGTCAGTGACCCTTTTCTGGGATCTTTAGTGCTTTGCTAAAGGTGTGCTGAGCCCTGATCTCTATTAGTGGAACAGTGGTTTCAGGGAGGTTTTGTTTAAATCTGGAATACTCAGTCTTTTGGGGGTGGGTGGGAGGAATGGGCTTACAATTTGATCATCTTGAAGGACACACATGCATATTATATACAATCTTAGAAATCTCATTGTAGAAATCTGGCTATAAACCTAGGTACTTTAATTGCTCATTCACAAAGACTTCTGGAACAAGATTTAGGTACACAGTTTCTCAGTTTTTTTCTTTCCTTCCTTCTCTCACTTTTTTTTTTTTTTTTTTTAGTAAGAAATTTCTGTGTGTGTATATCAGTATGTGTGTATTGTGCTCCTGTGTGCAGGTGCCAACAAAAGCCAGAAGGCATTAGATTCTCTGGAACTGGAATTACAGGTGGTTCTGAGTCTCCTCATATGGGTGCTAGGAACTGAACTCTACTTCTCCAAGAGCAGCAAATGCTTTTAACAACCGAGCCATGTTTCCAGTCCCTCTTTCTTTTTAAGGTCTTGTCATGTTGTCCAAATGAGTTCTAAACACAGTATCCTCTTGTGATCCACCTCCCAAGTACCCAAGTCTGTAGAGTGTTCCACTATGCCAGCCTTATGCAAAAAGAGAATGTGGTTGGGCTTAGGGTTAGAGTGAAGTATCTGTCTCAACTCCCTACAGAGTACTACCATGGAATTTCCCTCCCCCACCTTCATGCTGTGGAATCCTGGGGCTCATCTGAGTATATCAGAATAGAGGTCCTGGACTGGGTGTGTTAGCTCAGTGCTAGAACACTTAACTCAGCATATGCAAGGCCCGGGGTTCAGTTCACAACACCACAAGGAAGGAAGGAAAAGGGAGGGTGGGAGGGGAAAGGAGAAAGGAGAAAGGAGAAGAATCAGTTCTAGACAAATTCTCATGGTGTGGATTGATACATCCCTTGTGTGTGTTGTTAATTGAGACTATTATAAAGAGTTGGGACCGTTCCCAACTCTTTCCTCTTTGAAACAGTGCTTGATCCATACTTGATTTCATATGACTTCAGGAATTTACTGATACTAGTTTAAGAACACCTTGTGTGATCATTGTTGCTTCAGAATCTGGTCCTTTACCTGAAATCCTCTTAGATCAGGACCATCCTAGACTCTGAAACCTTTTACATATTCCCTGCTCCATGTTCTATAGTTTCCTCTCTTTGCTAGGCAAATAGCACAGAGCCACAACTGTTTCCTGGTTTGCTCTACTGGTGCTTCCAGGGTGCAGTGCCTAAGGGTCAGAGGCTTGAGTTTGAATTCTACTCAGTAACTTTTTCTCCTATTGGAGATAATCTTGTTATGGAGCCCAGGCTGACCTTAAACTTGTGATCTTCCCACCTCAACTTCCTGAGTGCTAAGATCAAGGCACTGGCCTCTGTAGCTTTTTATTTGTGTGAGCCATGGGCAAAGCAGTGAATCCCTTAATGTATTTTCAGTGTCCTCCCTGTAAAACTAAAGTTAGGCATAGTTATTATCTAGTAGAGTGATTATCAAGATTAAACAAGATAATCTATATAAAACACATAACCTAGTGCCTGGCATAATGTAAATATTCTATGCATATTGTGTTTTTTAAATATCTTTAGTTTTTTGAGAATTATGTAATTCTCATTTTCTCTTCCCTACCCACCCTCTGTTCTTTTTCAAATTCATGACCTTTTTGTCTTTAATTATTTGTGTGTGTATGTGTGTGTGTTTCTAAGTATATAAAACATGTTTAGTCTGTATGTATGATGTTATTTTAATATATGTTTTCAGTGCTATCCATTTAGTATTGGATAACCAATTGTTGTGCTCTTCCCTGTGAAAGGCTATATTCTATTGCTTTCAGTATTTCCTAGTTGCCTATAGCTCTTTGTCCATGGTGGAGGCCTCATTTGCTTTTCCCCCCTTCCATGTTAGCATGACTGTCTGTGGTGGTCTTGTTCAGCTCATGTTTAGGCAGCCATGTTGGTGAGACTTCACAGCTGTAGCTTCTGACATTTCTAGAAGAGAATCTAACAGCAAGCTCCCTATTCTTCTGGTTCTTTCAGTCTTTCCACCCCCTTGTCCACAGTGACTTGTGAGCCTTGGGTGTAAGGGTTGCAATATATCTAGGTGTATTAGTTGAGACTATGTTTCACATGTCAGCATTTTGATCAGTTGCAGTTTTCTGTAATGGTGTCTATCTGTGGCAAAGATAAGTTTGTTTGATGAGGGGTCTTGTGGTGTTTTTGTACCCCAAAGCTCTCTTACTAGAGAACATTAGTGAGTTCTGAGGCTCTCCGGAGTCAATGTCAACACTTCTCTTCCAGGAGGCTGAGATGAGACAACTTCTCAAGTCTAAATTCAGCTGCTGGAGAATATAAAAGGAATCTCTTCCTTTTGCTGCCTGCCCTATTCTTATGACAGGATTCTATTCAGTTGATTAGAGTATCTGTCACTATGGAAACAGAGCTCACATTGTAAAGGTGCTTCAAATAGTAAAGTTGTGGTTCTCATTCAGTGACTGTTTAGTTTGCTTCTTGTTCCTGTGAGGAACAAGTAGTGAGAGTGTCATTAGTCATACAGGGAAGAGTGGTGTGCTGGGAAGAGCACTTGCAAATAAACCTGATAGCAGGGAAAGATGCTTTGCAGCTTGAACAAGCGGGGTTTCCAAGTGGAAACTAGAAAAACAGCGTTTTCTTTTTTTTTGTTTTTCTAGACAGGGTTTCTCTGTGTAATAACCATATCTGTCCTGGAACTCACTCTCTAAACCAGGCAGTCCTTGAACTCACAGAGATCTGCCTGCTTCTGCCTCCCAAGTGCTGGGATTAAAGGCGTGTGCACTACTGTTCAGCAGAAAAATAGCATTAAGAAACACTCCTCCCTTTTATTTCTATGTTTATTTGTTAAATATATAGTAGGAAGCACATATGCCAAGACTCACACATGGAAATCAGGGAACAACTTGTGGAAGTTGATGCTTTCTCTACAGTTATATGTTCTGCGAACCAAACTCAGGTTGTCAGTCTTGGTGGCAAGAACCCTTACCCACTGGGCTGTCTCACCAGCCTTTTTTTTCCTTTGTTGCTTTTTTTCCCCTCTCCTCTCTTTTTCTCCCTCCCCTCCTTTCCCTTCCTCTTCCCCCTTCCTGTTCTCTTTTCCCTTTCATTTCCTTTCCTCCCCTTCCCCATTTGAGACCAGATCTGACTGTAGCTCATTCTGGCCAGGAACTGACCATGTAGGCTAATCTGGCTTCAACCTTGTGTGGAACTTCCTGCCTTTGCCTCTTAAATGCTGAGATCACAGCAGAGATGTATTCCCATGCCTAAGTCATTCATATCACGAGGGGTATGAGATTGTTACATGGTGTGGCTCTGCTATCTCAGAGCCCTTCATTTACAGCTTCACAGATTAAGGAAATGTGAACTGAAAGAACTATGGGAGGTTTTAGAGGCTTGACTCAGAAGTGATATATGCATATCATTTGATCAACATTCTATTATTCAAAATTAGCCATGTTGACTACCCTGGCCCATAACTGAGAAATACTTTCTCTTCCCATGAAGAAGAACTGTATTACTGTTCATTCAGCTGTTCTCTGCCACGGTGGTCTTTTTTCTTAAACTTAACTCTAACCTAAATAACTTTTCTCTTTTCGTTGTAGGTAGTATACCTGGCCAGCGAAACCTTCAACTACAGTGCCATTGACCGAGTAAAGTCCAGGGGCAAGCGGCTTGCACTAGAAAAAGTGCCAAAAGTTGGGCAGCGGTTTAACCGCATCGGGCTACCACCAAAGGTATAGATTGTCCCTGTGTGACTTAACAGAGTTGATGGTCTGTGGTGGCATAATCACATAAGAGTGGGAAACAGGTATATACTGGCTTGAATTGGGCATGTGAATGACCTGCCCTGAGGCTCTTGTCTTTCTCACTTCTGTCAGATATCTCAGGGTTGGAAATAGCTCTCCAGGGAATGTAGACCTAACAGTCTTCATTTTATTCCTCTAGAGTCTAGACCATTTGGATAGGCTTCTTCAACTTGGATGGATGAATCTCTCCCACTCCCTTTCTCCTGTACTTACAAGAAAATTAAGGCATGATAATTGTAGAAACGTTCCTTTCCTTTGATGTGAACTCCACAGGGCCTTTGTGGATCTCTGGCTTTCTCCTGGGGTCTTTAATTTGTCCTCTACAGAAATGATTTTGTTCCTTCCATTCGGATGCAGGTCGGGTCATTCCAACTCTTTGTTGAAGGCTACAAAGATGCAGACTATTGGCTGCGACGTTTTGAAGCAGAGCCTCTCCCTGAGAACACCAATCGACAACTACTGTTGCAGTTTGAGCGGTTGGTGGTGCTGGACTACATCATCCGCAACACTGGTGAGCAGCCAGGGGTGCTCCTATGCTTCGCGCCAGACTCCTGAGGATTGAGGGGGCCTGGAGGTCTGTCGGAACCAGAGTCTGTAGGAACCTTGTGAGAATGGTGGTTTTCTGTGTTCGAATGGGTATGCCTATTTAAAGAGGATCTGGCAAACCAATTTTCTGGGTTAAATTTTGTCCAGATAGAGAGGACAAGTTATTAGAGGTAGTTACCTGGCTTTTCAAAAACACTGAAAGTACGTTCATTCTTGATTCCTAGTTATTCTTAGAGATTGAATAAGGCAGTATTATCTTTTTATGACCTTTAGAAAAAGATTCTTGGATCATTGCTTTTCTTTTGTGGGTTTTTTTTAAAACAAACAAACAAACAAGGTTTTTCTATGAATCCTTGGCTGTCCTCAGACTCTCTGTATAGAATAGGCTGGCCTTGAACTCACAGAGATCCACCTGCCTCTGTGTTGCCAAGTGGTGGGATTAGATGGGCCATGACACCTGGAAATTTTTTTCTCTTAAATATACTGGTGAACTTGAATTCATTAGATCTGACCAAATCAACATGTAGCAGGGAATTTTTGATTACTAATCAATCTCCTTAGGAGATTTTCTGATTCTTTGTGGCTTAATCATGGTAGGTTTTGTGTGTCTAGGACTTTCTCCATATCATCTAGGTCATTAATGTCATAAAATTGTTTTTAGTGTCAAGTTCTTTTTATTTTTATAGAATTGTTGATAATATTTGTGTTTTCATTTTTGAGCCTTTTTTTTTTGGTCTTATTTCATCTAGCTAATGGCTTGTCTTTTTTGTTGATGTTTGCTTGTGTGATTTGGGTTTTTGAGACAGGGTTTTACCATGTGACTCTGCTGTTCTATAAGTCTCTATGTGGCTGGTCTCAATATCACCAAGGTCCTCTGCATCTGTCACCCGAGTGCTGTGCCTAAAGGCATGTGCCACCACGGGTAACTGATGGTCTTAAAAAGTAGCATTTGGTGTCATTCTTTCTGTTTTTTGTTGATCCTCTGTTCAGTGTGCTTCTGCTCCAGTGTTACACCCTTCCGTCTAGTGGCTTTTGCTTCACTTTGTTCTTCTTTCTACTTCTACAAGATATAAGGTGAAGATGTTGATTTGTAAGTTTTCTCAGTTTGCAGTGTAAACATTTATAGCTATAAATCTATCACTAAACAGTGTGCTGTTATGTCCTGTACATTTTGAAATGAAAATGAATGGAATTTATGCCCTGGCAATGCTAAAGAATGCATGAACAGTCTGTATATGGCGGTTCTGTTGAACTTGTCCATATTGGTTTTCATGGTCTAAGCTGATGAGGATAACTGACCAGGTCTCTTCCACAAAAGGGCACCAGATCTCATTACAAATAGTTGTGAGCCACCATGTGGGTGCTGGGAATTGAACCCAGGACCTCTGGAAGAGCAAGCAGTGCTCTTAACTGCTGAGTCATTTCTCCAATCTCCCCTGCACATTTTGGTAATGTGTATATTTGTTTCCATTGTCTCTTATGCTTTTCTTAGTTGCTATTGTGATTTCTTCTTTTATTCATTGGTTATACAATTTTGAAAATTTTCTATCTTCCTTTTTTTGCCATGTGGGAAGTGGGGGAGGTTGGAGAGACAAGGGCAGGCATTTGTGTGTGTGGAGAGACCTTGTAGCCCAGGCTGTTCTGGAACTTATTATGTAGCTCAGTCTAGTCTAGAACTCATTGCACTATTTCTGCATTTCTGGAATGCATGCATGATGAGCTCCTGTGCCCAGCTTTCTAGTTTTCTATTTGCTGTTGCTTGGTTACTAACTTTATTTTATAGTATTTTTTTATTCATAGTTTGCTTTCTGTTGTTTCTGTTATCTGTGGTTAACTGATGTGAAATATTAAATGGGAAGGTTCAGAAATAAATAATGCATAAGTTTTATATAACTAAAAAAATTTCCACTCTGAGTAGCTTAAAGTTTCTCACTGTCTCACCCAGGATGTGACTCATCCCTTTGTCCAGTATATCTGCACTGCAGAATGACCTGTCTGTCAAGTTTTAGTGATCTTAGCTAGTCCCTCAGCTGTTGCCATAAGAATCACTCATTTTGCTGAATAGTAGGTCCTAAATACAACACTCATAATTGGGACAGCCCGAAGAAAGCGTGAGGTATTTCCATTAAGTGAAAGTATGTATGTGAGGGGGATAGGAAGACAGTCTTCCCAGTTTGGCAGCCTGGCTTCAGGCTGGGAGTCTTGGAACACACCCTTTTGGTTAAGGGGGGACTGTACTTTGATTGTTACCTATTTTTTTCAGGATCTATTTTTTCTAGAAGTCTGTGGGTTCCTATCTCATCGTCCTGGAAAATGTCTTATGTACAGTGAGAAGCAAGTGTTAGGAGAAGAGAGTTCTCTGTGTGTGTGTATCTGTTAGACCTTGTCTGACAGGACTGGACTCTGCTGTTCCCATTCTTTTGAGGAATAATTAAAGTGAAAAAGGAAGCCAGAACACAATGTATGCAATGCTGAAATTAGAAAACCAGGCATAGGCTGGGTATAGTGGCACCCGCCTTGAATCCCAGAATCTGGGAGGCAGGGACAGACAGATCTCTGAGTTCAAGGCCAGCCTGTTCTACAGACTGAGTTCCAGGACAGTCAGTGTTACATAGAAACCCTATTTTGAAAAACCAAATAAATAAACAAATAATAGGCTGATCTTTGTCTCTGTATAGTTACTATGCTATGATGTTTTAAATAAAATTACTGGACAGTGTCTTATATAACACTGTTTAAGTGTCTTATTACCCAAATTGTCTCATGGAAAAAGTAGTTTTTATTTCATTTTAAAAGAGGGTCTCACAAGCCTCAAACTCAGAGATCTGCCTGCCTCTTCCTCCTGAGTGCTGGAACTAAAGGTGTGCACCATTGTACCTCACCTAAGTTCATCAGTTAAAGTGATCTAAATAAGGTCCACATGCTACATTTGGTTAATGCATCCCATAGTACTTTTAATTTTGGAAAAGTCCCACCAACCTCCCATTTTTAATCTGTTGAAGCAACTGGGTAGAATCTTCATATTGACAGATTGAGTCTACGCCGTTCCTCATGTTTCTTTCAGATTGATGCTCGGTCTAAAGACTTCATAAAATTCAGGTTTAAGGTTTTTTTGTTTCTTTGTTTTTTCTGAGTGGAGTTTCTCTGTGTGGCCTTGAATTCACAGTGGCCTACTTCCACTGGGATTAAAGTTGTCTGCTACTACCACCAGGCTCAGGTTTGAATTTTTTTTATTTTTTTATTTTTTTGGTTTTTCAAGACAGGGTTTCTCTAGCTTTGGAGCCTGTCCTGGAACTAGCTCTTGTGGACCAGGCTGGCCTCGAACTCAGAAATCCGCCTGCCTCTGCCTCCCGAGTGCTGGGTTTAAAAGCATGCACCACCACTGCCTGGCTCAGGTTTGAATTTTTAATAAACTTTATTTTGTCATAATTTTAGGTCAGTTGAAGTCCTATAAGAATAAAATTTAAAAATTCCTGTGGTGCTGGGTATAGTGGTACAGCCTCTAATCCTAGCACTTGGAAGGCTGAAGCAGGAAAATTGCAAGTTCAAGACTAGCATGGGTGAGATAGGATGCTGTCTCAAAAAAATAAAGTAATTTCTGGGCCAGCAAGATGGCTCAGTGGATAAAGACACTTGCTGCTGTGACAGCCTGAGTTTATTCCCAGGACCTGTGTGTTAAATGTAAGAATTGACTCCTGCAGATTGTCCTCTGACCTCCATATGTGTGCTATGACCCTTGCCTGATTTTGAAATAAAGTTAAAAGAAAAACTTTTTAAAGCTGGGCATGGTGGCACATGTCTTTAATCCCAGCAGAGGTAAGCGGGTCTACAGGGCAAGTTCCAAACAGTCAGGCCTAGAGAGAAAGAAACCTCATCTTGGAAACCAAACAAACTTTTTGAGACTCAGTGTGTCTCTCCATGCAGCTTTGGCTGGTCTAGAGCTTGCTGTGTAGACCAAGCTGGTCTCACACTCAGAGATTTGACTGCCTCTGAATCCCAAGTGCTGGGATTCCTGTGGGGTTGGAAGCACAGTTTATAGGTCAGTGGCAGAGTGTCTGCTCTACTAATCTCTGTCCCCATATGAGAGTTTTCTTTAATGGTCATTAACAATTTTTATTACATTGATTTATTTCTGGGATTGGGGGAGTCGTGTACCATGGCACATGTGTGGAGGTTCGAGGACAGTTTTAGGAGTTGGTTCTCACTTTCTAGATTGTGGGTACTGGAGTTGAATTTAGGTGGCAGGCACGCTTACCTCCTGAGCTATCTTACTGCTGCCCACCTGTACCATACCCCATATATATTTTTTTTTCTTCGACCATCTTAAGTTAAAGTTATGTTGCATCTTCATCCCTAAGTATTTCCTAAATGCAAGAATATTCTTTTATATAACAATAGTACAGTTATACACATTTAGGAGTGCTATTATCTGATCTGTACACTGAATTCATTTGGTTTCTTTATGTCTTCACCGTGAAATAAAGTTCTGAATCTTCGCCATGTAGCATAGGACTGTATTTTCAGCACTAAGAAGGTAGAGGTGAGGGGAACTCCTTGGCTATGTATCAGTTGGAGGCCAGTGGTGGGCCATACACAGGACTTGCTGCACTAGTTATTTCTAGTTGTTATCTCTTCTTATTCTTCCTTCAGGCTAGCACGGTTTCAGTCTGCATGGCATCGCCCTTTTGGAAGAATGTAATTCGGAAGGCTAGTGATTCTTTGGCTTGTGTGTTTTAGACCGCTGTTCATCTTGGTGTGTTTCCTCATGATTAGCTTAAGTTAACATGTTTCGGCAGGAGTGTCACAGAAGCAGTATTATGTTCTTAGAGCAGCATCAGGAAGCACATAGCACCACATTATTGATGCTGTTTTGGTGACTTGACTGCCTCTGGGATTTTCTCTGTTGTATACTGTATCAGTACTTACTGTGGAACTATCTCTTTCCATAGGTAGTAGAAGATAGAACCTAGTAGACAGTTCAGGTCACTGGTGTCATGCCCTTGAAGTAAGGGATCTTGGTGTCCTGGTCCCTTCTTTTTCTGTTTGACCCCTGACCATCATCCTCCTTTGCCGTATCCTCCCTGTGCTCTGCTTCCCTCAGACCCAGAGGCTTCAGGGTTGGCCAACTGGGCTGAAACCACAAGCCAGACAAAATGTTTACTCTTCAAAAGCTGATTTCTTTCCCAAGTTGTTTGTCACAGCAGTGGTATGAAGACACAAATTTGTTCTTTTTGTTGTTGCTGTTTTTCAAGACAAGGTTTCTCAGTAGCTATGGAGCCGGTCTGGAACTCTCTCTGTAGACCAGGCTGGTCTCGAACTCACAGATATCCACCTGCCTTCCGAGTGCTGAGATTAAAGGTGTGTGCCACCACCACCCGGCCAGACTTGTTCTTGTTTGTGTGTTGAGATAATCTCTTTATGTAGCTGTGGCTGTCCTAGCATTCTGTACACCAGGCTGACCCCAAACTCACAGAGGTCTACCTCTCCATCAGAGGGCTGGGACTAAAGGTGACACCACCCAACCACATAATTTTTATTTATTTACTCACTTTATGTCCATATTTATTTTGATGCTCAAATTGTCTCTAATTTGGCCAGTGCTCCTGTACTTTTGTATAAGCACTTCCTTAATTTCTGGCACAAGATCTTCTAGTCTCAAGTTGGAATCTGCCATTTCTCCAATGTTCTCTTACTGGAAGAGAGTATGTTTACAGCTGTGAGAATATGAGTTCATATTCAGACACAAGTTTATTTTAGCCTTCTTTCTGTTTGATTTATAATTCCATTCCTGATACAGACAGACTAGGCTCCTATTACAACTACTTATAGTTCTATAAATCCAGAAAAATTACAATAAATTTACTTATTTGTTTAATCCTAAACAACACAGAAAGTTTCAGAATTGCTAAAGGGGAAAAATACTAGGTAGATATGAAACTTTGTAAAACCATTAACTTTTCCTCAGATTGCAGAATTATCCAATATTATTGGTTCCTCATTCTCCTCTTCGCCACTTCTTCTTTGCCTCCTTTTCTTCCTTACTCCCCCATTCATTTCTTTCTCCTCTTTTTTTTCTTTTGAGACATCCTGACCATGAATGTTCAATCTTCCTGCCTCAATCCTCACTAATATCAAGATTTTAGGCTTGTGACACCTTATCCAGCTACAAGTATACTTTGCTCACCTGCAAGGATATTTTATTCATAATTGTATCCATTATTTTATTATTTTTGTTGTTGTTGTTGTTTTTGAAACAAGGTTTCTCTGTAGCTTTGGTGCCTATCCTGGAACTAGCTTTGGTAGACCAGGCTGGCCTCAAACTCACAGAGATCCTCCTACCTGGGACTAAAGGCGTGTGCCACCACCGCCCAGCTGTAATTGTGTCCATTTTTAAAAAATACGCTTACCACTGTGAGCTGGTGGCACACACCTTTAATCTCAGCACACAGAAGGCAGAGGCAGGCAGATCTCTGTGAGTTCAAGGCCAGCCTGGTCTACAGAGCGAATTCCAGAACAACCAGTGCTATGCAGAGAAACCCAGTCTGGACCCCAAGAAAGAAAGGCTTATCAGACTCAGTTATTTTCATCTTGACCAATTTTATTGTTGTTTTGTGTGTGTGTATACTTGGGTGACCTTTTCGTAGCGTACCCCAGACTTACAGTTGATGTGAGCTGGTAATCTTTCTGCCTCTGCCTCAGCCTCCTGAGTGACCCTCCTCATATTCCTCTTTTTTTCTTTTTTTTTTTTCTGTTGTTGTTGACATTTTTGAGACAAGATCTCACCTTCTAGCCCCACTGTCCTGGAACTTGCTATGTAGACAAGGCTGGGACTAGAAAAGGTCACCCAAGTGCTGGGACTAAAGATGTGTTCCACCTGTTGGACTCTAGTGTCCAAACCAAAAAGGAGTCACCCCCAGAGACCACCTCATACACCACAGCCGATGCAAAGGCATGAGGATTTTATTAATTCTGTCATGACGGGGTCCCTCAGCATTTGGGAAGCCGAGAGACCTCGAATAGCTGGTACAGTCTACTTTTAAAGGAGAAGGCCCCATAGAAACGAGAGGGGTTGTTCCTTGACCATTATGACTGGCCTGTTTGAAAAGGGCTAATACCAATAATTGGCTGGAGAGCTATTGTCAGATCAGATGAGGTAAGAGGTCATTTTGACCCCGTTTCCCAGGGGACTGAGTCAAAACATACGTGTATGGGTAATTGTTCAGGAACTGAGTACCTGCATGTGTTGCTGTTAGGTCCTTGGTTCCAGGGGAGGAGGGGAAGCACTAAGGCACG
Source organism: Myodes glareolus (assembly GCF_982192425.1). Lineage (NCBI taxonomy): Eukaryota > Metazoa > Chordata > Mammalia > Rodentia > Cricetidae > Myodes > Myodes glareolus. The sequence goes on along the minus strand of NC_142032.1, from coordinate 20,055,213 downwards.
GAGGCTGAGAGGGTTTGGAATTGTCAGAAATGGCTTCAGAATTGTCTAAAGTCTTACACACCAACCCATGTGGCCTGAGTTCTAATTCCCAGGATTGTGATTTTCCGTTCTTCAATTGCTACTTGGTTCTTTTTAAAATTTCTGCTGATATTTAGTCTTGCCTTTAATTTTATTTTTTCCCCTGTTTTTGAGACACTCTTACTTAGCCCAGGCTGTCCTTGAACTCCTAATCTTCCTGCCTCCACCTCCTGAGAGCTGGTGTTGTAGGCATGTGTTACCACTCCTGGCTGTTTCTTTTTATCTCCTTGAAGATATTAAATATTTTACTTGGACATTAAAAAGTTTACATAAGGTATCACCCTTGTTAGGCGGCTCTGTGTTGTTCTAGTGTTCTGATTTCTGTTATTATTGTGTTGTTTTTGTCTCTGTGTACTTGGTGAGTCTGGTTGCCAGATACTTTCTATAAAAAACTATACAGCTATTGGAAAGTTTTGGGTGATGGTGTAAAATCTGTTTGGGGTATAACGGTTTTATTCAGGGCCAGCGCCTAAGTCACTAGCAGCCTAGGGTCACTTGAGCCTCAGATGTTGGAGCTGGCTTGCTTCCAAGATGGGCTGCAAGTTTTCTCTCTTAAGAGTGAGCGTACTGTCCCCCTTCCCAGCCTTCTAACCACCTCTTCCCGAATCAGCAGCTACCATAGGAGAAAAAAGGCACAAGAGCTGGGTCCTCCCTGTGTCTCTTTTTTCTGGTCCCAGCTCTTAGATTCTTTTTTTCCCTCCTTCATTCCTTTTCTTCCTTCCTTCTAAGGCAGTCTTGTGGTAAATAAGATAGGCTGGTCTTGAATTTAAGATCCTCCTGCCTTAGCCTCCTGAATACTGGGATTTTTACTCAAATTTTTTAATATTATTAAAATCACTAATGACTTTCAGGGATTTTTACATATTTTATCCACCTTGTAGTTGATCTTGGAGGTAGATCAAGTATCCTAAATACTTTATCGATTATTTCTCAAATTGGATACATTATTCATACTTATTTTATGTTTCTGTTTACAGACCGAGGCAACGACAACTGGCTGATTAAATATGACTGTCCAATGGATAGTTCTAGCTGTCGGGTAAGAGGTTGGTCTGTATCTCAAAGAGTAGGGTGGGGTGGAGTAATCATTAAACAGTAGAAACACAAAATAGAAATTTAGGTCACAAAAGTTCACAAGAGTCAGAGAAACACAGGTTTAAGTTAATACCTGGTGTAGTTTCTTTTTTAAAGATTTATTTATTTATTAAGCATACAATGTACTGCTGGCAAGGAAGGTACCAGGTCTCATTACAGATGGTTGTGAGCCACCATGTGGTTGCTCGGAATTGAACTCAGGACCTCTGGAAGAGCAGTCATCAGTGCTCTTACCCTCTGAGCCATCTCTCCAGCCCCCGCTGGTGTAGTTTCTTTAGTGTGTTTTTTTAAAGCACACTGAGCATCCTGCTAAGTGATATTAATTGGATGGCATCAGGAAGAGGAGTAACTGAAGCACACTGTATACTCTATTCTTTGAGCTTCACACTGCCCGGGAGCATAGTAAAGATCTGAAAAATATTGCATTAAATGGGTCTGTCTAATATTGTCTAGCCCAGTAGTCCCTACCCTTTTAAACCATGGGGTACATAAGTCTAAAAAAGCTACATCAGTGCCTTTTTTCCTTTAATTTTTTTCCTCTTTTAAGATTCATTTCCTGTATATGAGTGTTTTGCCTGCATATATGACTGTGTACCTAATGTGTGGCTGGTGCTTACAGAGGCCAGAAAAGTGCATCTGATCTGCAGATGGCTGTGTGCCACCACGTGGGTACTGGGAATCAAACCTATGTCCTCCAGGAAAGCAGCCTGTGCACTTAACCTCTGAGCTGTCTCTTCAGCCTCAATACCAGGAAATTGTGATGCAGGACTCCTGCTTCTGTGAGAGCACTGGTAGAATTGGAGAAGTCATGGCTCCAAGTAGACATGGTGTCCCTGGTGCAGCCTGCAGAGCCTGCTCAGTCTCTACTCAGTTCCTGTCCTTTTGTTTTCTTTTTGTTGTTTGTTTATTTATTTGAGGCAGAGTTTTTCCCTGTAGCCCTGGCTGTTTTTGAACTTGCTCTGTAAACCAGGCTGACCTTGAACTCACAGAGATCTGCCTGCTTCTACCTCCTGAATGCTGGGATTAAAGGCACCACTACTGCCCATTCTGACCTTTTCATTTTTTTGTATCACTGAGGCATGACTACCTTGTGTAGAAGCCAGCCACCTGTCATCTTGATTCTGTTTTCTCTGGAAAATGGGTATTTATCATCATTACCAGTGAAGTCATAGCTGAACTAAAGTCCACGTTTAAAGGACCTTGGCTGGCTGATACAGATTTTTCTTTCCTTCTGTTATTCAATTTCTCACTGTTTTACCTCAGAATGATTTACAACTCTCTTTGTTTTTTGTCATTTTCTCTTTTTTTTTTTTTTTGGTTTTTCAAGACAAGATTTCTCTGTAGCTTTTGGAGTCTGGAGTCTGTCCTGGAACTAGCTCTTGTAGACCAGGCTGGCCTCGAACTCACAGAGATCAGCCTGCCTCTGCCTCCTGTGCTGGGATCAAAGGCGTGCACCACCACCGCCTGGCCATTTTCTCCTTCTTAGTAAGGACTCAGGCAAGTTCTGGGTAAATAAATGTACATGGCCCATGATGAGTCAGGGCCTCTAGCGGTGTATGTAGTGCACACCTGTAACACCAGCACTCAGGAGATGGAGACCAACCTGAGCAACACAATAAGACCTCTGTCTCCGGGAGTCGGGAAGGCTAAGCGGGAGAAACTCCTGAGAACCTTGAGCAGACTGTAAATGAAGCAGATGCCACGACCGGAAAACAGTATGAAAACTGGTAGAGGTTAGATCTAAGTAAGCTGAAGGAGGGACTGAGATGAGGGGTGTGTGTGTGTGTGTGTGTGTGTGTGTGTGTATGAGACAGGGTTTCTCTGTATAGCCATGACTGTCCTGGAACTGTGTAGACCAGGTTAACTTTGAATTCACAGAGATCCTCTTGCTTCTGCCTCCTAGTGCTGGGATTAGTAAAGGCGTGTGCCACCACTGCCTGTCTCTTGCTGCTATTTTAAAGGGCCTGAGCAAATCTCTCTTTGTTCTGCAGGACACAGATTGGGTGGTGGTGAAGGAACCTGTTATCAAGGTGGCTGCCATAGACAATGGGCTAGCTTTCCCACTGAAGCATCCTGACTCCTGGAGGGCATGTAAGTTTAAGAGCAATGGACTGTGCTCTGGTTCGTTGCTGTAGTAGGATTAGCCTAAAAATTAATGAAATACTGTAGCTAGCCTCAGGCCTTTTTACACATGGCCAGCAACATATGATAACTGTTCCATCGTATAAACTATTAGAATTTTTACCATTTATTTCCAGTGAAGGTATATGGGTAATGAAAGAGTAGAAGCATATGGGCTGGGTGTGTAGCATGTTCCATCCCAATTTCTGCAAAGTAAATAATAAATAAGTCAGTATAAATGAGTTCTCATTTCTGCTTTGCATTCTTTCTGTTGCTGTTGTTGTTTTTGGAGACAGGGTTTCCCTGTGTAACAACCCTGGATGGCCTCAAACTCACAGAGATCCACCTACTTCTGCCTCCCTAGTGCTGGGACTAAAGGTGTGTGCCACCACTGCATGGCCAGTTGCAATTTTAAACTCATCTTTTCATAAGTTGTTTTATTTGGGTCTCTGCAGATAAATTGCTGTCAGTGTCCAGTCTTCCTTGGTTGTACTCCATACCCCATCCTAATTGAAAATCTGTGTAAAGGAAAAGAAATGCCAGTAGGGAGTCACCAGCCCTCTTTGTAGCACCAGCCTTTGTTTTCAGGGTCATCTGAAAGTCCAGCTAGTAGTTGCATCTAGATAGACCTGTTTGTGGGAAGTCATGTGTCACCTGGAAAAGAGCTCTGGGTGTGACTTTGAGTCCTGTGTTTACTAGTTGTGCAGTCTTAGGGTCAGCAGCACTTGGAGAGGGATTTTGTTGGTTTTCTGTTATGTATCAGGGAAGAATAGTTTTCTCTTTGACAGACCCTGATAGAACACCCAGGGTGGAAGTTCTAGCCCTTGCTTTGCTTTGAGTCTGTTCTCTTTTCAGATCCTTTTTACTGGGCCTGGTTGCCCCAGGCGAAGGTCCCATTCTCTCAGGAGATAAAAGATTTGATTCTTCCAAAGATTTCAGACCCCAACTTCGTCAAGGACTTGGAGGAGGACCTATATGAACTCTTCAAGGTCAGCCCCGAGGAAAAAAGGCGTCCTTTTGGTGTTTATAATTAGTTCTGAACAAGCAGTGAAGACTGTTGTTTCACACTTGTCTAACTTGGATTAGCCAGAAGAGCAGGGTTACTGTGTACCAACTGGAGCTGGTTTGGAAGGATTGAAAGACCTGGTAGCCGCATTGCTAGGATGATGTAATTCTGTTTGTAGAGTGCTTACTTAGCATACAGAAAGCCCCGGGTTCCATCTCCAGTACCACCTAGATTCTGTGTGGTGTAGCACTGAACAGGGAGGCAGTTCACGGTTCTAAGTGGCAGGAAATACTCACTTCCTAACCCACTGGTTCCTTGCAGTGTACTTAATAAACTACTATTAGAAACTTAAGTGGGAGGAAAAGTGGGTTTCTGAAAGGCATTCACATAGGTTCCATCATCTTCCTCTGCCTTTCTCCTACAGAAAGATCCTGGTTTCGACAGGGGCCAGTTCCATAAGCAGATTGCTGTCATGAGGGGCCAGGTAAGCCTGGGACATCAAATGTGTGCCATATATATTTGTGGCTCTGCCCTAAACTACAGGAGAGAAAAGGTAGTCTCTGCAATCTCCTCCCTCTTCCATAGTGTTTGCTGACACACTTGCTGAAGGTTTAGCCCTATACTGGTAGCTGGGTGCATTATTGATAAATATAATGCAGCCTCAGTGGCTGAGAACTGGACTCTGAGCCAGGTCACCCCACCAGTTACAGGTTCTGTGATGCAAGCAGGATCTGAATTTCCTTGTTTATAAAGTAGGGTAATAACTGTACCTTCCTCTGTTGTGGACTTGTGCATGAGAGAATTCATGGTAAGCATTAAGAAGAAACACTGTTCGGCACATGGTGAACATGCTGGTACTCACTGTGGTTATAAGTTTGTTCTTTGAGTTACAAGCTTTATTATTCTCCCCGTCTACTTCACCTTCAGAGGGAACTACAGAAACTCAGCATTGTCAAAACTCTGTAGGCCTGAGCATGGTGGTGCATATCCTTAATTCCAGCACTCAGGAGGATCTCTGTGAATTTGAGGCTAGGGCTATGTAGTCAGATCCTATCTCAAAAACAAAACTGGGATATTTGTCTTAAGTATGGTTTAAAGAGAGCTCAGCAGTGAAGGATACAATCTGATCAGAGTACCTGGTCTGAAGCCTGGCGCTCCCATTTACTACCTATGAGATCCAAACCTCTTCGTCCCTTCATTTTTCTTTGTGTCATGTACTTGCTTCACGGGGTTTGTGTGTGTGTGTGTGTGTGTGTGTGTGTGTGTGTGTGTGTGTGTGTGTAATTGGACACATTATTTGAAATAGTTGGAGTAATGCCTGATGCGTGTAAGTACTCAACACTTAATAACTAATTATGACTTTGTAAATAGAAAAGTCGGCTTCCTGAATCTTTTTCTTCTTTGAGATAGATTGTTGTATAGCCCAGACTGGTCCTAAAGTTAGCGTGTAGGCAACAGTGACCATGAACAATGGCTCTAATTATCTTACTAATTTTAGTCTTCAGTGCATATAGCAGTCTTTCCACCATAAGTGTATATTTACTTCTTCGTGCCATTTAGCTAAAGCCTCCCAAAGGAAGCACCTTTGAGCTTGCTGAGCACATTTTCCTTATAAATGGGATAATCAAGACTTTTTAAACACTTACTGATTCTTTGTGGATTTCACATCATGCATTCTGATCCCACTGTCTCCCTGTCCCCTTGCATTCGCCCTCTGCCCTTGTTGCAACTTCCCCAAAACAAAATTTGAAAGAAAAATCAAAAACTAAAACCAAACAAACAAATGAGAAAGAGAAAAATCCTGTAGAAATTGTAGTGTGGCCCATTGAGTAACACAGTTTACCCTGTAGTCCATTTGTTGTGTCCACAGGGGTCATGCAGAGATTGGGGACAGACCACCAAAGTCTATTAAGCCAGAATTAAACTTTATTCCCAGAAAAAAAAATAAAAATTTAAATAAGTTTCCATGGGACACAAAAAGCTTATCAGCTAGCTGAGACTACAGCCAGAGATAGACTTGTTACGCTGTGGCAATGAGCTGTTTCTGAATTCTCCCTTTTATAACAAGAATCAAGTATTAGGCATGAACAAAAGAGTTTTTACATTCTCAAGGTAAAACTCAGATACAGGTTGCCTTTTTTCAGTTTCCATTAACATGTTTTTTTAAAGTTAAACCATTGTTTGTATTTAGCCCATTGTCTTCTTTTGGCACTTTCTGATGGTGCTTACCAAAGCTCTATATTCCCCTCATACTGCCAGTTTTGTGTAGCTGGGAAGGGTATGGGAAAATGTACAACCAGAAAGTCAGGTACATCCCATCATTTAAAAATTAACTCAGTTGCCAGTCATGAGTGGCGGGGGTGGGGGTAGCTAAAAGCTGACCCTCAGTTTGCAGAGGGACTCTTAATTTGCAGAGGACTGCTTTAGCCTTTCAGACAGAGCTATGGGTTGTAAAGTAAAATAACCCACTGTTAATAGTTAATCCTTAAACTGCTGACAGCCTACTCTCATTCTCCTAGACTTACAACTTTATACATTCTTATTTCTGGAATCTACATTTCTATATTCTTATTCTTGGACTCTTCATCATCTTTACTTGCAAGTGTTCCTTGCCATGAGTCATTGGTCTGTCTCAATGTCTCAGACTTCTGCTATGCCACTGATAACTCACTGGAGCTCCTCTTGGATATCCTGTTGTTGTTCTGTGCGTGTTGCGGAGATTCTGCAGTTTTGGATCTGTAGGTTCGTACCCTTCATGTGCTCCAACAGTTCATAGATGAGGTAGATGTTGGAGTGGGCTAACTCATAGCCCTGGTTCTGAGCCTGGACAGTAGCTGGGTTGGTTAGCCTGCCAACTCTCCCTCATTGTCACTACCTGGGTGAGCTCTCCAGCATCTAGCTCACTCAGTACAGCCTGCAGCAAGGAGTGGAACCAGTTCTCCTGCTCTCAGGTCCTCACATCTGGGCCGCCCACACTCACACTGCTGTTTGACCCAGGTGAGGTACAGGCCCTCTCTCGTTATTGCTGTTGGGTGCTTGTGTATGGGGAGGGGGATGTTCAGCTCTCATGCCTTCAGGGCTGGCTCATCTGCTCACCTGGGTAGTCAAGAAGTTTTAAGAGCTGCCATTTTATTAATCTGTTTGAATACCAATATCCTGTGTTTCTCAAGTAAAGCAAGGGTCTAGCTAGACTGGTGTAACTTTTGGAAACCTGAAAGCTACATTGTAGACTCTGGTGTTACAGGCCTCAACATACTGGAACTGGCTTGCTTCTTAGGGTAATATAGGTGGCACCTCATCCATATCATACCATCTTCTCCAACCCTTTCTCATCTCAGTCCCTTGCCAACACTGTAGCAGCCTTCCCATTACACCCTGTCGGGTTATCATCTAGTAGGGTAGCAAAAGGTAGGGGAGAATGGCAGGTGAAAATTTATCTTTCTACCTTGTGTCCTTAATGTTTTTAGAACAGCTTTTGCATTTTAAAACTGTTAGCAAAGTGGGTAGAAAGATGGGTTGGTGGTTGAGAGCACTGGCTGCTCTTCCAGTGAACCCGGGTTTAATTCCCAGCACCCACATGGCATCTCATGGCTGTCTGTTACTCCAGTTCCAGGGCATCTGGCACCGTCACACAGACAAACATACAGGTAAAGCACTAATTCACAGAAAATAAAAATAAATAATTAAAAAAAATATATTGGCAGAACAAAGCAGCAGGCTGCGATACAAGCAAGGAAGCATTGGTTCAAACTTAGGCATTGCAGTTTGACTGCATACCCAGGGGCAGACTACAGTGTGGTCTGACAAAGGACAATGGAGAAGAAACTTGCAAGGAACCTAGAGAAGTAATCTGACCTGGTGTCACTTGTTTTGAAACTTTTTGGATCAGTTGATGGGGCTGTGGATAAATAATGATAGGGTAGGACTGTGTCTGGCCTCCTGACTCCGGTCATTAGTTTGCTGAGTCACACACACTCAGCCAATGACCTACCCTTCAAAATGACAGGGCTAGGCATGTTGACACTCTCCACCTTTGCAAGGCTGAGGTAGGAAAGACTTAGCTGAAGAGCACCTGCCTGGTGTGTATGAAGTTCTGGGTTTGGTTCCCAGCACCACAGATTTAAAGTTGGGGGGAAGGGGGTTGCAGAGTCAAAGCGGGCTTTATTTTCAGCTTACCCGTGTGCACCACACTCCAGCCTTGCAGCCAGTTTCTTGCCTGTTTCTTTGAACTCTCCCCCTCTCGGATCATATTTTCTATTTTATGGCCTTACAGGGCAAAGAGGTATTGTTTTCACTTGAGGTTTTATCCCTTTCTTTGCTTATTTGTTTTAAGGCAGGGTCTCACCATATTGCTCAGTTGGGTCTCAGATTTCTGGCCCTCAAGCAACTTTTCAACCCTCCCCTTCTGAAGTTGGAACTATGGAAAAACACAGTGTTTTAAAAATTTGCTAGTTATATCCACTGCCACTCATAATTTTCTCTTAATTTTTTTAGAATTATTTTAATTTTACTGTATGGGTGTTTTGCTTGTATGTATATCTGCACCCCACTTGTGTGACTGGAACCCTTAAAAGACTGGGAAGCAGGTGTCAGATCCCCTGAAACTGAGATAACAGATTGTTATGAGCTACCATGTGGGTGCTGGGAGTTGAAACCAGGTCCTATGGAAGAGCAGCTAGTACCTTTTAACTGTGAGCCATCTCTCTAGCCCCCAAATTTTTAAATTTTCACTTAAAATTATGTATCTGTATCTGTATTTGTACCTGTGAGTGTGGTGCCTTCATAGTCCAGAAGACGATTGGAGTTTCAGGGCATTGTGATCCACGTGACAAGGGTGCTAAGAATTGAACTCGGGTCCTCTGCAAGATACTCTTAGCCGCTGAGCTGCCGCTCCAGCCCTGTGTCCTACTTTTGTAAATAGCCTACTTCCATGGTTTTCCATTGGTATTTATTTGGACTTGAAAGAGGGTGCTCTCTGCAGAGGCAGGCTTAGAAATACTAGGCCTTTCTCTCGCTCATTTTGCTTTTTTCAATGCAGATCCTAAATTTGACCCAGGCCTTAAAAGACAATAAGAGTCCACTGCACCTGGTCCAGATGCCACCTGTGATTGTTGAGACGGCCCGTTCCCATCAGCGGTCTGCAAGCGAATCCTACACACAGAGCTTTCAGAGTCGGAAGCCCTTCTTTTCATGGTGGTAGCCCTAGAGGCGGGCAGAAGAAATCCTGCAGGTGACAGGCTGGGAGCATGCCTGGAGAGAAGCTGGTGCACGGTGGAGCCTTTCAGGGTCCTTCCTCTCTGTTTGTCGTCTCCCTCAGGGCTTTCCCACCCACAGGGAGAAGCACAGTCAGGGACAAGAGTAATCCTGGACCCTTCAGTGTTGGGGAGCTGGCATCCAGGCAAGGAGTCCAGGTGGCTGAGGAGGAGCAACTAACTCCCAGCATCTGATGGCAAGTTGGGAAGGTCCCATCTCCCTGACAGCCCTCTACATCCCAGTTCCCTATTATATTCTGCATCAGAAAGAAACAAACAACAGAAACAAACTTAAATGCTTATAGGAAAACTCAAAATTAGATACTCTCACATCAGAAGCCCCTAATCTAGACCTAAGTTTGCTTAGACAGGCTCTGCTACCTAGCAGTTGTTCACTCCCATGAACTGAGCTGTGTCAGAGGCCCATCACTGACCCAGACAGAAGCCACACCTTTCCTTTCTGTTTTTGCCATATTGATCCTCCCCCTTGCCACACTGTGGTACTAGCTTCTGTGGCAGTGAGCAGACTTTGCTCTGTACCTGTCAAGGCTCTGCATATAATCTTCCTGTTCTCTGCCCTGCTGCTGCTTGCCTAGCGCTCAGCTGAAGTGGGAAGGCTAGCCCCGGCAGTTCTGTTCTGTTAAGAGCAGATGTGAGGCACATGGAGGTGATTGATTTAGCCTAAGTGTATGCTGGGTGCTTGGGGTGTTCCATGGGGAGCCTGGCACAGCCTCATTTGGGTCCTTCCTCAGTCTTCATCTGTTTCTACTTGGTTTCTGTTTTCACTATTTTTCCCAACTTTTAATGAGGAATTCAGTTTGGGTCCTGGGGTGGCTCTCCATAGAGGTTGTCAGTCAGTTCATGAGTGGCAGGACAGTGTCCTTGTTCTTCCTGTTACTACTGCTGCCTGGAAAGCAATGGGACCTGTGCCCTGCCTCCTAACTGGCAGTGCCCCACAGCTCCCTGCCTTCGTGTCCCGGGTTGCTTTCTCCTCAGCTTCCTGAAGAGAGGCCTTCAAACAGTCCCCCAGTGCCTGCCCAGCTCAACGTGCATCTCCTGCTTCCATGTGTCTTCTCCCTTGCCAGGTGTTTGAACCCTTTCTACACCAAAGCAAAGAATTGGCTTCAGGAGAGAGTAAAAAGAGGGCCACCTGTGGCTGAGAGGCAGCCTTGTTCACACCCCATGCTGTGTATCCCTGAGGGTTCTCACACTCTACAATTGGTCAGTCAGCTTTGGAAAGAAATTGTCTTGAAGGTTTGAAAAAACCAAAGAAAGGGAATGAGGACCACAGCTGTGTGTCTCATCTGCCTGCCTGGCCCCTACCATCCAGGTGGCAGAGCAGAAGTCACACAGCTCTCCCATCAGCTGGAACAGGCTGCTCCCTCTTCAGACCAATCTAGGAGCCAGCTTGCTATCTATCGGCTTCCACTCAGCCAACAGGAATCTCTGAGCACTGGATATGCATGCTCTGTGGACAAAGGCACCGTCGTTTGCCCCATCCTGACAATCCCATCCAGCCCACTTGGACTCTGCCCTCAGAACCATGTTTGGGAGAATTCCTGCCTCCTGATCACAGGAGCCTGCAGGGGTTCAGATATGTGACATTCTTCACAGACATCTTTGCACCAGCCTGTTGGCGAGACTCCACACTGGGGTGCTGGAGAGAACCTGGTGTTCCACCAGGCTCTTTTGCACTGTCTTACTGCTGATCAGCTCTGCCATCAGGAGGAAATTGGGTCCAATGTAAGAGGGAGCCAGTGCCAGGCCTGATGGGCAAGGGTGCAGGCGTCCTTCCCTGCCTCTCTCGCTTGAAGCCTGTACTCAGGTTGCCTTGAACGTGGACTTTGGGAGTGCCAAGAGCCCAGAGTGTCAGGCACTTCCAGAACAGCCGTCCCTCTGCCAGCCTTAGGCCTGTCCCCCGTGTCTAGGAGTGGAAGCTGGCTGGTGAGAGCTGCTGCCCTGTTCTTCTAATGCACTGTAGAATTGTATGTATTGTATTTAAATCAATGCAGATATATGAATAACAAATCCAGTTCTGATCTCTTTGTCCTGTTTTCTTTGGGGGAAGGAAAACAAGGTAAATGCAATTTTAAGGGCAAAGAGACGGGTTTCTGTAGAGTTACAAAGACTTGACTCCTGAAAACCAAGTACTTAAGACATTCCAAAACCTGACCTGAGTCTGTTGATGGGACACATGCTTGTCTTTGGTAAGCACACTTGTTAGAGATTTTCTCTGGTATGGATTCTGTATTTGCCCTGGCTTCTTCCTTAAAGTCAGATTCTGGGATTAGGTGTACAATAGTGGTTTTCAACCCATGGGTTGCGGTGTGTGTGTGTTCAAATGACCCATTCACAGGAATCGCCTAAGACCATCAGAAAACAGATATTTACATTATGATTCATGGAAGTAGCAATCACAGTAGTAACAGAAAGAATTCTATGGTTGGGGTCACCATAACATGAACTATTTAAAGGGTCACAGCACTAGGATGGTTAAGAACCACTAGTGTAGAGGTGAAGTTTGAGAGGTTGGCTTTTCTGCTTGGCCAGCAGAGGGCAGTCTTGCCATACAGGTACACCAGTGTCCCTGAGGGTATGGGTTGGCAGGGAGGGGAGGAAGGCTGATGAGCGTAGTTTAGAATAATAGGAAAAGCCCTTCACCTCTAAGTTACCAGGCCATAGTGCCAGTGTGTAAGATGGTTGGCTCTTGGTGCCTTCTGAGAGATGATGCTCCCAACAACCAAGGACCCAGTGCCCAAGTGCAGAGACCCCATTTTTCCTTATAACTTCCCACCTCTGGAAGATGAAGTTGTAGTACTGAGATCTCCAGGGCTAAGGGTTGAGAAAGTACAGTACAAGCATCCAGCCCAGATTTATCTCCTGGGGATATCCTGTCCTTTCCTGCCAGGCTCAAGTCCATTTTGGAATTCTCCCCTTCTGTAATAGACTCACAGAATTCTTGAAGTAAATGTTTTTATTTTCCACATAAACAAGTTTTCCCTTTGCACTGGCCTATGGCACAAGGGTGTGAGACAGCTGGCTGCTGCATGGTGACAGTAACTGGCAGTTAGTGGCAGAAATGGTGAGATGCTGCATCTGAGTGCACTTTTTTCCCAGGGGGATGCCATGCAGCCCAGCTGTATTGTTAGGTCTGAGGCATGAACAGCCTTGTAATCACCTCGCTGAGAAGAGCAGGTTCCACATGGTGCAGAGTCCAGTGGATGCTGGTTCTGATCTGAACCGAGGACGACATTCTTATTACTGCTTTCATCACCTAGACAGGGTCCTGCTCAGACTTCCTCGCAACTCCATAAGCCCTTTGGCAAAAGTCCCTGCAGTATCTGGGGAGGCCCTCCCCACCCCTTCACTGGGTCAGTGTCTGATCTGGTGGAGGTAACCTGTGGGACCTGGCTTATTCCAGTTTCGGTGGACTCTGGCACTTGTCCTCCGGGAGTTCCCAAACTGCTCGCTCGACGCTGTGCCAGTGGCACTGTCCTGTGGATCGGCCGCTATAGAACCAGGCTCTGGTGCTCTGTTGGGAACAAGTGTGATAAGCCAACGTCAACATGGAGATGTTTTATCACTGTAAAACACTGCTCAGGATAAAAAGAGACTACCCCAAGAACTGTATGACAAGGTGCAGCTTTCCAACTCTGTATGATTTTTGTTTTGTTTTGTTTTTGTTTGTTTGTTTTTGTTTTTCGAGACAGGGTTTCTCTGTAGCTTTGGTGCCTGTCCCGGAACTAGCTCTTGTAGACCAGGCTGGCCTCGAACTCATAGAGATCCACCTACCTCTGCCTCCCGAGTGCTGGAATTAAAGGCGTGTGCCACCACTGCCCAGCTCCAACTCTGTATGTTAAGAGAGTAGGCTGGATCGGGGAACGGGCACTCACCAAAGCTCCCCTTACCTCCTCTGCCTTTGATTCATGGCATAAGGCAGGAATAAATGACATCAGTTAAGGCAAGCAGTGAACACTAACTTGCCATCTCAGGCCTGAGAACCTGCTCAGTCTCTGCTGTTTATAATGAGGGAGGATCCTAGAGGGAAACTTGTGATGGGCTTAAGGCCAGGTTGTTTACCTAGGTCCCCAGGGCCCTCTACTCTTGGGCTGTCAGTGACATGGACAGAGGTAGATGGGCAGAGAAACTCCCTACTGCTTGTTCCCCTTCAGATCTCCACAGTACCTGCAGAGACCTCTCTGCAGTCCCCTGCAGGCTTTAACCAGGCCTGCCTTTGAACGTTACCCATTCTACTAGTAATTTTCTCCCTTCTAAAAATACTCCCTTCTGCTGGTCAAGAGTCTCAGAATTTGGTAGTTGTGCTTTGGCTGGGCTTTCCTTCTCATGTAGATCACAGGGTCATGTGACTCCAACAATAATGATAGTCTTAGGTACAGTGAGGGCAAGTCACTGGTTCCAGGACACACAGCCAGAGCAGTGGACCAGACATCCCTTCTACCTCTTCCCTCAGTCCTTCAGACCCAGGCCCCTACCTCAGACGGCTGCAGTGGTTCTGCCTTGGGGGCCTTTTCCTGCGCAGTCTCCGCAGGGCCTCAGCTACGCGGTGATCCCCTGCACATTCCCAGATGATCTGGGCCCGTTCTTCAGCCAGCTGGTCCCCACTGCGCTGGAACAGGCCCTGGATCTGCACCAGCTCAGCATCCTGGAAGATGTTAGCAGAGGCCTGCTTGCGGCCCCGGGCCTCTGTTGAAACCTGCCACAAGGGTGGCTCGCTCACCACTGAGGCCGGGGTCCCCATGGCGGGTGCTCTGAGGATAAAAGTGGAGATGTAAGCACTCCTGTGGCCACCTACAGAGGCGTCAACCAGCAGCTGGGCATAAACTGGATAGGGGGATATTAAAATACAGTCACAGAAAGATAAGTGCACATTTGCCATAAAATAGGCAGAGTGGAATAGGGGCTGAGAATGTAGCTCATTTACTTGGTAGAGTGCTTGCATAGCATGCATGAGACACTGGGTTTGAGCCCCAGCACCACATAAACTAGGAATGGTAGTGTATGTCTGTAATCTCAGCATCTGGGAGATAGAGGCAGAAGGATCAAAAGTTTAAAGTCAGGCCTGGAGAGACTCAGCAGTTAAGAGCACTGGCTGCTCTTGGAGAGGGCTATGTTCAGTTATTGGCACCCACATGGCTGCTCAGAACCATCTGTAAGTCCAGTTCCAGGGAAATTCTAGCCTCTGCAGGCACCAGGCATGTATGTGAACCATGGGTATACATGCACTCATACACATGAAATAAAAATAAATCTAAAAAGGAAAAGCTACAGAGTCATCCTCAGCTATGTACTGAGTCTGAGAACAGCCAGGACTACGATGCCAGGTGACAGTAAAGACAAGCATTTCCAGTTTGCTCTCCCTCAGCTCCCAGCAGTAGCCCTCACCCTCACCTGCTGTTCTTTTGTTCTCTGGAAGAGTCTGAGTCACCACTCCACCCTTTCAGAACTACTTCCCCTCCCTTGCTCTGGTCTCTCCACCTCAACACATTATTCCAGTTGTTTCCACACTGCACTGCCCCAGTTTCTGTCCTAGCCCACTTTTCAAGACTTAATGCCTAAGGTAAATCCACAAAAGCCATCCAGATAGAATCACAAAAGCTATAATTTTACCTGGAAAACAGGAGTAAGAAAGCCTGTCTCTCAGACACTCTTATAGAACCCAGTTAAAACCTGTGTAGTAGTGAACCTCAGGAACTGGTGGATCTGTGCGGTGAGAGCAAAGGCTAAGTGACCAAGGCACACTTTCAGGCTAATGGGAAAGGGCAAGCCTGGGTGCCTACTGTGCACTGAATGGTGCGCATAGCATCATCAATCCTCAAGATAACTCTGAGGTACTGTCATCACTATCCCACTGCAGGAAAAGCAAGGGCTGGGGCCCCATAGTTTAAACCCCTGAGCTACCTGTTGTCCATGGCAAACAACTCGTCCACGAGGAGTGAAGGACATCCCTTATCCCACTAGTCACTAGTGTCAAGGCTGATGACGGCATCCTCAGCCCTGAACCAGTGGTGCTCTTCAGAAGAAAATCTCCAGGTTCCATTAAAGAACCCTGGGACTGCAGCCGAGCCCAGTGCAGAGTGGCATGTGACTCGGGATCAGTTCTGTCACTGGTTCTGTTCTCTGGTTGACAGGCCTTTGTCAGCTGGTTGACAGAGTGACTGATTGTCACTGGTTGACAGGCCTCAGGAATCCCCATCACCTCTGGCCGATGTGGTGGGCAGGCTGGGGCTGATGGCCTGCACTAGTCTTGAGTCAGTGATGCCATGACAGGGATGGGTCTGTGCTGGAAGATGACACTGCCTACCTGCTCCTTGTTGGCTGGGAACTGCATGTGTGGACAGGTCTCACTAATTAGGTCCCAGAAAACACTTCAACTAGTAGTTACCTTTTTCCCCACCCCAGCCTCCCTGAAGGCCAGATACTGTTTTGCTACAGTGGGTAGAACCCACTACAGAATCTGGCAGAAGTCGGAGAACACTGCCAAGTGGCCAAGCCCTAGGTAGACTCTTAGGCTGGCCTGCGGTGGTAGGAAAAGGGGTGATGTCCCTCTTTCGGATTAGCAGTCCCATCATCAAGTAGCAGCTGCCAGCAGGAGGAAACGGCCTGGGGCCTGACTGCCACTTTAGTTCCAGCACCCACCTACAGGACGACAGGCTTTAACTGGCCAGCTTCCAGTGAAACTACTGGACAGCCCCCGGTCCAGCCTCAGTCACCCCCCGATGAACCTTGGGAAGCTTTGGCACCTCCAGATTTTGAGGCCCTTCACTCTGGGTTCCTCACCCTGGAATTCAGACAGCAGAGTGAAGTAGTGTGAGATGGTAAACATTAGGAAAATTGATAGAGTGGGGTCACGATACCATCAGAAAACACTTCCTGTCTCATTCACTGTGTTCAGTGATTCCTCCCCGAATTTCCGGGACAAAACCTTCTCCAGGAAGCTCAAGTGTATACTTGAACAATGGTACTTTTTAAAACTGGAAAACGAAAGCATGGGGCTATTAAAAGGTTTCATTCTAGAGCTGCCGTGGAAGCATGAGCCTGTGAGCTGATGAGTGAGGACTAATTACAAAACGCTTCAGTTGGACACAGTAGGCTAAGAACAAACCCCCCAAAGTAAATACTGAATGTTGAAGATGACAAAGTTCAACTTATTTTGAGTCAGGCATTAAAGGAGGAACTGTACAGCTCTTAATGATTTAAGGCATGCCTCATGCCTCACCCGGCCAGTACACTGGCAGCACAGACGCTGTACAGTGGGGGCCATTCTCGGTAGCATGTGACATTAGTTCCACTGCTATTCCATAATTTCTCCATCCTATCACCTCTCAGGTTGGCAATAGGTAACCCTGGAGACAGAGCACACTTAGGTGGGGTGGCAGTTCTTGCTATTCAGGTTGCCACCTTTGAATAACCTTGGTTATGGCAATACTTGCTTTAAAACAACTAGATGCCGTAGCTCAACTTAACACTGAGGGCCTGGCCTGCTACTCTGTACAGACATACCTCTGGACAACAGCCAAAATCTATTGTTCCTCAAGTGGGAAACCACATTCAAATGGCCCTGGTTCCATATACTGCTGGCTTTCCAAATCTATGCCCCAGAGAAGAAGAAAACTGGGCCCTTATTCCAGACCCATTTTCAGGCATGACCTGAAAAATAAACTAGCAGATCGAGGAATTGGAAAGAATTCAAGCCCCTAAGTTCTGGCAGTGCCCTGATCACAGAGACCTTGGACAAGTCTCATTTTTCCTTTACTTCATTTTGTTCATCAATCAAAACGGTGAGGGGAAAAATAATCCTTACTGGGTACAGAGATGAAATATGAGAGCGTCCATCCTGGCATACTACGCGTTCTCTACATTGCAGACTGGCTGAATGAGAGCTGATGCCAAGGGACAGCTATTAACAACATATAGCACCATGGTCATCACTGCTGGCATGCAAACTACCCAGCGCCGGGCTTCAAAGAGAGACAAGGTCATTTGTGCCCCTTTAGAACCATGGTTTTATGACTAACTTCACAGAATAAAGCCTCTTGCTGTGTCAAGCACAGCACTTTCAGGGGACTTTTTGGTCCTCATATGAGGTGGCATCCTAACGTCCCTTGTCAGTGGGCACTATTGTTAAACTCATTTTTCATATGAAAAAGCTGGAAGTAGTAACCGGGCTCAACACCCTAGGCTGGTAGGTAATCTTAGGCTATTAACCAGGCGGTCTGACCCGAGTGCCTACGATCTCAACCAGTGTTATTTTCATTCTTGCCAGATGGCTGAGAAGATGTTCAAAAGAAACAGGGGACAGAAGGTTCGGAAACCTCTGAGAGCCTGCCATCTGCGTCTGAGGGTTTTGGAGGTCGCCACCGAGCCACAGACAAAATTCCCATGCCAGCCTCAGCGCTGGAGTTAAGAGCGAGGGGAACTAAAGCAGAGCTCCATGGGGAGTTAGATCAGTGTCAACCTATAGCCAGTTCCAGCAGATCCCAAATAGGGATCCGGCAGCTAAGACGCCCACTCCAACCTCTCCCCGGCTTTTCGAAACGGCAGACGCAGATGCCCTGAAGGTGATCGCAAGGGCCAAAAAGCTGGCCAAGAGCTTGGGAAAGGGTATCTTGGTAGAAGGTACAGGGTGCCATCCCCAGCCCAGACGGCCCCGGGCTCAGATGTGGCCGCTAGTAGAACAAGAGGCCCTTAAATGGATCTAGGGTTTGCGACCTGGCGAGTTCCTAGCTACGGCCGTCCTCCCGTGCGCTCCCGCGCAGAGCTGAGCCGGACGGTGGCCTACCTACCTGGTTGCCTTGGCTGCCCGAGGCGGGCAGATCGCAGCCCGGAGCCTGGCCGGAGCCACCTGGATCGCAGCCACAGTTCCCCGGAGAAAGTGCTCTGAGATCCTCAACAGCCAATCCTCGGCCACAGCCTTACAGCGAGCCGCTGAACCAACCTTCCCAAACCGAACGCAAAGACTCCGTGGGCCAATCAGCCGCTGCGGAGGGGGAAGGGCATGTCTAGCCCCGCCCCTCTCCCGTGCCCGCCTCCAAATCGAGTGCGGAGATTCTTTGAGTCCAATCAATGGCAGAGTATCGGTGAGGGGCGGGTCCTTCTGGCCCTCCCTTCCCCTCCAAACCTCAGTCCTCCCCACGCCTGGAAGCTCCCTCTTGATTGACGTCAGTCCTGGGGCTGACTCGGTTTTTGCCCGCACGCACGCAGGCGAGGCGGGGTCGCATTCCTGCCGTGGGGTGCGGCGGAGACTTCAGGCCCTGCAGGGTACACGTGACAAATGATTTCCCCCCCCCATTTTTTTCTGGGCTGTGTCCTGCGCACGTGGCGCGTTGTTCTGCTTTTAAGTTATTCATAACCTGCTACTCCTAAAATTCACCTCTCCTCCCAGCAACCACCTGGTCCTGCGTTCAGATTGATCTTCAAATCAATCTGAGCAAGTTTGGGCCTGTTCCCTAAAGGAAGAAGTACTTAAAAGTTCCTTACTCTTTGACGTCTTCCACCGCGACCCATCCCAGTTCGGTTTTCCATGTTAGGCAGTAACAGAACTACTACCGTTGCCTTGGAGTAGTTAACAGCCTAGCAATGAAAGCTAACACTGAACCACCACTTAGTCTGTGACTGCCATCATGATCACGTGAAGCTGGAAGAGAGTAAAGAGGCATGTTTGGGAGGTCCTGGAAACCACGAGAAGGAACATAAGTGTTGGAAGGAAGGCACTGAAGTTTTTAGAATAAGGAAGAATGGATCTGAGAAGAATAAAGGTAGAGGGAAGGAAGGTTCCTGCGGTCACCATAGAACTTTTCTCCAAAGAGATGAAATGAGATTCGCTATAAATAGCAAGGCCGGTTGGTCGCGCACACCTTTAACCCCAGCACTTCAGGGGCAGAGGCGGGAGGATCACTGTGAGTTCGAGGCCAGCCTGATCTACAGAATGAGTTCCAGGACAGCCAAGGCTATACAGAGAAACTCTGCCTCGAAAAAAACAAATAAGTAGCCAGGTAGCCATGGTGGGAAGCAGAAGGCATGGGCTGGCAATGAAGCCTGCATTTGCCCCTCAAGCGTCTGTGAGCTGGGAAATGACGTGATTTGTACTTATGAATAGGCATTTTGCGGCTCTCATAGAGCGCCGGTAATGCAGTCAGTACTCTGCAAGTGTTAGATCATTTCCTCCTGGTGTTAAATTTGCATTTTTAGAAGGTTTCACCAGTTGCATCTTGCAAGTTGGGTTGGAAAGGGCAGAAATAGTTTCAGGGGACCCATGGGGCTCTTTCTTCCCCTCCTCGGCGCTGGACACCTGGTCGTCAGCCTGCTAGGCAAGTGCTCTCTCTACTGCTGAGCTCCTTTGTGCCCAACTCTTGTCTGTCTGTTGCTCAGGAGAAATGCTTGTTTCCTTCATTGAGGGTTGTTTGTGCTCTCACCCAGAAAGGTCAGGAAGGATGCCCGGGGCAGCAAATGGTGGCAGCAAGGTTTCCTGACATTTCTTACTTCAAAGTTGACATTCTAAGTTAAGTTTCTTTTCTGTCAAAGTTCCAGGTGGGGAGAAGATAAAGGAGGCTGGAGAGATGACTCAGTGGTTAAGAGCTCTGGCCGCTTTTGCAGAGGGTCTGGGTTCAAATCCCAGCATCCGCACGGCAGCTCACAACCATCTGCAGGAAGATCTGGTGCCTTTCTCTGACACTGAGGGTACCAAGCACACACCTGGTGCACATAAACTCAAGCAAAACACTCATACCCTAAAAACAAACAAAACAACCTTGAAAAAAATGTTGTCCTAACTGGGATTGTGGGATCCTTTTTGCAAGGCAAAGGGGAATTTGATTTCTACCCCTCCACATCCCAGTCTATATAGATCTTCCTTGTCCCTCTGCAGGAAAGCAACAAAAGAATGTTCTTAAGGGTGTTTTCTCTGCTTTTCTTGAAGTCCTGGGGAGATGAAGAGAGATAGAGAGATAGATAGTAGAGATAGAGATGCAAGAGCAATGAGCGGGCGTGTTCATTCCACTCTGAGCGTTGCTGCGAAGTCTCAGCCAACTGTGACTGAGAAAGGGACTGCAGGCTTTTAAACCAGAAGTCCGCCTTGAGACACAGACTTCTCTGACCCACTCTAAGCTCTAGGAGAGTCAGACTCTTAGCACATCCATGGTTAAAGAACCTGGCAATTCTCATGCCACCAGCGCAGATGGGTACACACGGCAGGATTCAGGAACTTGTGACTTCTGGGTCAGATGTGACTAAGGCTGGGTGGAGGACACCTGCTGGCTTCAAACAGTTTCGCAGGCATGGACTGGTGCTCACTATACAATGGAACCCTTTCCAGTGCCACAGTTTTATGATTCAGTATTTCTGAGGAGAAGACAGGGCACTCCCTAGTCATGTGGGCCATGAGAAACCTCACCAGAACGGTGCAGGAAATGGTAACTACAGCAAAAAAAGGGCCCTGTTTCTTTGTTTGTTTTGAGCCAGGGTCTCTGTGGCTCAGCCAGGCTTCAAATTCCAGGTTCTCTTGCTTCAGCCTCCTAGGTGCTGGATTACATATGTAACCCACCATACCGTAGCTTTATGGGTCCCTGTTTAGAGGAGGTTGTCACTGAGGAGTGCCCCTAGTGTCATTCAGTCAGAGACTTAGTTTCATCCAGGGCCCAGATCAAGGTGGTAGGAATGGGGCTGGTGAGATGGTTCGGTTGGTGAAGACACTTGCCAGCAAGCTTGAGATCCCGAGTTTGACCCCCAGAACCAACATGACAGAAGGAGAAAACTGACTCCTGCGTGTTGTCCTCTGGTGTGGTTGAAGCAGGTTGTCACGTTGGCCCCAAGAGGGCAGGTGCAGAGTAGAAAGTGGTGGACAGGGATCCGGAAGAGTACAGAGAAAATGACATACCAACTCTGTGCTTAATAGGATGGTCAACTTGACAGAGTCCAGAATCACCTAGGAGATAAGTTTCTAGAGTGAGTAGTAGATTGGTTTTTGTTTTGTTTTGTTTTTTACTTGTTGGGGGTTCACCACCCAGCTCCCAAATACTTGGAGACTTATTCTTACTTATAAAATGCCTGGACTTGGCTTGTTTTTTTGCCAGTTTTTCTAACTTAAGTTATCCTGTTTCTCTTTAACTATGTTTTGCCTCTGGGTTTTTACCTTTCTTTATTCTATATATCTTTCTTACTCTGTGGCTGGGTGGCTGGGTGGCTGGGTGGCTAAATGGCTGGGTGGCTGGGTAACTGGGTGACTGGGTAACTGGGTGGCTGGGTGGCTGAATGGCTGGGTGGTTGAATGGCTGGGTGGCTGAATGGCTGGGTGGCTGGGTGACTGAGTGGCTGGCTGGCTGGGTGGCTGGCTGAATGGCTGGGTGGCTGAATGGCTGGGTGGCTAGCCCCTGGCGTCCTCCTCTCTTTCTCCTTTTTTCATGCCCCTCTTTGCTCATGAGCCTAGATTTCTCGTATTTATTCTTTCCTGTCTAGCTACTGACTGTTCAGCTAATTTTATTTTTCTTGAGACAGGGTTTCTTTGTGTAACTTTGGAACTGGAACTCTCTCTGTAGACTAGGCTGGCCTCAAACTCACATAGATCCACCTGCCTCTGCTTCCTGAGTGCTGGGATTAAAGGTGTGCGCCGCCACTGACTGGCCCATTCAGCTCTGTATTAGACCAATCAGGTGTTTTAGGCCGGCAAAGTTACACAGTTTCATAGAGTTAAACAAGTGTAACATAAAAGAATGCAACACATCTTTGCTTCATTAAACAAATGTTCCATAGCATAAACAAATGTAGCTCTTCTTAAACTAATATCCTACAACAGTGCATTAATTGCAGTTGAAAGACCCATTCTAAATATGGATGACATTATTCCATGGCTGGGGGTCCTGAACAACATAAACAGGAGGAAGTGGCCTGAGTACCAGTGTTTGTTGCTCTCTGCTTCCTGCCTGTAGACCTACATGGCCACCTGCCTCAGGCGCTTATCACCAAGACCCCCTGCTGTGCTTGACTGGGCTATCAGACTGGGAGCCAGAATAAACCCCTTTTCCTTTAAGTTGCTTTTGCCAGGTACTGTGTCACAACTAGGGGAATAACTAACAAGCAACGAATGATATAAGCAAATAGAAACTTGTTCTCTCTCACTGCCAGAGGTCCGGAGGCAGGGGGCTTCAGGAATGACCTGTTCGATGGTACAGTGGACTTTGCTCATTGTCCTGCTGCACCATCTCTGCACACTGGCAATATCGACTCCCATCAACCTAAGCCAGCTGCAGAAGTTTATGGGCAAGATTCAATCAGGACTCTATTTCTTCTAAGCAGCATGGGTTTTATTTCTTTGTTGTACTGTTTTCTTTTTCTTTTTTTTTTTAAATTATTATTTTGAGACAAGATACTGCTATGTAACTGGTCTGGAACTTGAGATTTCCCTGCCTCAATCTCCCCAGCACTGGAATTACAGGTGTATGCTACCAGACTTAGCCTACACATTTTTTGATTTTTTTAAGATTTATTTATTATTATTATTTTATATAGCCCTGGCTGTCCTGGAACTCACTCTGTAGACCAGGCTGGTTTAAAACTCACAGATTCACCTTCCAAGTGCTGGGACTAAAGGCGTGTGTCACCACAACTGGTTTAATATTGAGTTCACCATCAAATTAAGCACATAATCTAGTGAATTCCTGATTTGCAGCTCATGCCTGCATCGCCTCCCCCACCCCCAGCCCGTATCAGTACATTGCTGTAATCACCAAGGCTACATTGTTATCCAAAGGGGGTGACCTACTTCCGAGCTTGCTCTAGTGGGCTTTGGCACCTGTGTAAGGACCTGTATCCACCATGGTAACTCCATACAGAGTAGTTTCGTTCTCCCGACATCCTCTGTTGTGCCCGCTCATCCCGGCAACTGTCTCCACCATTTTGTCTTTTCTAGAGCATCATATACATAGAATCATAGAAAACATAACTTCTGGGGTTCCTTCTTTCATTTCCACACTTGAGATTGAGCACAGAGCCTTGTACTTGAGAATACCACTGAGCTACACCCCAGTCCAGAATATAGCCTTTTCTTTTTCTTTTTTTTAAAAATGTATTTATGTATACAGTATTCTGTCTGCATGTGTGCCTGCATGCCAGAAGAGGGCACCAGATCTCATTACAGATGGTTGTGAGCCACCACACGGTTGCTGAGAATTGAACTCAGGACTCTGGAAGAACAGCCAGTGCTCTTAACTGCTGCTGAGCCATCACTTCAGCGCCAGCCTTTACCTTTCAGTTTGGCTTCTCTTGCTTCTCTGTATTTATTCCTTCCTGTATTCCGTGGCATGGTAGCCCATTTTGTCTCCGCACTGAATAATATTCATTGTGTGGTTACCACAGCTCACCTGTCCGTTTACTTGCTGAAGGACATCTTGGTTGCTTGCAAGTTCAGGAAATAATGAATCAAATGTCTTTGTGCATCACTGGGCAGGTTTTTGTGTGAATGTTAAACTCATTTGAACACAATTACTATAAGGTGATGCTGAGTTTTATAAGACACTGTCAAACTCTTTCAAAGTGGCTGCTCCATTTTGCATCCCATGAACCATGAACCTCTGCTGCATCTCATTCTTGCCAGCATTTGGTGTTGCCATTGTTTTGGATTTATTACTATTATTATCATTTCCATTTTGATAGGGTCTTGCTTTGTAGATCTGCTGACCTCACACTGACTGCCATCCTCTTCCCCAAAGCCCCACTGTACCCAGTTGTGGATCTTGCTCACTTTAATAGGTTCTCGTGGCATTGCATTGTTTGAATTTGTAATTCCCTAATTACACAGGATGTTAAACATCTTTTTATATGCTTTTTTGCCATCTTAAATCTTCTTGGTGGGGCTGGAGAGATGGCTCAGAGGTTAAGAGCATTGCGTGCTCTTCCTGAGGTCCTGAGTTCAATTCCCAGCAACCACATGGTGGCTCACAATCATCTGTAATGAGATCTGGTGCCCTCTTCTCATGTGCGGGCATACACACAGACAGAATATTGTATACATAATAAATAAATAAATATTTTTTTTAAAAAATTTTTCTTGGTGAAGTTTCAGCCTTTTTGCTCATTTTAAATAGAGCATTTGTTTTTCATCGTTGGATCTGAGAGGTCTTTGTTTATTTCAGCTGTCCTGTGTGTCTTCTGCAAATCTTCCATCTTAGTCCACACCCTGTCTTCTTGTCCCCTTGGTAGAATTTATGCATGAATTTTAAATAATGAAGACCATTTTTCCTCAACTCTATCCATCAAATTTACCCTCACATTTCCTCAGCTGAAACTGGATCATATATTTAGTCTTCAATCGGTCCCAATAGAGATGCAGTTGCCATGATGATCCCAAGCCCATCCTTCCCCATGCTTACCTCTGCGCACATTGTCATCTGATATCTCAACAAATGCATCGCTAACAGGAACAAGAGGGAGTGGCTGGCAGGCAAGCCATTCCTGTTTACCACAGATGCTGAGGGTGATGGATCTGGGAACCCATGAGGTCTAGTGTGTGAGAGAGAGGCTTGTTCTTTCTACAGCCTGAACTTCTTAGAGAGCCTTCTCTCTCTCTGGTCCAAATTCAAAACCAGTAGCCTCAGTGGAGACTCCACAAATGGCTTGGAGTAGCGTGCTTTAATATGGTAAATATTGTTTTTAATATTAAAGAGCAAACTTGCCAAGCACTGTGCCTCTTTTGTTGAGATAGGTGGTGTGAAGTGTAAAAGTCTTTCAGCACAGAAAGCCTAATGTGGGGCACTGAGTCCCCTCAGAAGCATCCAGTCCCTGAATGTTGGTGGAGTCCATCTCCCACCCTTCAAATCATGCAAGTTTAACTAATGTAATAAAAGCTCTTGTGGCTTCCTGGTAATCAGATCACCTCCGTGTAATAGTGTCTTCATGATAGGCCGCTGTGATGGTTGGTGCACTGGCAAGGCCATCAGCATCCTTTCATGACGGAGGACAGAAGAACAGGCAACATGACAGCCTTTCTCCAGCTCTGAAGTCATGAACTGTGGTGCCAGAGATGGAGGCTCTCCACTGTTACAAGTATGGACTCCTCCCACCAAAGCTGACTAAATACCTCTACTGTACTCTCCCAAATCACCATTCTCCAACGGGACCAGCAGGCCACTTAGGGCAAATTCATTGTAATTGTTGGATCACAAAAGGGTAGTTTTATATCTATGACCACATATTAGCAAAAAGCAGCTTAAGCTAGGAGTAAGGGCTTACTTCGCCTCCTAGCTTGAGGATACAGTCCACGACAGCAGGGAAGACAGTGGGAGGGGCATAAGGCAGAGGGTCCCATTGCATCAGCAGTCGGGAAACAGAGATGAATATAGCTGCTCGGGCTGGGTGGGTTTATGTCAGCTCGACACAAGCTAAAGTCATCTGAGAGGAGGGAACCTCAATTTTAAAAAATGCCTCTATAAGATTGAGCTGTATGCAAGTCTGTAGAGCATTTATTTAAAATTAGTGATTGATGGGGGAGGGCCTAATTCATTGTAGGTGGGGTCATCCCTGAGTTGGTGGTTCTGTAAGAACTGTGTTTTCTTTTGTTTTTTTGAGACAGGGTTTCTTTGTAGCTTTGGAGCCTGTCCTGGGACTCACTCGGGGCTGGCCTCGAACTCACAAAGATCCACCTGTCTCTACCTCCAGAGTGCTGGATTAAAGGTGTGCACCACCACCACCCAGGAAGAACTGGGGTATTAAAGAACTAGGTTCTATAAGAAAGAAATCTGAGCAAACCATAGGGAGCAAGTCAGTAAGCAGCACCCCTGTGTGATTTCTGCGTCAGTTCCTGCCTCCAGGTTCCTGCTCTGTTTGAGTTCCTGTCCTGGCTTCCTCCATGATGAACAGTGATGTGGAAGAGTGAGTCAAATAACCTTTCCTCCCCACGTTGCTTTGGTCATGGTGTTTTAGCACAGCAAGAATAACCTTGACGCAGGTGGATCTCTGTGAGTTTGAAGCCAACCTGGTCTACAAGAGCTAGTTCCAGGACAGGCTCCAAAGCTACAAAGAAACACTGTCTCGAAAAACCAAAATAAATGAATAACTTTGACTATAAAACAGTGTTTAACGCTCATTCTGTTTTCTATTCAGTGTGGGACACAGCCCATGGGGTGGTCTTCCCTACATTCAGGAAGATCTTCCTTCTTCAGCTATCTTCTCTGGAAATACCCTTGCAGACATGTGTAGGTGTACCTGTTGTCCTCCTTTTTAAACTGTTGCTGCCTCTCAATCCCCAGCTGCAACCTGAAGAAATTCTGTTTCCTCAGGCACCAACTCCTTCAAAGCTATGAAGAGAACTTAACTAAATCTCTGTTCCTCTAAAGAACTCAAGATCCAAGGTTTGAAGTGGAATTCTGCTCCTCAGAGAGGCTGAATAGCAAGTAGCTCACCCCCTCTCCTATCTCTCCAGAAGCCCCGTGTTTCTCTTCGCCCCTCCTTAAAATCCCTTTCCACCTGGCTCCTCCCTGCCACTTCCTGTCAGCTAGCTGCTGACGCAACCTCCTGACCACAGGTGAATTTTATTTAATCAAACACATCTTTGCATCATTAAACAAATGTTCCAGAGCATAAACAAAAGTAGCACACCCTAAAATAACAACATGTACCTGGGAGGTGGTGCCTGGGGAGTGGTGCCTGGGAGGTGGTGCCTGGGAGGTGGTGCCAAGCCTAGCCAAGTAGACAGTGAAGTCCTCACAGCTCCAGATCTGAGAATGCCTTCCGGTGTTTCCGGCTAGGACTGTCATCCACAGACTCAGAGGGGCCATTTCCCCCCTCATGGGTGTGTTAGTCATTTTCTGTTGGCGTGATGAAACACCATGACCAAGGCAACTTACAGAAGCAAGGGTTTGTTTGGGTTTACGGTTCTAGAGGGGAAAATAATCCATAGCGGTGGCAGCAGACAGCTGAGAGCTCACATCTTGAGCCAAAGGCAAGAAGACCACTCTTAAAGTCTGTCTCCAGTGATACACTTCTTCCAACAAGGACACACCTCCTTCACCTCCCAAAACACCCCACCAACTGGTGACCAAGTGTTCAAATGCTTGAGACTCTATCACTCACACTGCCACAGGGAGACTTCCCTAAGCAATACTTAATACTCTAATAAAGAGTGATGATTTTAGTCTATATGATATAAGACAACATGCATAAATTTGATACATTATGGTTTAGTTTTCACTTTAGGGACAAGGAAAGTGGCTTCCACATAGGCATTAGGACCTGAGTTCGAGTCTTCAGAGTTCGTGTAAAAACAGTCAGACGTGGTAGTGTGCACCTGTAGTGTCAGTGCTGAGAGGCAGAGGAAGGAGGATCCCTGGGGTTGCTGAACAGCCGGTCTAGCCAAACCGGTGAGCTCCAGGTTCAGTGAGACACCTTGTCTCAAAAATAAGTGAGGGCTAGGGAGATTTGCTGAGTGGTTAAGAGTACTAGATTCTCTTCAAGAGGACCTGGGTTCAATTCTCAGCACCCACGTATGGCTCACAACCATCTTTAACTCCATTTCCACAGGGATCTAACACCTTCTTCTGACCTCTGAGGGTGCTAAGCTTGCATGGATACATAGACCTACTTTCTGTCAAAAAAAAAAAGTCAAATAATAAAAAGAAAATAATAAGGTTGAGAGAAGGCTTGGTGATTAAGAATACTTACTACAAAATCATGATGATCAGAGTTCATATCTCAGAACCCTGCTAGGTATGGTGGCACATGCCTTCAACCCCAGCAGGAGTTGAGGCAGGAGGATATCTGTGAGTTAAAAACTAGCCTGGGGCTGGAGAGATGGCTCAGAGGTTAAGAGCATTGCCTGCTCTTCCGAAGGTCCTGAGTTCAATTCCCAGCAACCACATGGTAGCTCACAACCATCTGTAATGGGGTCTGGTGCCCTCTTCTGGCCTGCGGGCATACACACAGACAGAATATTATATACATAATAAATAAATAATTTAAAAATAAATAAATAAATAAATTAAAAAAAACTAGCCTGGTCTACATAATGAGTGAGTTCCAGGACAGTTCAGGGAAAGACCCTGCCTGCTTCTTTAAAACAGTTGAGAATACCACGGAACACCTGATGTCCTCTATATGCATACATGGGCTCATACTTGCAAACATACACGTGTGCACAGACCCACAAATATACACACATATAAATAAATGATTTTTCAAAGATCCTGTTTTAGTCACTGTTCTATTGCTGTGAAGAGACACCATGAACACAGCAACTCTTATAAAAGAAAACATTTAATTGGTGCTTGCTTACAATTTCAGAGTTTTAGTCCAATACCATGAAGGGGAGCATGGTGGCATGCAGGCAGACATAGTGCTGGAGAGGTAGCTGGGAGTTCCACACCTGAATCTGTAGGCAACAGGAGGAGAGAAAGACACCTCAAAGCCCACCCTCAGTGACACACTTCCTCCAACAAGATCACACCTACTCCAACAAGGCCACCTCTCCTACCTTTCAAATAGTGCCACTCTCTGGTGACCAAGCATTCAAATCTATGAGCCTGTGGAGGTCATTATTCAAATCACCGCAAACATGATTTTAGAATTAAGGTAGAGAAATAGAGAAAGATACCCAGAGTCAACCTCTGGCTTCCATACACACATATGTACATATACACAAACATCTAGATGTGTACACACACAAAAATAGGTTTACCATTTTCTCAGTTACTGTGTGTGTGTGTATGTGTGTGGTTTTGAGGAAGTCTCATGTAGCCCAGGTTATCCTATAACTTGATATGTAACCTAGAATGACCTTGAACTCTCGTTCCCCCGCCTCCATCTGCTAAGTACTGGGGATGTAGGAACATGAGGCGGCCATAGGCAGGTCTCAGTTCCTTTTGTAACTGTCAGCGAGGTCAGTAGTCTCTTGCATATGCAGCCATGGACTCTAGACATAAGATGATTTGGAGTTAGGTTTTACCTAGATTAGCTCTGGCTGCTTTTTCAAAATGTGTAATTATGGGCTTGAAGAGATGTTCAGTGGCTAAGCACTGGTGCTATCTATAATTTTAGTTCCAGGGAATCTAATGCCCTCTTCTGGATTCTGCAGGCACTGCATGCACATTCTGCACAGACATACATGCAGGCAATACACATAAAATAAGTAAATAAAAAATGTGTAATAATCTGGGTTGTGATAGCACATGCCTTTAATTCAAGCATTTGAGAAGTAGAGTTAGCCAGATCTCTATGTATTGATGCCCACCTGGTGTACATAGTGAGTTCTAAGACAGCCAGGGCTATGTAGAGACAAGCAAACAAACAAATAAACAAAAAAAGTGTAATTGTATCACATAGTATAGGCATCTATACTATGTGGCAATATCAAAAAACAAACTCCAGGCCACTAGTGAGGTGGTTCAATGGGTAAAAGGTTTGCTGTACAACCTGAATTTGGTCCCTGGTACCTATCTATCAAGGTGGAGAGACAGCCCAGTCATACAGTTGTCCTCTGACCTCACACACACTGTGGCACATGTGCCCACGCCCATTGTACACGCACAATAATAATAACTGGAGGGAAAAGCAAAGTTATGTTCTGTTTCTTTGGGCCAGGAGGTTGTTGCTCAGGAACTGACACATCTGCCCCTGATGCCGAGGTGGCATTGTTTCTCGGAGACTTCAGACTTGACAATGCAGGCTCTTCCAATCCCATTCGAGGTGTTGGCTGATTCCACTTCCTATAACTGTGGGACAGACTAAACCCTAACTGATTTCTTGCCAGCTGATGGCTACTCCCATCTACCAGAGACTTCTGGAAAGTTCCATGATTCCTTCCCCAAACTGTTGATAAAGAGTGTCCCTAGAGTGTGTCTACTCACAAGCCAGAGTCCTGCAGAACAAACTGTTATCATGTGTGCCATTTACCATTGCCAATTATAGGTCCCATCCCTACTCCAAGAGGTGCCTCAAAAGCATGAGTATTTGGAGACTGATGTCATAGGGAGCCACATTCCTGTCTGTCTGTCACATTCAAGCTAAGAGAATTATTTTTCAAAACCAGGGCATTCCCCTAGGTGTCCAGCAGTACTGCCAGGCCGCATAGTGAGGGTTGATCAGAAACTACAGCAGCTCAAAGGAGATGGGATGAGTGAGTCCTCCCAGAAATGAAGCCCTGGGCTACGCCAGCAAGGGAAGAATTCCAGGAAGCCAAGGTTCTAGCCAAGGTTAGGTAAAGCATGGATGGGCATTCAAAGAGGGAAGCCCCAGGTGCCCATTACAGCCTGGGACCCACAGCCAGCACCAGGCTGTTGCAGTTCTGAGGGTTTTCTGGTGTTGTACATTTGTGGTGTTTTGTACACGCTGAGTGTCTTGATCTACCTGGGTTGTTCCAATAAAGCATTACAGACTGTAGCTTCTAAGTGAGCAGTTTCTCATCTGGGAGGATTTGTTTCCTGCCTCATAGATGGCACCAAATCTTGCTGTGTCTTTGTAGTATGAGTTCTAATTGTTCTTAATAATAAAAACCCTGGGTCAGCTCTCAGGAGGTGAAGGCTGAAGGATCAGAAAAGCAGAGCAGCCAGACACTAAAGAGACCTTTTACCTCTAAGCATGCTCAGACCAAAGATGCGATCCTGTCCTCAGACTGACTGTGTCTTCAGACTGACTGCTTCAGACTGCTGTCTCAGATTGCGTCTGAGCACCTGTCTCCCCCCACCTTATATTCTTATCTCTGCCCAGCCATATCACTCCTGTCTCTACCTCCCTGGTCCTGGGATTAAAGGTGTGAGCCAGTGCTGGAGAGATGTCTCAGAGGTTAAGAGCACTGCCTGCTCTTCCAAAGGTCCTGAGTTCAATTCCCAGCAGCCACATGGTGACTCACAACCATCTGTAATGAAATCTGATGCCCTCTTCTGGCCTGCAGGCATACATGCAGACAGAGTACTGAGAATACTGTATACATAATAAATAAAATGTTTTGTGTTTTTTTTTTTAAAAAAGGTGTGAGCCACCCCTACCAGGCTCTGTTTTTCTTTGAGACTGGATCAATTTAGTGTTGCCCAGGGTGGCCTTGAACTCACAGAGATCCTTTTGCCTCTGTCTTCTGAGTCCTGGGATTAAAGATGTGTGCCACCACTGCCTGGCCTCTAGTGGCTTAGCTCTGCACTCTGATCTTCAGGCAAAACTTTGTTTGTTAAGACACAAACAAAATATCGCCATATGCCCTCCCCACATGAAGCAGCTCTCAGGAGCCTCTGTCATGGGAACATTTATCCTATGGTGGTTATGTTGAGAGGTGGGATCCTACCATGTGACCAGGTTATGAAATGGACATATTGCCATTCTCATTCAGTTGGGGTCTCCCACAGAACCGAATTAGTCCCTGTGAGAGTTATAAACAGGCTATAAAGTAGACGGCCCTTTGCACGCGTCCATTCACCTTTCTGTTTTTCCACGATGGGTTGAGGCAGCTGTCGCCCTCAGTAGATATGGGTGTTCAAATAGGATAGGGTGTTCAAAGCTAGGATAGGGACTTCTTAGCTTTCAGAACCAGAAGCCAGGATAAGCTTTTCCCTATCAACTGTCCTCTTCGAAGTGTTCTGGTACAGTCCGAGATGGACTAAGACCCTGGATGTGTCTGTGAAGATGCAGACGGGGTGAGGATGAGAACTGGTAGGCTGAGTGAGGCAGATACTCCCCCCATCCGCACCCCCACCCAGTGTGGGTGGACTCCAATCAGGCGCAAGTCTGACCAGCACAAAAAGCCTGCTCCTCCTGGAGTGATGGGTTGCTGGTGCCCTTTCAGCTGGCCTCCAGCCAGCCGATGTTTGTCAGCCTCTGGAACTCTGTGAGCTGATTTCTTGTGATCTCTTTCTCCCTCCCTCCCCTCCCTCCTCTCCCTCTCTCTTTCTATCCCCCCCTCCTTTCTCCTCCCCACTCTCTCTCCTCCCCGCCCCCCTCTCCCCTTTCTCCCCATTGTAAGGGGGAGAACTCAACTCCCAAAACCCTGTAGCCTTACTTGGTCCGTGACCCAGTCAGCTACGTGGGTCAGGCTATGTCTCTTTAGTAGTTTGCATGACTTTGATGTCTTTGGGGCATGGCAGCAGTTTTATTCCACTAGAGTAGGCTAGGGAGGTTTCTTGGGGACAGAGTAGAGCCAGGGTGGTGTCTTTAGACAGCGTTTCCCGGTAGCTATGGAGTCAGTCCTGGAACTTGCTTTGTAGACCAGGCTGGCCTTGAACTCACAGAGATCTGCCTGCCTCTGCCTCTACCTCCGGAGTGCTGGGTCAAAGGTGTGCGCCACCACCACCCGGCACTTTTCCACCTCTTGTAGAGAGTCCAGTGGTGAAATGAGGCTAGAGAGCCAAGTGGTCATAGAAAGGAGGCCACATTTGGCTTTGCTGAGTGTTCAGGGTGTGTGTGTCTTAGGACAAGTTTCCTGTGGGGCTGGCCTTCCTGGGAAGTGTCTGGTTAGAGTGGATCTGGAGACTGATGGCTGCTGTAGTGGTTCCTAGTGTCCACAGATGGAGATTGAGTTCCTTGCTCTGCTGCAACTCGTTCAACCTCTCTGAATCTCCCTGTCCTCTTGCCACATGAAGATAATGAAATTGTCAGTCCCACGTGTTTTAGGGGATGCAGGTAGCACTCTGGGCAGAGCACCGTTGAACTCCAGCGTTGCCGGCCAGGTCCATCTTCCTGCATTAAAGGGTAAGGTGGGATCCAGGGACATCGCTGTCCTGAGGTCCCATAGCAGGAGAAACACACAGCAGGCAGAATCAGGCTCTCCAAGTGTGGATCTCAAGACAGGCCTCTATACCCACCCCTCCTCTCAGAGTTCTGCCTGACTCCATTGACCCATCTCCAGGCATTTGGATCTTTCTCTTTCCCACCACACAGGGAACGAGTTTCATATTCTCTCAGACTAATGCTGAAGTCCCAGATACACATGGTGGTGAAAGCCTACATCTGGGGACCAGATGTATGAGTTAGGTTTCTTTCTCGTGCACTGTAGCACACTAGGATTGGATAATCTGTGAAACCGTCCCGTGCTTCAGTTTCCCCAAATGTGTGAGTTAGTTTCTTTCTCGTGAGCTGTAGCTCTGTGTGATTGGATGATCTGCAAAACCCTCCTATGCTTCAGTCTCCCCATTTTGAACTGAGGGCAGTTTTAAAAGTGCCTGTCTCACACTACTGTTGTGGGAGGTGAACCAGGCAAGGGTGGAAAGCAGTCTGCACTGCCTGGTGCCCTGTGGTGTCAGATCTTCCTCTGGGGCTATTCCCACTTCTCCCTGAGCCCTTTGGCCAGGCAATTCCCAGCTGTGGTCAGCTGGGGCCTACATGTCCCCATCAGAGACCCACAGGGAGATGCCACTAACACCTGCGGGCCTCTTCTTAAGGCATGATCTAAGGGGCAACAGTGCGTCTCTGGGGACCTTGTGATTCCTAGTTTGACTAGCTGATATCCCATGGAGTGAGCATGGTCTAGACTGAGATTGTCATTCAAATTCCTTCAGCACTTGTCCAGGCCCGGAATGTTGTCTCTAGCCCCTGCCTCCATCAGACTGCTTGGCTTCAGAAAGGGCCTGGGGACCTCTTGAGTGCCTAGATTAACAAACTCAGGACTTGCCTAACTCTCCACTTTGGAGAAACGTATTGTCTTATCCCTTGAAGTTGCAGGCTGAGCACACCCTGTGAGAGATCACTGGGGAAAGAGCAGTCGTGGTCTTGTATTTTAGGTACACCCAGTGTGTGTGTGTGGTGGGGCATCCAGCAAGCTCAGGGCCCCTGGAGATAGCCACTCCTTCCTTCTGGGATGAACACTACTCACCCTCCATAACACCTGTGACTGAAAATTCCCAGACTTCCTCCCACGATACTCTCCCCTTCTCTTCTGTAGTTTAACTATGACCTTTTCCCTTGTCTTTTGTGTTTACAGCTGTCCCTTAGCAACCAGCAGAGTGCCAACACTTGAGAATAGGAGCGGGTCCTCTTTGTTCTTGCTTTCACAACCACGTTTGCATCTGCCAGGTGCTTAGACTAGATTCATTGAATTGGACAGAATCAAAGCTTTTCTTTAATGCATGGTTGCATTTCTCCAGAAAGTATGCTCCACTGCCTCTTGGAATATTCTCAAGATTCCTGAGGCTAAAAATACCGTTCCAAAGCTATTGAAGGACTCTACCATGTAAGGAGCCCTGTTGAGACTCCCGAAGTTGAAAGTTTATGCCCACCAGGTGGCGCCCTAACCCAAACGTCTCCTGATGCCTTTTTAAGAAGATGGAAGAATTCTCTTCTCTTCCTCCCATTGTCCTATAGGCTCTCTGCTCACAGAAATGCCCTCTGCAGTCCAGCAGCCAGAAACAGCTGCTAGGAGCAAGTCAGAGTCTCGGCCCTAGGCAAGGGCACTGAGCGCATCCCTCCAGGTGCTGCTGAGTTAGGATCGAATGTGCAGGTTTGGATTCCAGTATGACACAGACTCTGCTTCTTTGGGTGAATGCCTTTTCTGGGTCCCTGCAAGAGTAGACAACAAAACATGGGTAATATGTAAAAGTACTTGGATTGTGGAGGAGGAGTCAGCTTCACCCGGGTCCTCCTGAGTCTTCAGCAGCTCCTAGGACAAGGTCTGCTGCTTCAACCTTCTGAGCCTGCCTGTCCCTGCCAGTGGATCAGGGCTAAGAACAAGTATCTCACAGTGTTGGTAAACATCAACTGGATCAGTAAATAAAACTTCTTGCCACAGGGCCTAACACGGTAAACATTCTGTTGCCAGGACCACGTATATTCTGTGTTCCTGGCCTCTAAAATGGCACTCAGTATTTACTAAGCACTCACGGTCTGCCTGCTGCACTGAACAGGTGATCAGATGCAGCGGGCTAGGCAGCCCTTCCTCCATGGGTAGTGGAGCAGTGGCGGGCTGACTCCAGGGCTCTGCTATCATATGGTTGGTGTAGTTGATGATTTAAGCATCACCATGATTTAAGCATTTGCATTTGGAGCATTCCTGGTAGTGTATTCAGGCTGGGGTGGCAGCGACAGGCCAAACCTTTTTTCTTCAAAGTAGAGCCAGGTTGCTGGAAAGGGATCTGCTGTGCCAGGCCCGGGGGACACTGAGTTAAGAAACAGAATATGAAGGGGGAGCTCTGCAATGTAGAATCAGCAGGAGGTGTGATGCAGGCATTGTCCCGTAGACAAATGTGGCTTACTTAGGTCCAGTACTGTTCCTATCACTTGACAGTCAGTTCCATTTATATGTGCTAAGGGCTCTATATGCCAGGCTCAGGCAAAGATGGATAGGATCGGCTAGACCATGGTTTTTGACATAGCAGACTCAAGAACCACTGCAGGGGAATGGTTCAAATGGAGGCCTAGACAAGAAAATAATTATCAGTCTGCCAGCTAAGGAAGGTTTGGAAAATAAAGGGCCTTCTGAATTCATGTGGGAAACTTGCAAGAAGAGACAGAGTTTGGGCAAGGGTTGGGGAAGGAAGTGGAAAAAACAAGAAATTGGAAGTTGGTTGGGGACAGATTATGCAATCTATGCCACATTGACATGGAACAGGGCATCCTGTGCTCAGTGAGCTGCTAAGAGCAGGTCTGTTTCAGAACACGGCTGGCTGAAGCACGAAGGTTGGCGCCTGTGGGGGGGTGGGGAGGGGAAGTGAGAAGAAGCCCTCACTGGTTTTCTGGTCTGAACCCCTCTAGACTTCAGAATGAAGAAAATGACTGTTCTCGTCTCTTGCGTTGTTGGCGGCTTACACAAGAACACATGCAGAGCACGGGTTATGTAATGCCAATACATCTTGGCATTGGTGGGCTCTCCGCCATCTGGGTGAATAGTTAAACACACAGGATATGCTCTCTCTTAGACCTGGGCCTATGTCCTGGCCATGTTAGGTGGCATATTTTTAATCTAAGCAAGACACAAAGATGGCTAGGAAGGAACGGCCAAAAGTGCTTGCTTGCTATGTTCTGTGAGCTGTGGGTGAGGCAGCCAGGCCTCCAGTAAGTGACGGTTCCTTACTCTGAACAAGAGAATTTCGTAGCTAGACAGTCTGAGCTCAGCTTTGGACAGGACGAGTTTGTGGTGGGCAAGTGCAGGGAACTGAGGGTGTCCCAGAGAGAGAGCCGCTGTCAGCCCAGGCCTCCTGCTAACTTGTGGCAACCAGGCGTGCCAGGAGGCCTCCATGGGAGAAACTTATGTCTCCTATGAGATGTGTTAATCAAGGGGGTTCAGACACAGGCTGGGAGGACGCTGTTTGTAGACAGTTTCCTTCTTGAAGACTAGCCAAGGCCTGCGAGGCAGGGCGAGCTGGGGTGGCTCCAGATGTGGCAAACTTGGCCCAGCAGCGCGGGCAGCCCGGGGAGGGGGACCGGGAGGGTGAAGGTCTGCCAAGGTCTAGGGGGTGCGGGCCTTCGGCCCTGGCTGGAGGCTGAAGGAATGGAAGCGGAGGAGAAAGGGGGGGAGCCAGGGTGAAGGGCTACGGCAGGAAGCCGAGAGGCGCGAGCAGGGGTGGAGACCGACGAGGGGACGGCCAAAGAGCTGGTAGGAGGGCTGGAGAGAGCGAGAAGAAAGAGGAGGAGAGAGGGAAGGAAGAAGAGTGGCGAGGGGAGGCAGCGCTGAGGACCCGGAGCGGAGGGAGGCGCGCAGGCCGCAGCGGGAGCAGCGGGTACAGCGGGCTCGGGGCCGGGCCGCCCCAGCGAGCAAGGCGCAGCCATTCCGCTGCTCGGGGCGCCGCCACCGCCGCCACCGCGCCCGGGGGCCATGCTCCCGCCACCTCCGCGCCAGCCACCGCCCCAGGCGCGCTCGGCCCGCGGATCCCTGCGCCTGCAGCGGGCCTTCCTGCGCGGCCCGTGGGGCGTGCTGCGTCTGCTGCAGCTGCTGGCGGGAGCCGCCTTCTGGATCACCATCGCCACCAGCAAGTACCAGGGCCCGGTGCACTTCGCGCTCTTCGTGTCCGTGCTCTTCTGGCTGCTCACCCTGGGGCTCTACTTCATCACGCTGCTGGGCAAGCAGGAGCTGGTGCCCGTGCTGGGCTCCCGCTGGCTCGTGGTCAACGTGGCACATGACCTGCTGGCCGCCGCTCTCTATGGGGCCGCGACGGGCATCATGATCGACCAGACACAGCGCCACAGCTACTGCAACCTCAAGAGCTACCGACTGCCTTGCGCCTACCATGCTTTCCTGGCGGCCTCCGTCTGCGGCGGCCTCTGCCTCGGCCTCTACCTGCTCTCGGCGCTCTATGGCTGTTGCCGTCGCTACCAGGGCAAGGATGAGGTGGTGTGAGGTCGCCCGCTCCCCACTGCGGCCCAGATCGGTGCGGTGATCCCTCCCGAACCCTTCCTGCGGCCGCCCCGTGCTGGTGCGCCCCTGCACCCTCTCCCTGCCTGTGTTTCCACTACCCGCGCCCTGGATCCCCGACGTTCAGTTCCAATCTGACTGCTGCACGGCAGCTCAGCCCATCTATCAGCTTCCAGGGACCAGCGCAGCTATCCGAGGCCCTGACGCACACACTCAGATGGGCTGCCCCAGGCGAAGCCTTGAAGTCCCTTTCCCCATTCCTTGTCTAAAGCTAGACGTGGACAGGCGCCGCTGCGTAGATCCGGGGGAGGCTCCCAAATTGGAACCAGTCTTTGGGCTGCGCCACTGCCCCCTCCCTCCTGCCCTGCAGTCGGAAGAGCATCCCTTCCCTGCCCCCTCTTCCAGCCTAGGGTGCTGTAGAATACAGTCAGGCAGCGGCAAGCAGAGCTGGGGACAGGCCTTAGCTGGTGCTGGAATGAACCGGCTTTAGTTACAGTTTGGATCTCTCCCTGCGCAGCCCTACATCATCGAAGTCTTTGGGTGGGGCGAGCTACAGGAGTGGTAGATAGCGAAAGCCCACTGGCTGTACCTTAGTAAACATTGCGAGTCTCCCCGCATTTTTCCTTGTGGTTCATTCAGACCAGGCAAAAAATACTAACTTCCCTGGTATCTCAGATGCCACTCACTAGCTTCTGCTGCACCTCACCCTTAAATATGTTTGTATTAGGGATCTTATGTGACCAACAACGATTGTTAAGGTGATGCCCATCCCTTTGGGGACCCAGATCCCGCGCTTGGGAACAGCTATTTTAAGATAAGAACCACACCTTTCCTCTAAAGCATTATGCTCTCTAGGGAGTCAGTCAGATACTACCTCCGATAGAAGGCTTAGAAGGCAAATGGGTCTGTTAATGGTGCTGTCTTCCCGTGAAGAGTCACAATGCCAGCAGGAGGTCTCAGAAATCCCACAGGTACACGTCCACACATGGTCATTTAGTTTACTGAGTTACTACTACTGGGCCTGAGCCATTCCCACCTCAAGATTGCCCTGTGTAGGTCATTGCCACAATTTGACCCCTTGAAGACTGGGAAACTCCTCTTTCGTTGGGAGTTTCTCTAACTGGGGGTCCACCCAATGACAAAAGAGCTGGATGTTCTTCACCAGCCAGAGACCTGAGGACTGTTGAATATTCTTTCACATCACGGGAAAAATGAAGCGAAGGTTGTCCAGGTAGTTTCCCGGTCAAAATGGCCATCACTCGTAAGAGATTCCAGCATTGACTCTGAGCAGCTGGTGGGGTGAGCTCTGCCACCAAATTGAGAACTCTCTGGACCTGGGGTGGACAGCTGGTGCCACCTCTAAGGTAAGACATTTTTGGATAACTGGGAAGTGTCGTCAGCCTGTGAACAGAAGCATGGTGCCAACTGCGTTTCCAAAAACGAAAGCGATTTTACTCGAAGCAAGTAGGAAGAGTGACGGTGATAAGCACAGTGCTAACCATAGATGTGAAAGTTCACTGGTTTTACTAACTCTACAAAGGTCTAGTTACAAGCACAAGGAGCTAAGGCACTGCCTGTTAGAGACAGCCCGGTGTTCCTGTCGTGTGGAGGATGCATGTATCAGGGAGCTGCACTCGGCCCTCGCCAGTGCATTTCAAGCTCCATGTAGAGGTGTCGGGTTTGTCTGCTGTTGGCATGAAGGCAGTGGTTGGAGTGGAGTTCAAGTTTTATGTTGCACTTTCTGGAGCCCTACTGTGTGGATATACTGCTCGAACGCATGCGTTCTCTGTGTAGTACCGTGAGATCAAAGCCAAAGTCCTTGGTATAATGAATAAAGGAGGGTGGCTCTGAAGCTGACGGCCCAGTTTCTTCTGTGCTATGAATAGTAAGGCTCAGCACATATTTGATGTGGCTAATATTTTTTTCTGGGGCCAAGGCTGTGGCGTGATGGTAGAATAATGAACAGCATGTATGAGGCCCTTGGTTCATGACTGAGTATAACAAATATTTTTTCCTAAATTGGTAAAATATGCATGACATAAAATTTACCCTTGTAGCCAGCTTTAAGGGCAGTTTGGTGGCAGTAAAGACAGTCACACAATTATACAGCCATCACCTCCATGTTCCTCCAGAACAGTTTCCTCTTGTAAAAGTCTGTATCCACTAGGGTTATGGGAGTTTGGTTGGGTATGCTCACACAGGCATGTTGGAGGATTTGGTGGGTGAATTATGAATTCAAGGGCAGCCTGGGCTACATAATGATTTCCAAGCCAGCCCCAGTTATGTAGTAAGACCCCATCCTCTAAAGAAACAAAACAACAAAAGAAATATGGGGGGGGGAATTTTGCTGTTTTTTTTTTTCCTGTCTGGGAAATTCCAGAATACAACCTCTGATGCTCTTCGTTGTCTTGGGCTAGCTCAACTGCCACGTTCCACAGAGGGTGATTTTCCCTCCAGCCAGAGAGAGTAGCAGTCTGTGCCTGAGGTGGGCTTTGTTGGGTCATCGGAGACACCTTGCTAGCCAGTGACTTTTGTTCTTATGTTGCAGGTTTCCATGTTGCTGAGGCCTCAAAGACTCCACTGTGGTCAAGCTGCCACAGCCCTGCCTACTTGGCTACACTGCTCTACCCGGGGCCATCAGAAGGCAGGTTTAGAACAAGAAGTCTCTCCTTTACACAGTGTGGTGGAAGAGCCATGGTAGGGAAGGCTGATTTCTTCCCTGAGGCGAGAGGACTCCCGATTCTCCTACATTATAATTTTGGGCACAAGATTCTAGACACTTGGGACTGATCTCTGCCCATTTCGAAACGATGGATCTCAGTCCCAGCTCGCATCCCTTACCTGTTTGTCTTTTGTAGGTCACTAAGCCCAGGTCCAGTTCCCTGAGGAGCTCAGCTCCAGTGCTCCGGGTCTGTGGCGGGTGACCTTACTCAGGGGCACGTATCTTGGCCTTACCGCCAGTGCCTCATCTACCCAGATGTGCCTGGAGCATTCCAAAGCTCACTAGCTCTTCCTGTTGTGCCTTCCAGCTTGGCTTCCAGCAGCTTGGTGGTCCCTCAGTCTGCCACACGTGAGAAGGATGGATGGGACTGCTGGGCCACCTGCCTTTCCTCAAATGCCACAGACTGACCAGCTGATGTGGCCCGGAGCAGTTGGATACTACCAGTAGTCTCCTCAGCTTACCAGGTCCAGGGCCAGGCCAAGGCCACCCAGACAGCTCCCAACTACAAGTCTGGGGCCTCTTGTGGGCCCACAGGACAATTTCAATAGTATGCACAAAGGCCAAGAAGGGGTGGGTTTTGGTATAGGGAGGGTGACTGGAGGGAGGGACCATGTGCCGTACGCAGTAATGTAGTCATGGTTACCCCAGGATGCTTTCTGGAATAAAGTTTGGTTTGTCTGATCTTGTGTTTGCGTCTTATATCCTAGTCCTCTGTGGTAACTTTCAGCTGGGTTCCCCTAGCAACCCACCCTGGCCTTCTAAGGGGAAGGGAAAATGAGCTCACAGGTTTCCATTGTGGTTAGTAGGGGCCCCGAGGGCAAGCTCCAGAGAGGGACACTCTGTTTTTTGTCAGTGCTGAAGGGAACTGCAGAGGTTTCCTCCCTCCTGTCTGCTCTCTACTGGCCCCTGTTTATGGTGCCACTCCCTGTCAGCCTGGAAATGACTGTTGTCGAGCCAGTAGGGTCCTGCTCTGGTCCAACCCCATCATACAGACGATGAATCAGTCCAGGGTACAGAGGCGCCTGGAGCCCAGGCCATGATTTGTTCCTGCTGTGCCTGGCCTGTGGCTCTGACCTCCAGAGGTTATTGGCCAGCTGTTCCCTGCTGACAGAGATGTCCCAGGATATTGAGTTTTGGAACAGAAGGGAGCAAATTCTTGAGTTCCTCCTGCTGTTGGGGAAGAGGATCCCACTGTCAGAGCTTACGATCCTAGTTGGGATCCGAGGCCGATGACGTACGTTCTCCAAGCCTGCCTGCTCTTGCCAAGACCCTCCTCTGGCGTGAAAGGCATGCACGTTCCCGCCTCCCTTCTCCTTTTGTCTTGGTTTGGCATTTCCAGAGTAAAGGGAAGTGTCACCTGCTGCAGAGCCCACCCACCCCTTTCTGTGTCTTTGTGTGTCTGTGTGTACACATGTATGGGTAAGCATGCACATGGAGGCCAGAGTTGATTTCAGATGTCCTCCTCATCTTCCACAATTGCTTCTCCACTCAAAACAAAACAAAACAAAACAAAACAAAAAAAAAACAAAACATATAATCTCACTATTTAGCCCTGGCTGGCCTGGAACTGGCAATGTAGACTCACACTCACAGTGATCCATCTGTCTCTGCCTCCTGAGTGCTACCACACAAAGACTTACACCTTATTTTCTTTAGATATATTTATTTTATGTGTATGAATGTTTTGTTCCATGTATGACTGTGTATCTTGTTCATCCTGGAATTAGAATTGCACATGCTTGTGAACTACTACTCAGGTGTTGGAAATCAAACAGGTGTGTGTGTGTGTGTGTGTGTGTGTGTGTG
This sequence comes from Myodes glareolus, assembly GCF_982192425.1. Lineage (NCBI taxonomy): Eukaryota > Metazoa > Chordata > Mammalia > Rodentia > Cricetidae > Myodes > Myodes glareolus. The sequence continues at coordinate 20,012,869 of NC_142032.1, read as the reverse complement.
AACCTTTGCAAGAATAACAAATGCTCTTACTTCTGAGCATCTCTCCAGCCCCCACCTTGTCTTTTTGAGGCTGAGTCTCTCACGGAACCTGAAGTCCACTAGGTCAACTGGCCAGCAAGCTCTGGGGGTCCTGTGTCCCCATCTCCTCCTGGCAGGGATTATAGGTATGTTATTACACTCAGGTTTTAGCATGGGTACTGGGTACCTGAATTCAATCCTCATGCTTGCACACCAGGCTCTTTATGAACTGAACCATCTTTCCAACCCCCTAAATTTCCTAGACAAAATTGAAAGTTGCACCAATTCTCATAAGGACCTGGGAAACCTGCTTGGCATGATTAGCTTGCTGGGGTTAAGTAGGTGCTTTAACTTGAGTTACTTAATCCTCTCTGAGGGTCAGCAGTGATGCCTGAGCCCCTGTAGAGAGAATGGAGCCCTGGAGAAGGAAGAGCCTTGTCCAAGTACAAGGTCACGTAGCCAGCTGCTGAGAAGAAGGGGGCTAGAAGCAGATCTTCCCTTAACCCCTTGTTGTTCTTGGCAGGCTTTGAAACCTAAGTGAAGTGAGATAGTCAATCACTGAGAGTGGGTGCTCAGGACTGTTGTGATCTGGCACTTCCCAGTTATTATTATTATTTTTTAAAAATGTGAGTGTGTGTGTGTATTGTGTATTATTAAGTTGGGAGCATCACCCCTGTCCCAGGCCTGGGAGTTGCATTGGCCCAGACTCCAACTCCCAGCCTGCCAAGCGCTGACCCCTCCCTCAGGGAGGGTCAGGACCACTCCCACAGGCTATTTAGGTTTGCACTGGAAAAAAGGAAAATGTGGTGTCTGAGTTTGCATGGGCTCCTATTCCTGCCATGCTGTCTCAGCCCACTCGAGAGTGCTGCATTTATTAAACACGGGCATTTTAATTTGGTCTAATTGGAGTTATTTGTATCGGCGGAGCAGCTTTTCTTTCTCTATTTTTTTTTTTTTTTTCCGAGACAAAGTTTCTCTGTAGCTTTGGTGCCTGTCCTGGAACTAGCTCTTGTAGACCAGGCTGGTCTCGAACTCACAAAGATCTGCCTGCTTCTGCTTCCCAAGTGCTGGGATTAAAGGTGTGCGCCACCACTGACCGGCAAGGAGCAGTTTTTCTTTTTTCTTTATTTTTTAAAATTTATTTATTTTTATTATGTATACAATATGTCTGTGTATATACCTGCAGGCCAGAAGAGGGCACCAAGCCTCATTACAGATGGTTGTGAGCCACCATGCGGTTGCTGGGAATTGAACTCAGGACCTTTGGAAGAGCAGGCGATGCTCTTAACCACTGAGTCATCTCTCCAGCCCCCCAGTTTTTCTTAAGATTAAACCAAACATGTTGGATGAGGTGTTCTTTGAAATAAGATACTGCTTTTTGAGATTGGGAAATCCCAGGATTTTTTTCTTCTTTTTTTCTTTTTTTTTTGTCTGTCACTTCTCCGACTTTCCTAGCTGGGGGAGGGTAGCTGGCGGTAAGAGAGATTTAGTAAGCTGCCATTTTCAGGCATAAAGGAGAGAAGCAAGGATATGAAAGAGAAAAGTCTGCTTAACATGGTTTATATATGTATTCGTTTTTTTTTTTTGATAATACAGTATTTTATTATATTTAAGTCAGCTGGGGAAGAAAGGGTTTATTTTGCGCCCATCCCTGAGGGAAGTCGGGATGGAAACTCAAGCCAGGAGGCAGGAATTGAGGCAGAGACCGGAAGGAGAACTGTCTCCTGACTGACTCCCTTATGGTTTGCTCAGTCTGGCTTCCTATAGCACTCAGGATCACCAGCCTAGGGGTGACACCACCCACAACGGGCAAGGGAATCCCACATTAATCACTAGTTGAGAAAATACCTGACAGGCTTGCCTACAGCCCAATCTTACGGAGATGTTTTCTCAATTGAGGCTCCGTCCTCTGATAACTCTAGCTCGACATAAAATTAGCCAACACAGGGACTGAGGATGTATTCAGTTGGTATTGGTCTGGGTTCCCCCACTCAGCACTCTGCTGGCCCTTATATAACTCAGCCATTTTGGATATACCAATTACTTGGTCCAGATCATCCCTCTTGGGCAGTGGCTTCTTTCTTCCTCTTCCTCCCCTTTTCTCCTCAATAGCCCAGCTCAGTCTGGTCGTGTCTTCTCTGGACTCTCCCCCATGTCCCTGCCTCTGACTTTGCTCTCTCTGTAATTCACAATAAACTCTCCACTCCACCATACCTTGGAGCAGTCACGTTCTTTTCTTTTTAATTCTTTTTTTTTTTCATTCAGTACGAATATGGGTGCAGGTGTCATGGTTCAAGTGTGAGGTCGGAAGACATTTTTGTGGAGCTGTTTCTCCTTCCATCTCTATGTGGGTTCCTGGGATTGAGCTCAGGTTGTCAGGCTTCAGAGGAAAGCAGTTTTACCTGTTGAGCCAGGAATTACGGGCACCCACCAAACATGAGCAGCCATGTGCTGCTGGAGACTGAACCCAGCGCTTTGTCAGTGTAGGGTGTGCTGGCACTCTGACACCTGAGCTACACCCTTAGGGCTAGTTTTATGTCAAGCTAGAGTCATCAGAGGAGGGAGCCTCAGGTGAGAAAATGCCTCCACAAGATGCGGCTGTAGGCAAACCTGTAGGGCTCACCTGGCACTTGGTGCAGTCTGAGGAAACGATAGACTGTTCTGGAGAGGGAAGGCAGTTGGGGTTGCCAGGGCTTTGCCTACCTGTCCTATCAAAGGAAAGGCTACAACTTCCTGGTATGCATGGCTCCTACATGAGTTGAATTTTGTGTATCTCTGTAATTTCTAGCCTGTTCTATGACACAAAAACTTCATCCAAATCGAGGCCATCTGAGTTTATTTCTGTCTTGAGCATGACAGGAAGGAAAAATGGTAAAGAAAGGTGCTATTACAAATCTGGATTGCATCAACTTTTCTCTTCCCAGTTGACAGAGTTCCCTTCAGGTTTAAACAGTCCACCGTGCTGAGCCCAGCTCTCCTGCTGCCTGGAGCCAGGTCCTGTCTTCTAGAGAGATGAATACAGACTGCCCTGAGCCCAGAGCCTCCTTCAGGTCCTGTGCCTGTGGTGTAACCTGACCGTAGCCTCTCACGTGCTCCTGCCTACTCCTTCTGCGGCTCCTGGGCAGTTAACTGACTCTCCTCAGTCAGGCCAGCTCACCAAACCAACTTTCCAGCTCTGCTTCCTTTTTAATTTAAATAATTTTTTTTAATGTAGCTCAGGTTGGTCTTAAACTCTCTGCAGTCATATACAAATACACAGTAAATAAGCAACTACAAAAGATACCTATTTTGTTTTGCTTTTTTGAGACAGGGTCTCTATTATGGAGCCCTGGCTGTCCTGGAACTCCCTATGTAGGTCAGGCTGGCCTCAAACCCACGGAGATCTGCCTGCTCCTGCCTCCCAAGTGCTGGGATCAGAGGTGTGCGCCACCATGTCTAGTTTCTGCTTTCCCTTCTTAAGATTAAAGGCATACACAACCACACCTGTGCTAGAGACCGAACTCAGGGCTTTGTGTATACTAGGCAAGCACTTTACTATACCGAGGCCAGAATATGACCTTTCCCCCCAGAAACATATATAGGGTATTAAGGCAGGAATGCAGGCCTGTGTACTTGGGAGCTTGGGAGGTTGAGGCAGGGAATCAAGAGATTGAGAGTTTGAGAATTAGAGACCAGTATAGTAAGGACTTGTCTTGGAAGAATCCTGAGATATTTACCTCTATATTTGTGTGAAAAATATACTATGAATTCTCAGGAAAGTTAATGGATGTTGTTGTCCAACCGTTATAACAAAAACATTTCAGAAGCTTGACAAAATTTTATTTATATTCATATATACTTTAACTTTTTTTTGGTATTTTATATGTTTGACTGTTCTGCCTGCATGTATGTCTGTATACCATCTTTGTTCCTGGTGCCTGCAGAGGTCAGAAGAGGGAGTCAGGGCCTCTGGAACTGGAGGACAGATGGTTGTGAATCACATGGAAGTATTAAGAATTGAACCCGAGTCCTTTGCAAGAGCAATCACAGTGCTCTTATCACTAAGCCATCTCTCCTGCACCTCCTTATTTATTTATTTACTTCTTATTTATTTTTAAAAATTAATTATTTGCATTAGTTCTTTGAGAATGTCACAGAATGTATTTTGATCACATTAATACCCAGCTCCTCCCAGATCTACTCCAACTTTGCGTCATCTTTAATTGTTCATTTAAAACCTCTGATTTGTGCTCCATACATTTCTGGGTACAGGGCCACCCATTAAAAACTGAAGTCTCTGGGTTAGCGCCGTGACCCAACAGTTTGGATCACCTGTTGTTCTTGCAAAGGACCTGGGCTTAATTCACACTATCCACATGGTGGCTTACAACTCTCTGTAACGCCAGTTCCAGGGGATCTGACACCCACTTCAGTCCTCTGTGAGCACCAGGCACACATATGGGACATATACATACACACAGAAAACACGTTCATACACATAAAATGAAATAAATCTAAAATAAAACAAAAACCTTAACTTTGCCTCCACCAACTGTACAGAGCTTCTCAGTTAGGGGTAGGCTCATGAACCCCTTCCTAGTCCATGCTGGAATGTTGACAGAGAATTTTCTCACATAACTGTCCACTGTGGGCTTCCTTGAGAAGGGGGAGAAGGTCCACTCTGAGATAGCCCCTGGATGTAGGTTTCTGTCACCTTGTTACAATACTTTCCCTCCACATTGAGCTGCCCACCCCGGGAAGGAGGTACCAGTGAGTTTCTGACTTTTAAATGTCTCGGTCTGCAAACAACTCTCAACATTCCCACCCACTTCCTTGGAAGTTACAGGTCCCAGCCTAGCGAAGGGGCTGAGAACCCTGAGTTCCTAGTTCCAGGATGGGCGGGTTCTGCCCGACAACCCTGAGGTTCCCTGGAAGGGAGTGTCCTTGAGGGAGTGACTCCTGACAGTCACCCTGGGGGATGTTTTTTTTGGGGGGGGGATGGTTCACTGCCTCTTTCAGGGGAGCCGTGGGGTTTATTCGTGAGGTTTTCAGTGCCCTCCACTGTGAGATTTTTCTGTGCCAGTGTTTGATGAATGATTGTTTGCATGGCTGCCAAGAGCTGTTGAGGAAGAATGTAACTTCAGACATTCGTTTCCTTGCTGTTTGTCCAACAACTCACTGTCTCCCAGCTGGAAAGCTCATTACTCTTGAGCTCGTCTTTCCCAGGTACAAGAACATAGAGATGTATTTATGGAACACTGTTTGTTCAAGGGCAACAGCAGCAAGCTGTTGATCCAAAACATACACTAGTCAAACAGAAGTTTAAAAACAGGAGAAAAACATGAAAATATTAAAGAGGAAGACACATGCTGAACATTTATTCTTTCCATTCATTAGAAAAGAGTGGATGGCTGGGCACTGGTGGTGCATGCTTTTAATCCCAGCACTCGGGAGGCAGAGGTAGGCAGATCTCTGTGGGTTCGAGGCCAGCCTGGTTTATAGAGTGAGTTTCAGGACAGCCAGGGCTGTTACACAGAGAAACCCTGTCTTAAAAAAACAAACAAACCACAACCAACCAACAAACAAAAAACCCCAACCAGACAAAACAACAAAGAGGGAGTGGATGCACAATATTTCACGTAACAATTTTCATGTCAAGGTGTGTGGTTCGTGAGCTTTTGCATATTCACAGAGCCATGCAGTCAATTTCACCTTCGAAAGAAACTGTGTGTCCTGTCAATAATTCTATCTCCCCTCTAGTTCCAGGTCTCCACCCATCGACTCTGTCTCTGTGGCTTCATGTCTTCTGGGTGTTTTCAGGTCAGTGTGAGCATACAATAGTCTTGTAAGCCTCCACCTCCCCCACTAAGTGTATTATTTACTTCCCTTATTCTATCACCAAATCCCTGGCAAGAAGCGACTTAGGGCTGAGGGTTTATTTCAGTTTCCACACTGAGTGTGTAGTCCACCACGGGGGAGAAGACATGGCAGCTGGCTGCTCACATCCCGTAGGAGGCAGAGAGAGATGCATGGTGGCACTCAGCTCTCTGCCTTTTATTCAGTCTGGGACACCAGACCATGGGGCGGCATTGTTCACTGTCAGGATGATTCTTTCCTTGGTTCAACCTTTCTGGAAACTTCTTTATAGACACACCCAGACATGATTTTCCATAGTGATTCTCACTCTCCTTCAGTTTCCATCAAGGTCAACCGCCCCACTCGGTTTAAGGGTTTTTTTTTTTTTTTAAAATTTGAGTGTGAGCCTTTCTTTTTTTTTTAAGATTTATTTTATTTTATTTTTTAGTTTTGTATTCTGTGTTCTGTCTGCATGTATACCTGCAGGCCAGAAGAGGGCACCAGATTTCATTACAGATGGTTGTGAGCCACCATGTGGTTGCTGGGAATTGAACTCAGGACCTCTGGAAGAACAATCAGTACTCTTAACCTCTGAGCCATCTCTCCAGCCCTCGGTTTAAGGTTTTTTGTTCTGAGGTTTGTTTATGATGAAGGCAGTATCGGTAGTTCGCTTATTTTTATAATGAATAATATTTCTGTGAATGGACAGGGTTTATTTTGTTTACCCATTATGTATTCATTTAAACTATATATATGTGTGTGTGTACACGTATATGTATACACACACATACACACACACACACACACACATATATATATATATATATATAATTTTTGGTTTTTAGAGACAGGATTTCTCTGTGCAGCTTTGGAACTTGTCCTGGAATTACTCTGTAGACCAGGCTGATCTTGAACTCACAGAGATTCACCTGCCTCTGTCTGCCTCCTAAGTGCTGGGATTAAAGGTGTGAGCCAGCACTGCCTGGCTCCATTTAAGCTATTTTTAAGTTGGGATTCAGAGTGTATCACATTTAGTAGAGTGCTTGCCTTACATGCACAAGATGCTGGCTAGATCCCCAGCACCACACAAACCAGACACGGTGGCACTCACTTGTAGTAGTCTTAGCACTTAGCTCCTGGAAAGTGAGGCAGGAGGATCATCCTCAGCTACAGAGCAAGTTGAAGGCCAGCCTTGGCCAAAGACCTTAAAACTATTAAAAAGTTGTGCCAGGGTATGCAACACAAAGTCTTCCCTCTGAGCCGTTGTCTGTGCCCACTTCTGTGTGGAGTCTGTGCGCAAGGCCGTGCAGCCGTCAGCACCATCCATTTGCAGAACTCTTCCCGTCTCACAGGATGGAAATTCTCACTCATTTCCCCTCATGCCCCTCTACTTCCTGTTCCTGCGAATTAAACCAGAACCTCGCACGAATGGAATCCAAACAGTGTTTGCGGCAGCTGCTCAGTCCCATCCATGTTGTAGTTTGTTGGAATCCCCTCCCCACGACCGCCTTGAGACAGGGTCTCATTTAAGGCTGAACACTATCCCAGTGTGTGAATTCTGGTTTTGTGTATACACTCACCTATTGATGGCCACCTGGGTTCTTACACTTAATGCTAGTGTGAAAAAATGGACAGGGTCATACAAATATTCTTTTAGGCCCTATTTTATATCCTTTTAGGTGTAGTATATAACCCAAAGTGGAACTGTTAGATTACATGATAGCTCTGTTTTTAAATCTTTGAGAAATTGCTGTGCTGTTTTCCATCACTCATGTTCCCAGTGACAACACACAAGGGTTCCAATTCCTCTACTGCCCTGCCGGCACTCAGTAGTTTCTGTTTTATACATTTTTAAATAGAGTCTGTCTATGTATCCCAGGCTGGCCCAGCTCACAATCCTCCCCTCTCAGTCTCACCAGTACTTAGATGGCAGGCATGCACCACCAAGTTCAGGCGGACATCCACTTTTAAGCAGCTGCTGACCTTCTAGTATGTCAGATCTCTATACTTGGTACAAACTAGAGATGCTCAGATGGCAAGTGTCCAGGTTCTCAGAAGTTCATTGGGGAAATGCTGGGTGGCGGGAGGCAGCTAGTGGTAGAATAGAGCTCCGTGCAAACATAGAAAAGGAGGTGAGGGTTAACAGGAGATAGGATGTCACCAAGGGCTGAGCTATTTAGTGGGATGTGAAAGGTCATGGGAGGTGGCCAACAGCACACCCTCCAGGAGGCAATCCTCTGCTCTCAGCTGCTAATCTTAACTTTGTACAATCACCCTTCCATACTTGAAAAATTTTGCTTTAAAAATGTTATTCATTGGGGGCTGGAAAGATGGCTCAGAGGTTAAGAGCACTGGCTGCTCTTCCAAAGGTCCTGAGTTCAATTCCCAGCAACCACATGGTGGCTCACAACCATCTGTAATGAGATCTAGTGCCCTCTTCTGGCCTGCAGGTGTACATGCAGGCAGAACACTGTATACATAATAAAACTAAATACATCCTTAAAAAAAAATCAAGCCATTGGTTAGGTCAATAGCTAAAGAAGATCCCAAGGGAAAAAAATGTTGTTCATTGCTGTATTGTTGTGTTTGTTTATGTGAATGATGCATGTGGGGGATGCCAAGGGTGACTTAGTGGAGTTAGTTGTCCTCATTCCCTTTTATGTTGGTTTCGGGGGTCAAGCTCAGGCTAGCGCTTGTGCAGCAAGCACCGTCAGCCACTGAGTCATCTCACCACCTCCCTTCTGCATACAAAAGGGACTAACCCATAAACCCAGTACAGCCTTGTAAAAATGACCAGGAGTGCCTGCTGGTGACTAGGGGGTGGTCACCGTATCACTGAGGCTCTCGCGAAACCCTCTGGAGAGCCCTAGGTGAAGAGGAATGTGAACCTTTTGCCAACTTGACCGTATGATAGAGCCAGCACCAAGTCAGCAGCCACGTGGGCAGTGCTCACTCGGGCCAGTGCTCCATTCAGCCTCAGATGTGGGTGAAGTGTCACGAAAACCCACAAAAACCCCTCCAAACTCTAGAAGCCCAGGACAGCGAGAGAGCACGCATGTTAATTGCTGGTTAAGGAATTATGTTTCTTTTTCTGGAGGGGGCATGGCCTCATGTACCACAGGCTGGCCTCGCAGTCACTCTGTAGCTGAGAATGACCTTGAACTTCTGATCCTCCTGCCACTACCTCCACCTCAGCCTCTCTATCCTACTGCCTCTTCTTGCTGAGATCGCAGGTGTGCAGCACCTCTCCTAGTTCCCACGGTGCTGGGTATTGAACACAGAGCTTTGCGTGTGCCAGGCAAGCACTCTACCAGCCCTTAGTCATTAAGTTTTGAAACAATTTGAACAATTTTACTGAGAGGCATGAAAAAGATAAGGCTTATTCAGACAGTGCCGAGTGAATCATGGCGGCTGGCTGGCGTGGGAGATCTGGCCAGGAACTTGAATTTGAAGAGCAGGGATGCTTCTGAACGTCCCTCTCTTAGGAAGAGTGGGCGAGGGAGCCCCCTGGTGGTGGCCGAAGGCATGCTTAGCCATTCCCCTTTTCCAGTTTGTGCTCGGCATGTCAGCCTGGAATTCCTCCAAAGGCCACGGTGAGCTTTATGACTCAGTTATGTGGGCCATAAACATACTTTTGTAGCAATGCAGAGACTACCCTCTGAAAATGTCAAGTTAAGGTATTAAGTGCCCTCTCTTTGCCTCTTGTTTATATCTGCAAGGCACCGAGGTTTGAGTCAAAGCCTGAGGGTTCATGATGCTCTGAAGGGGACAAATACGTAGAATTAAATGATAAACTGTCAGTTAGGCCTGGGGGTGTATATAAATGGATATCACTTGCCTAGCATGTGCCAGGTCCTCGCTTCCATTACCAGTACTGAATCTAACTAAACAAAACCATGCCCCCTCCCCAAAGCAGGCTAATGTCTTATGAACAGGGCAAGACTTTGCTCATTGTTCTTGGCCGTGCCTGTTGTCCCATTTGCTCTTTAGCGTCTTCCCACATCCTCTAATAATATGTACCAAATGATGTCTAGGAGTTTGGGAGTTGTATTTCCCCAATCTTATAGCAGCTAGAGGAGATAAATAAATAAAATCAACACTGCCAGCTTCAGATCAGACCAGGAGGAAGAGTTGCAAAGAAAATGAGTTTTGCTTCTGGGCTGAGTTCCTGATGGTAGAGCTCCAGGTAGTCAGGTCATTGAAATAAACAATTTTTCTCTAAGAAGGGAGTGCTTCATCTTTTTTTTTTTTAAACGGAATTTTGTTATTTGGTTTGGCTGACCCAGAACCAGTGGCTCTAGGATTACAGGTCTGCTTCCCATGCCTGGCTGGGGATGGAGTCAGGTAAATCTACCCTTTCTCTATGCTCAATACTTGAATCCTGGAGGAGTCGCTGCTTTGTACTATTACTGACTCAGGTTAGTGTCTCCTATGGAACTGAGAGCCCACGGAGGGTGGAATGTGAGACTTGCTTATTCCTGACAGTTTCAAAATCACTGTTTTAAGGGAAGAGCTAGTATACTGGGTCTTAGGTTGGAAGAAATGTGAATATCCAGAACGGGCCAGACCATGGGGAGGCACTGACAGGCATGAATCACTTGGAGACGTTTGCGCTGGAAGCTAGATGCAGAAGTTACTCCGGCCAGTTTCCCCAGGAGTCTCCTTCCAGGTAGACGATCCATCAAGCAAACAGGCAGCGAGTTTGCACGTGCCTAGTGCGAGGAAGGGCAAACCCATGGAACCAAGCCTCTGATGGGGTTGTGTGAAGGAAGACTTCCCGAAGGGGCGAGGTGAGATATGAGCCAAGTTGTGGAAAGAGTAGAGGCTGGCCAAATAAAATCTGTATAGATGAAAAGACACAGCAACGGGAGACGTGACACTTGTGACACACTGGGGGATGTTACCCAAGAGCTGAATGTGCCAGGGCTTCAGGGAGGTCACTCATGCCACTGAAAATGTCTCAAGTCTAAGCAGGATGGGCAAAGGTGAGTGTGCAGGAGGGAAGAGGTGAGAGCAGGAGTGGCTGAGGCCTCTCTGGGATTCAGAGATGGGCTGGGTCAGGAGAGGGAGAAGTGGGGGCTCCAGAGGCTGCACACATGAGAAACTAAGGAGAGACAGAGTCGTCCAAAGGAGGAGGTAGAGCCCAGCAGACAGCTTAATACTATGTGTGGAATTGGGATCTTCCAGCATGCTAGACTTCCAAAGATAATGGTGATACTCCTCCTTTCCCTCTGCCTCCTTTTCCTCTTTCTCTTCTTCTAGACAAGGTCTCATATATCCCAGGCTGGTGTTGAATTTGCTGTGTAACTGAGGATGATCCCCAATTCCTGATACCCCTACCTTCATCCCCCAAGTGCTGAGATTATAGACATGTACCACCATACCTGGGGTTGGCGCACAAACCCAGGGCTAGGCAAGTACTCTAGTACCTGAGTTACATACTTTGGATTTCCGTGTGTGTGTGTGTGTGTGTGTGTGTGTGTGTGTACCTGTAGATGTAGGCATGCTTGAGACCCTCAGCTCATTATGTGGGTACTGAAATCTGAACTCTGGTCTCCATAACTCCTCAGTAAGTGCTCTTCATGGCCAAACCACCTCTCTAGACCCTACTAACATTTGAAATGATTTATTTACTTTTATTTTATGTTTGTTCGCTTTTTATTACACCAGTCAGAGCAACACATCTACACACAACATATACATATTCTGAAACATGAGAGATCTTGTAGCATACCTCCCTCACGCCAGTGCTCTAGTTCCTGGAGACGCTGATTCGGGAATGGTGAGAGTGAATGCAATCTGCAGGGCAAGTAAGAAGCAATGGTAGTAGAGAGACAACATTTGAGGGAAGTCCCGAGGAGACCTTGAAGGTTGGAGGCCATTTGGGGTGGTATCCTGGATGCTAAACTGGGTCAAGGAAGAACAGTGTAGAGGTCAGTGTTGCCAAGAGCTCCTGCAAAGAAGACCGGAAGTATCCATCAGGTTTAACAGCCGGAACACCACAGGTGACCTGGGAAGACAGGATGACAGTTGCTGAGGAGTATACAGTGAGTGCACAAATCGGATGAGGAAAGAAAAGAGGAGGTAAAGGAGAAATGTCCCGTGGATCTTGAATCTAGGATAAGGGGTGTTAGTGAGGGATTTCAGAGCCCATGGCACAGTGACAGGCCTTAAGGAAGTGAGAAGAGTTGGGATTCCCAGTACAGCTGAGGCCTGGAGGAGCAAGCATGCCTCTCTTTCTGAAGAAGAGATACTGGAGGAGATGCAATAACTTTGGGCTGTTTGGAGAGAGTGGTTATTGGCGGCTGGGCAGCCAGGGAAGGCTGCAGACATCTGACCCTGCAAAGATGAGTTGTCTGGAGTTGGATGGAAAGACGAAGCAGGGGCAGGTGGGGTGACAGGCAATCTGAGGAGCTGGCAGGAGTCCAGGGCCCTTGCAGGTATCAGGAGAGGGTTAGCTGGCTGAGATTGATGCCTTGGAAGGGAGCACCAAGGAGATGAGGCCGTAGATACAGACTGTGTGGGCGGGGCTATCGCTGGGGTTACTGGGATCCAGCGATGTATCTGGCTCCAGTCCCAGGTCCAAGAGGTTTATGTGCCGTGACATTAAAGAAGTTACTTACCATGACTCCAATTCCTCATCTGTGAAATGGTGATAACCCCAAAAGGGTCATTGAAGGAGGGCCAGAAAAGAATGTGCACAAAAAGCTGAGTGTACTGTCTGGACGCTGGCTAATGTAAACCCATGGGATGTGTGTTTTAAGGGATACCAACTGGGTCACAAGATGAGGAGAGGACTGAGGCAGGAAAGACCTGCACAGGTAGGAAATGCCCATTGCTATGCTGTCTCTGCTAGGCATCTGACATACAAAATGTGTTTTCTGCCTTTCCTAGGCTCACGGAGCTCCTACCCAAGTTTTCTTTCTTCTTTAAGCCTTCTCTTTTCCCTTCTTTCTTGAAACAGGAGCTCCCCTAGCCAAAGCTGCCCTTGCACTAGAAATACTCCTGCCTCAGAGTCCCGAGGACTGTGGTTACAGACTTGTTTCACCACTCAAGTCTCTCTAACTGCTCCGGGGCTAGGCCGGTCCCCAGGTATTAGGTCCTAGGGTTCCGGATTAGTTAAGTCAGTCATCTCTTCTGTGGCAGCAGAGTTGAGTTGGCCAGACATTAGCACACACAGTAGGGAAACGTGCGCAGGCGCAGTATTGATGAGCTTGCTCACCTGCGCTTGGGTGGGAGGGGCTAAACCAGGAGCCCTGACCCAAGGCGCGATGACGTCACTGGCGCGCCACCGCAGACGCGTCCCGGAAGCGACGGCGGTGGAGGGGGCAGACGGCTCTCTGGAACCTGTGACTTCGGAACGTCGGTGGGAGGTGGCGGCGTGGGGTGGGGCGGGCCTGAGGGAACGCTCCAGGGCTTTGCGGCCCTTCAGTCTCCCTGGCCGTCCCTGCCCCTCTCTCCCCTGGGCCGCCGTCCGGGTAGGTGATGGCCCCGATACCCCGCCCCCGTGTGTTTACTGGGTCTGGCACTCCCACCCGGCCGCGACCTTGGACATGGCCTGCCTTGCGCGGCTTCGAAGGTGCTGGTGGTCGAGGCCTCTGTAGGCGCTGATGCTAATCACCTTCCTAGGCGCCTATGATGCGCGTGCCCCGGGTTCTTTTTTTTCCTGGCTTGTCCTATCGGGAGTTTGGAGCCCGGTTGGCCCCTTTCCAAGTGATGAATGGAGGAACCGGGGTTAAGAGTGTGATAAATGTTTTGCTAGGAAGAGTTCATGAACCTTTGGGAGCGCTGCCCAAGGGTCTCCCAGTCCACTCTGGGGTTGTTGACAAAGACTTCCCAGAGCAAGAGGCACAGTCCTCTTGAAGCGGACACCTGAAGGAGGAGTAGAATTACCAGCTAAAGATGGGAGAAAGATAACATGGGACATCTTTTTTCTTCGGATTACCAATTGTCTTCCTTCAACAACCTGGTTATTATGGTTTATGCTCTTGAAAGGTCTATGGAGGGGGGGAAGAGCGTTGAAGGGGCTCGTGAAGAACAGGCTTTAATATCCAAGTCGTCCACTTCACTCTGATCTTCATGGAACTAAGTTTCCTCCTCTGTGAAATGGGCAGGCCCTCTTGCCTTAGAGGTTTAATTCCAAGTACCACATGACATAATGCAAGGGGAAGTGTGTTGAAGACCGAAGTGTCTTGTAAGTGTGGGCAATTATGATTACAGGATGCAGACATCAGATCGGGACCCGAGTGGGCCAGAGGTGAGCCCCGGCGTGATGCCCGAGGTTCTCTCTGAGTGTCCACCTGCCCCCACCAAGTCGACAGCGTTTGATCTTTTCAACCTGGTTCTGTCCTATAAGAGGCTGGAGATCTACCTGGAACCCCTGAAGGACGCAGGTGATGGTGTTCGATACTTGCTAAGGTACAGACTTTACGAGTTGCTCTTCCTTTGGTCTCTGCTGCCTCTCTGGCCAGTTTGGCAGTAGTTGGGCTGACTTTTCTGCTCTTGATGACTGGTCCTGAGGCTTTGTCTGATGTCTACCTGTGTTCTGGCCCTATGCAGGGAAGGCAGGAACTGGGACTGCCTGGACAGCATCAACATTCTTTGTGGCTGGATAATCCCCTCACAGAGGTCTGTCTGCCACGCTCTCTGGAGTGCTGGGACTAAAGGCGTGCACCGCCATGTCTAGCCTCTCCTTTTTTCCCCCTAAGCGATTTATTTACTTTTTAGATTTTATGTGTATGAAGTATTAGCTGTATATATTTATGTGCACCATGTGTTTGTCTACTTCCCTCAGAGGCTGGGAGAGACTGCCAGAGCCCCTGAAATTGGAGTTATAGATGGTTGTGAGCTGCCATGTGGGTGCTAGGAACTGAGCCTGGATCTTAACCAGTGATATCTCTTCAACTCCTGGGTTTATTTATGTTAAAAAGTATTTTATTTGAACCTATGCCTATACTCCCATCACTTAGGAGGTAGAGACAGGAGAAGTTCAAAATCATCTGTAGACAGATTTTTTTCTTTGGCCTGTCAGCTCACACACACACACACACACACACCTAAAAAATGACACAATGACTTATTATTAATTATGAAAATGCAGTCGATGGCTTAGGCTTGTCCCATTAGCTCTTATAACTTGTTAACTCATTTATATTAATCTACGTTTTGTCGTTTTTGTCTCATGTTTCTTTTTTTTCCTCTCTTCCAACTTCTTTTTTTTTTTCTTCTTCAAGACAGGGTTTCTCTGTAGTTCTAGAGCCTGTCCTGGAACTAGCTCTTGTAGACCAGGCTGACTTCGAACCCTCAGAGGTCTGCCTGCCTCTGCCTCCTGAGTGCTGGGATTAAAGGCGTGTGCCACCACCGCCCGACTCTCTTCCATCTTGTACCTCTGGTTTTCCTCTCGTGTCTTCTGGTGTTGGCGTAGGTGTGTCATCCCATTCCTTGTTCCCCCAATTCATCTCTTCTCTCTGCCCAGAAAGTCCCGCCTATACCTCATGCCTAGCTATTGGCTGTTCAACTTTTTTCTAAATCAATAACAGTGACAGAACTTTCACACAGTGTAAAGGAATATTTCACAATAATCATCCTTCGCTCCATAGCAAGTTTGGGGCCAGCCTGGGCTACAGGATAACCTTATCTCAAAAGCCATACCCCCCAAAAAAATAAATAAGTAAATAAAGAACAACCCCCAAAAGATATCCTAAATTGCAGATAAATGACTTTGCGCTGTACTTCTGAATCCTTCAGTTTTTCTTTTTTCTTTTTCTTGGTTTTTCGAGACAGGGTTTCTCTGTGCAGGCCCGAAACTTGCTCTGTAGACCAGGTTGACCTCAAACTCACAGAGATCCTCCTGCTTCTGCCTTCTGAGTGCTGGGATTAAAGGTGTCTGTTACCACCACCTGGCTATTTTATATCTTTTAATAAAAGCATTTGATTTCATCATCAAAATAATGCCATACCTAACATAATTGAAAGTAACTCCACAGCCTGGGGCTCTTATTTTCTAACAAAGATTATGAGGAAAGAATGTTATTCTTCACTTTTCTCATGTAGGCAAACACATATCATCCTAAACAGATCTCAGAGCCACTGGGGGCTGCTATCATGGTAAGAGTAAAATAAAAAATAAACCTAAAATAAAAAGAGAACTCAGCCCTGTCTGAAGAGTGAGAACACCGCGCTGCAGTGACATCCCTTTCCTTCCAGAGCCGCTCTCCTCGGTTTGACGTCTTTGCTCACAGTTTGGTCCTGGGAGACCCACAAAGCAGAGCAGCCGATCCTACAAATTTTAGTTTAGCTTTGGACCAAATAGCCAAACTCCAAGATTGGGTCCCTTGTCAGTCAAGTTCTCTTTACTAAGAAAAGAACAATCAAAAAGTTAAGTGAATCTGACAGCCACTTTCACAGCCCAGTGATCCCTCTGCCAGCTGAGGAGACTACAGCCCCTCCATCCAGCTCCGAGCTGGTCTCCCCGTATCCTCAGACCTCCAGACCTAACAAGTTAGTGTGCCAAGAGGCACTGTGCCTCCAGCAAAGGAAAGCAGGACAGGATATATGTAGCTCGTGCTCTGCCTGAAATGGGCAGAACAGAGGGGCGCAGATGACAGGGTGAGAGCGCGTTGTTTGCTGGCAGCAGATGCGCTGCTGATAGTTTCCCTCCTCTGGTGGTTCACCGGGGTGCCAGTGGCTGCATTGTTATCCATTCTCTTTGTTGTTAGTTTGCGTCTTTTTATTTTACTTTATTTGTTTTGAGATAGGGTCTTATGTAGCCCATACCGACCTCCAACTAACTGGTTGAGGCTGACCTCGAACCCCTGATTTCCTGCTTCCCCTTCCCAGTGCTGGGATTCTAGTTGTGCTCCCCCATGCTGGGTTCCCCATGTCCTTTTCCACAGCGAAGTCCTAGGAGATCTGAGGCACTTCTCTCTCCTTTCTTTGGGGACTTCTGTATTGTCATTTGGTGGTGGTGTGTGGTGGGGGCTGTATCTTTTTCAGTTCACCCGATTGTGTTTCCCGGGTGATAACTGCACTGAGCTAAATTCCCAACCCTTCAGTTTTAGTAAAGTAAAGTGGCTAGTCTTTTTCTCCTGAATTAACATATATTTGAGATAAATGCCCACAATTGTAGAAGAGATAAAAAGAGTAAAGACAGAGTGGGCAAAGATGTCCATATTGGTTGTTTTCTCAACTGTGTTGATGAGTACTGGTTTTTTTTTTTTTTTTTTTAGACAAGGTCTCACTGTGTAGCTCTCTGGCCTGGAACTCACTTTGTAGACCGCTGGCCTTGAGCTTGCAGGGATTTTCTGTGTCTGCCTCCTGAGTGCTGGGTGTAAAGGTGGCACCACCTCTCTCTGCCCCTGTCTGTGGACTGGTGAGCTGAGGAGGTTTTCATTTTTCCCCGTATCTGTTCTTTTCTGTGGTCCAGCAAGTGGCCTGGAAGATATGCTGATAATGGTCTTAGGAAATTGTGAAATAGGATAAAGAACATGATGAAAGAAGAACCTTGTCAGTGTCCCTTGTGAAGGACAGAGCCCCGCAAACCATGTGCAGCAGTGGAACCAGGCTTCTCAAGAGTCGGTAGAAAAGCTCTTCGCCTGGAAGACGGTTCTGTGGGTCTTAGTTTTGTCACCCCAGGGTTAACGTGTGCCCTCTTCGTTCCTCTGCTAGCCTCCTGCAGATAGGCCCATGTGTATTTCTCCTCGGTCCTTGGTGCCCCCCCCCTTCCTCATGTCTGGATTTGGCTGTCTTTCAGGCCGTCTTGTGATCAGAACTCTCTGTGTTGTAGGTGGCAGATGCCTTTGTGTTCCTTGATGACCTGCCTGGGCCTCAACATCTTGTTCCTCACTCTGAACGAGGGTAAGAGCTACTTCTAGAGGGGGTCTTTGTGAATGAATGTGGGGGAAGAACCCTGAGTTGGAGTGATGTGGGAGGGACCACGTCTTTGCCAGTTCCATTTCTCCTAGGACTGCTTGGTGTTGGAACCCAAGTTCCCGAGAGATCCTCAGGGCTGGGCCTCTGTGTGACTTTGGGTACATGATGTAGCCCATCTGTTGGGACTCCATTTCCTCATCTCTGAACATCATGAGGAATGAGAGCCTGTGCGAGCCACTCAGCCCAGTGCCTCACTCGGATCAGCAGCTAGCAGACGACAGCCACCGCTGCTTCTGTTTTGCTTTCTTCTTGACTGCTAGTAGATGCATCTACTTTTTCCCATTTTGCTTTCCTACCTTATTAGGGGTCATTTGCTAACACGATGTGTGGTAAGGTTGTCAGGAGGAGGATCTGAGGAGAGACTTTCCCCATAGCAGTCATTTTCTCTGGTCCAGTACACAAGCCTTGGTGTGCTGGAGATACTAGCACGGGGAGAGGTCCACAGGCAGAGATACGAGGAAGGCGTGACTAGGCGGTGACTGCAGAAGTCCTGGGTGGCAGTGTCTCCTGAGGACTCTGTCATGTATGCTGTGACCCAGGCCCTTCAGGGTTGGAACTGCCATGTAGTTGTAGGACAAGTAGCCTCCTCAGGAAGTAAGTCCAGGGCAGAGTGTTTGGAGGGGCTGGTCCTTTATGTGTGTGCTCTTACATCACATGCATGACTCTCAGTATTTTCCTGTTTCCTATGGACATATGGAGTCAGTGGGAAGGAAATTACCCCAGTTCACAGGATCATCATCTTTGGACTACTTTTTCTTTCTTTTTTTCTTTTTTTGAGGCAGGTGTTCTCTGTGTAGCTCAGGCTTGCCTTAAACTCACCATGTTGTCCAGGTTTGCCTGAAACTACCCATTCTCCTGCCTCAGCCTCTGAGGTTACAAATGCAAGCACCATCATACCCAGCTTTCTTTTTCTTAGTTGGATTTTCCTTTGATTAACTCTTCTAGGATGTTAGTGTGTGACTAAACACAGTTCTATATTCAGTCAGTTTCAATGACAAATTGTGTAACTAGCATTTACGATGGCCCACTGCTATCTTTGTTTGCTATTGTGATATTGTGTTACAAGGGAGAAGTTCCTGCTTTGAATTTTGTCTCTGCCTCATTCCCTATCCCTCAATATTCAAGACCCCTTCCTTATCCTAGAGGCCAAAGTAAAGTTCCAGTCTGCCTTAGTGGTAGAGAGGGCTACATTTCATTCTTAGAAAACTCCTTGCAGCATCCAGACTGCAGATGTGAACCATCTAGTGTGGACTGGGGCATTTTTTTTTAATTTTATTTTAGTGTCTGGGTGTTTTGCCTTCATATATGTATGTGTGTGCAGTGTCTGTGGAGGCCAGAAGAAGGCATTGGATCCCCTGGAACTGGAGTTACTGATGGTTGTGAGCCATAGTGTAGGTGCTGGAAGTCAAACCCAGGTCCTCTGACAGAGCAGCTCATGTTTTTAGCCACTAAACCATCACTCCAACCCACGAGGCATTTTTAAAAATTTAAACAAAGCTGGAGCTTATCCGTGACCACATACCTGGAGCTCATAGTTTCGAACCTACTTTTGCTGAAGAGCGAGCATATCCATAGTACGTGGTGTGGTGATAAGACCTGTGAGGGAAAACAAAGCTGGGCTGAGAAGGCCAGAGAGTAGAGTGGGGAGATCTGCTGTGCTACCCACAGTGTGATCCGGCCAGGCCTCTTGGGCAGGGCCTGGAGGAGGCGAGGAAGCAAGCATGTGGGCACCTGCAGGCAGGTTCCAAGGCCTTGTTTACTGTGTTACCTGCAGTGTTCTTGATCTCTTAGGTGCCTGGTATTCTGTGGGTGCCTTGATGATTTCGGTGCCCGCCCTACTGGGCTACCTTCAGGAGGTGTGCCGGGCACAGCTGCCAGAGTCTGAGCTGATGCGGAGGAAGTACCACAGCATAAGGCAGGAAGACCTACAGAGAGTTCGCCTTTCCCGCCCCGAGGCTGTGGCTGAGGTGAAGAGCTTGTGAGTATTGAAAGGAGGCCAGGAATGTGGGCGAGTGAGCCAGCTGCTGCTACCCTGCATGCTGCCCATGTGCCACAGACTTCATTCTGCTAATCCCTTTCCCAGTTCTGAGCTGAGACACTATTTTTATCCTCCACGTACAGAGGAAGGCAGAGGCTTAGCTAGCTAATGACTGAGACTCCAGATTCAGCTGCCTTCACAGCTAGGTTCTTGCTTCGGTGCCGCCTGTGCAAACCACTGCTGGGCGAAGTGTTTATCTAACTATTCTTCATCAGTGAAAACCTGCATGATCAGAGAGACGACAGAGAAGCAACCAGTGACATGCCCCCTCCTTATTCCTCAATCCCAAAGGACTGAGACCCTCTCTAAGCCTCACCTGTGTCTGTCCTCAGTCCTGCAAAACCTGTATGATTAATTTTGGTCAGCTAGTAGCTAGCTCTCTGGTTTTGACTCAAAGCAAATTTTATTGGCAGTCTTGGGAGCATCAGAATGCTATCAAAATATCACACAAAAACTGGGCTTGGAGCCTGCTGCTTCACTTCTGTGCAGCATGTGACAACTCGCTTGCTTCTCTTCACTCTGGTCCCTCGTCCATGGGATGTGGTGTTGGACTTACACAGAGGATGGTTGTGAAGATTGCTTGAGTGTTGGGTACCCAGGAAGTGTTCGGTGTTAGTCATCATTACCATCCTAACATGACGTGGCTGGTGCTTTGAGGATTTGCTTTAAGACTGCTGACGAACATTAACCATGCCACCTTCAGTGGCAGCTGACTTTTCCTGAGCCTTTCCTTCCTTGGAACAGGCTCCATGTAGGCTTTTGACATCCATAGGGATTATAACAGAACTAACACGTCCAGAAACCGAGTCATTAGGAGTGAGGCCCAGGTGTATGGGAAAACAATCAACAAATGAAATTTTTTAAAAGTGAAGTCATTTTATCCATTTTTTTCTTTTTTTCTTTTTCCTGAGATGATCTCATGATGTAGTCTTGACTAGCCTGGAACTCAAGCTGTAGAGCAGGCTGGCTTCAAACTCACAGATCTGCATGTTTCTGCCTCCCAAGTGCTGGGATTAAAGGTGTGCACCAGTATGCCTGACACTGAAACAATATTTGACAAGAGGCGCAAGAAGAATGGAAACAGTTCATATCCCATTCATACAGAGCAGTTACTAACACTGGCCTTAGATCTCTGCTTTTTCCTTGAACCATTTGGAAATTACAAACTTCCACTCTGTTTACTCCAAACACTTCAAGCATTTATTTCCTGAGATCAAGGACATTGTCTTATGTATTCTTAGTAGAACAGTTGGAATTGGGATATTTATATTGATATATTAGTATACATAGTTCATAATCACATTTTGCCAATTGTATTGATAAAGTTTTTAAATATTGGCTTCCCCTGGTCCAGGATCCAATTTAGAACCATACATTACGTTGAAGGTTTTTTCTTTCCTATAGTGCTAAGACTGGATCCAAGGCTTTGCCTGTTAAGCCTCTCAGCCCTCACCCTTGGTGTCTGTGTTCTGGTAATCTGAGATGAGCAGTTCTGTGTGGCCTTGACATAGTTGATACAGTAACAGCACAAGCTTCCTGTGGTGTTGAAGTGCCTCAGTTTATGACGTCTGGTTCCTTGTTAGAGTCAGGGTATACATTTTGGAGTGTCATAGTCCGTATGAGAGCCACGTGATGCCAGGAAATAACTTTGGTCCCCTGTTTAAGGCTTCTCTAGCTTCATTAACTTGTTCCATGGTGGCTTACTCTTCGTTTGCATTTATCTCCTGACATTCTGCAGTGGGGAAGTATGCTTCTCCTTTATTGTCAGTATGGATGCACAGATTCTTACGACTCTCAGTGGGATCTGATCTCTACCTCCCTTTTTTCCATCTTGGAGTGTCTTGGATTTGGCCAGTGGGGCCACTTTGAGCTGGTTTTTGTGTTCTTTCATTATATCCCCATCAATTTTCAGTGCCTCCTTCTGGTATGGCACACCAGAATATTTACATACGTCTTATACTGTCCCTGCTCCAGCTCTAGAAGCAGCCATGTCTCTAATGAGCCTTTGGGTGGAAGGAGAGCATGGACTTTACAAATTGCTCCCTCCAAATTGTCATAAATAAAATTAAAACAAAACAAAAACAGGTACCTTAACTGCTTCACCTCAGCAAGGGGCTCCCTAAGGGGGTTGGAATATGTTGGAACACTTTGCCAAGAAGATGGTCATCTTCTCCCAGCATGAGTTTACGGACTGGCCACTGTGAAGCCCGCCTCTGCATCCTCATAGCCTCTGTACTCCTGGATGGGTGGGTGGGTGGGCTTGGGAGCAGGCAGGGCCTGTCCACTCATAGAAGCTCCTGTGTCTGCAGCTTGATCCAGCTGGAAGCCTTCCTGACCCACCTGTGCTGTACCTGTGAGTCAGCCTACCGTGTACTACACTGGGAGAACCCCACGGTGTCCTCACAGTGAGTGGGCTCTTTCTTTTCCACCGCCTCCACCAGGTGAAGCCAGCTACCTTGTAAAGGCTGCTGTCACACCCACTTCAGGAGAAGAGCACACTGTGGTCCTAGGGTGTGGGTCTGCACATAATGCTTTTGTTTAGGTGCCATTTAAAAGGCACACAGTAACAGTACTTGACTAATAGGCAAGTAGCTCACTGTGTGATCTACCACCGCCCTGCCTTAGCAGCTGAGCTCATGTTCAGCACCTGCCTTCTGGAGCTGCTCATGTGCCGATTAGCTTCATATTGAATGATAAATTTCTTTTCTCGGCCAGGCAGTGGTACCGCACGCGCCTTTTATCCCAGTTTCCGGGAGGCAGAGTCAGGCAGATCTCTGTGAGTTCAAGGCCAGCCTGGTCTATAGAGTTCCAGGACAGGCTCTAAAGCTACACAGAGAAACCCTGTCTTAAAAAACCAAAATTTATTTTTCTTTTTAGATTTGTTTATTTAATCATATATATAATATATATGTTTATTATATATAAATGTTTTGCCTGCATGTATATGTATGTATATCCTAAGGGTGTTGGTAACCAAACCATGATCCTCTTCAAGAGTCCAAAGTGCCCTAGATCAATGAGTTACTCTCTAGACTATATATGAGATTTCTCTCTCTTCATTAATTATGTCATAAGTGGTTGCAACAAAGTCTTGGAATTATTTTGTAATGTGAACTGTGAATGATTGTAATTTATGGGAGTGTTCTTTTAGATATTTAGGTAAGTTCTACTTTTCATTATTATCCCTACAGTGAGCATTTTTATGGACTTAGTTTTAATTTTTTGAAAAATATTTTAAAGATGAACTTAAAAGATGGAATCACTGTATAAATGAAATGCATGTTTTTGAGGTTTTCCTGTATCAGTAATGATTATAACTAATGTCTATCTAGGCTTCACTTTGTGCCAGGCCGTGCTTAGAAGTTCTGTTTATTGTCTTACTTTTTCTAGTGACTCTGTGAGGTGGATGTTGTTTAACCTGCATTCACCCTGTAGGTGAATGAAGTAATGCTCGAGAACCAAGGGAGAATATATTCAGGCCCAAGTCTGTGTCTAGACTAGCTCAGACCCTGCGAGCAAGTGTGTGCACTCCCCGCTTGAGACACAGTGTGGTCTTACTGGTATCACTTGACAGAAGCCAAAAGCTTGGTACTTGTGAGTGCTTCCTCAGTAGTTCCACACTGATTTGATTGGCAGGTCTTGTCAGTTTGTGACCTGAACTGTTTCTCAGCTGGATGCGCCCCACCATTCCCTTCTGATCTTGGACTTTCTGTCCCTTCAGGTTCTATGGCGCTCTTCTGGGCATGGTGTGCATGCTCTACCTGCTGCCCCTCTGCTGGGTCCTTGCCCTTCTAAACAGCATGCTCTTTCTGGGAAACGTGGAATTCTTCCGAGGTAAGCCCAGAGATCTGGGCCGAGGCCCACGCTGAGGACCTGTTTAGGCTTCCTGCTTCTGTGTGCTTGCCACAAGGGGGCAGCTTCTCACTGGGTATCTCTGGGAGTGTGCTGGGGTTGGGTGCCTGACTGTTCTCTAAGGTAGTTGCCATTAGAGGTCCTCCCTTTTCTCTCTCTCTCTCTCTCTCTCTCTCTCTCTCTCTCTCTTTCTTTCTTAAGATATTATTATATATTTATTATATATACAGTGTTCTGTCTGCATGTATGCCTACATGCCAGCAGATCTCATTATAGTTGGCTGTGAGACACCATGTGGTTGCTGGGATTTGAACTCAGGACCTCTGGAAGAGCAGACAGTGCTCTTAACCACTGAGCTGTCTCTCCAGCCCTCCCTCTCCCCTTTTAAGGCAGATGCATCACTACTTACTGTTGCGGTGGGAGAGGTCTTTTTCCTAAATTGCTACTCACTCCTGCACTGTGGTCACCTGGAGTAGCTGCCATATCTCTGTGTGACCCCTGAGTCCACTGTCTGACTTCTGGATGCTGGGCAACCTGGAGAGACCCTGTGTTTGGGTGATTGCTGTCCTTGTCGTCCCGTCCCCCGTGTCTTCGTCGTCCCCTGCACTCCATCCTTAGTTTGTGATCACTTGCTGTAGTGACTCTCTGGCCAGTTCTCTATGTAGCAGGGGGACGGGTGTGGCTAGAGAACACTCCTGGAGTACCACTTGTTGTGTTTCTGGGAAATTCCCTCTAAAGTTCTTTCTGGAATTTTTTTCTTTTTTTCTTTTTTTGAGACAGGATCTCACTTTGTAGTCCTGGCTGACTTGGAATCTCTTGTGTAGACCAGGCTAGCCTTAATCGCACAGAGATCCACCTGCCTCTGCCTCCCCCAGTGCTGAGATTGAAGCCCACCTACTGTGTCTTATGTTACCTCTGACCTAATCTCATTCCCTCTGCAGTGGTGTCTGAGTATAGGGCTTGTCTGCAGCGGCGGATGAACCCCAAGCAGGAAGAGTGTGCCTCTGAGAGCTCAGCCCTGCAGGATGCCGGGGGACGGAGCACTCTGGTGGACAGCACTCCTGCTCCGACACCCACAGAGGTGAGTGTCTGGCCATTTCAAGAGGTCTTCCCCTTGTTTGTCTCCCCCCGCCCCTCTTGTTTGTAAGGCCTGGCTTCTGGGCTGAGCTGTGGAGCCTCTTCCTGCCGGGTAATAAAAAAGTACAATGAAATAGTTGCCTGGGCTTTTCTGAACACTTGGTCTGTGTCCGGTGCTGCTCTAAAGCCCCATGGGGTGTGAACACTTGGTCTGTGTCCGGTACTGCACTAAAGCCCCGTGGGGTGTGTCTTGAGCATGGGCATGAGAGCGTTTCCAGTGGCACAAGGGAAGGCTGAGGCACAGAGTGGCTGCCAAGGACTTTTAGCTAGTAAACAGAGCTGGGTCTCAGGCAGGCTCTGTGACCACTGGCTACTGTGGGCCCAGTGGGGTCTTGTTCTATGACCCTGCCCCGTGGGGCTACAGGATGTCCTTTCCTGTGATTACTTTTCCTGCAGCTGTGCAGCTTCTGTGGGCTGGGACCAGGGGCTTTGGATCCTAGCCTTTGGCTCTCAGCAGGTGGCTCTCTCCTGTAGGGACCAGTGTTGCCAACCTTCCCTTTGGCCATAGAATCTTTCTTCCTAGGACCTCACGCCAGGCAGTGTGGAAGAGGCTGAAGAGGCTGAGCCAGACGAAGAGTTCAAAGATGCAATTGAGGTGGGTGGCCTTCTCCCAGTCCCCTCTCCTGACCAGGCCAGATGTTGGGTGGGCTGAGAGCTGTGATTTTATTTTTTTCCCCTAACATCCACATGGAAGCCAGAACTTGCTCTGAGCTAGAAATTTCCTGGTTGAAAGGGAGCCACTCTCCCTCCCTTCTCCCGTCATCTGTCTCAGGAGCCCAGGGCAGGCTGGCTCTGCGAGCCTATCCAAACCACTGGGCTGGAGATGGGCCTTTCTGTAGACTGAGTTCCATAGATGTCCCTTTGGGAGGGTGGAGAAAGTGGTTGTATGGCCAAGTGCTAGTTCAGGGGAAGTTCAGCAACCTTGATTTAGACAGTGATTGAGATTGCTAGTTTGAAGACATGTTTTATTTGGCTTGTGAACCTTTAAAGTAATTCTTTGAGCCAATGTTTAAAACAGGGCGGATTTCAATTAGAACTGTAGACTTGCAGCTCTGCTAGTGTCTGTACAGACTATGGCAGTCAGTGTAGTTGAGGGGCCATTGTCTCTTGTTGGACAAGTTACATGGGCTAGCAAAATCCTCAGCCAGTAGAGGTGCTGGTTGCCAAGCTGGATGGCCTGTGTTTGGTCTCTAGAACCCACATGGTAGAGGGGGAACTGACACTGGAAAGCTGTTCTCTGACTTTCTTAATGTCTGCTGTGGCACACACATAGATGAACATAGGCGTGTCAGTCACATGCTGTTGTCCTGTGCTCCTGTCCTCTCCAGTTACTGAGGCCTTCTGGCTGTTGTTACATTACTATTTGTCTCAGAGTAGAAACTCACCTGTTCATGTCTCTGTTGTTGGAAGAGTAAGTCTTGTGAAGTTTACCTGGGCCCTGGCTACGTGGCTTACTTGCCCCATCAGCTGTTATGCTGCAGATTTCCTCAGGGTGGGAATGGTTGTAGGCCCGAGTCTGGGGAGAGTGGAGATAGCAATGGCAGGGGTTTCCAAGCATTTTTGTTCATGACCCAAGTAAGGAACACATTTTTGGGAACACATTTTCTGTTGAACTGTATATGACTAGCGGGAAAAGAGTTACACCAAGCTTCTCTAAGCTTCCTTGGGTCTGGCCTGCTTCCAGAGAGCCTGCCTGTTTACCTTACCCTGCAGGATGCACTCTGAGCTCGGGGTGGCACAACAGTTTCCCTTGCCCTCTCCTCCCTTCTTGCCATCTCTCTCTGTTTTCTCTTCTTCCCTGCACCCTGGGAGGCAGGAGACCCACCTGGTGGTGCTGGTAAGTAGGAGCAGGGTGAAAAGGGGCAGGGCTGGGCTGGATGGGGTTGCTGAGTTAGCTGTGCCGCACTTCATGGGCCACCATGCCCTGGTGCCTCTGCACGCAGGCCCTGGGCTGTTCTCAGTGATGCGCAGGACTGGAATAAGCTGTTTCCACAGGAGGATGATGAGGGCACCCCGTGCCCAGCAGAGGATGAGCTGGCCATGCAGGACAACGGGTTCCTCAGCAAGAACGAGGTGCTGCGCAGCAGGGTGTCTCGACTCACGGAACGGCTCCGCAAGCGTTACCCCACCAACAGCTTTGGTATGGCCCAAGAGTGGGTTCAAGGTGGGGTGTATGGCTAGGGCTGCTGGCTCCAACTCCCTGTTGGAGAACACCTGGGCCACAGGAACAGAGTCCAAGAATTGTGGGCACTTACAAAGTTGTCCATTGAACCTTGGGAAATGTGCAAATGTCTCAAGGAAGTGTGAGTGTGGAATGAGTGTGGTCTATTCGTGTCCACCTCTCTTATTGAATATTAGCTGACAGGAAGACAAGGTACTTGTGGGCCCAGGCTGCGGAGAGCTTTGATTCCCAAGGCGGCAGAACTTGACAGCAAATACTAGCTCAGCCAGAGTCCTTGGGCAAATCATGCCTTAGTTTCCTCTTCTGTAAAAGAGATAGTTCTTGTTGGGTTGTTGTGGATGGCATGGCAATGCATGCAAGAGTTAGCACAGGGCCAGGCTGATTCTTAGTAACTGGGTGCCGTTCGTGTGCAGTGCTGATTAGGCCTGTGTGTCCCTCATTGTGACCTGGCTGTCTGCAGTAAAGGGGCCTTCTTCTGGGTGTGGGGGTTTTCTGAGGTCACTTGTAGCCAATGTTGTAGTTTGGTTAGTCTGTATTTTCTTGGGGTTGTGGGTGGGTCAAGGACAGAGCTTGAAGGGTGAGTCTTTGGACACAGCTTGGGGACTAGGCTCTGATTTGGAGCCCTGAGAGCAGAGCCGGATGAAGTCCTGGTGAGAGCCTGGAGTAGCTGGTGGCTGAGAGCCATTATGGCCTTTGAATTGTGAATTCCAGTGTTTAGTGAGTTTGAGGGAGGGGAAATCCCTGGGTTTATCTCCGAGAATTTGAGGGATGTCTGGGGTCTGCCTTCCTACCCCTGATTAGTGATTGCCTTTTCAGGATTAGGTGTCCTGGACCTGCTTTCCTTCTGTGTGTCAACACCCTAGGCACTCAGGATCCCTCTTGTCTGTGTTGACTTCTGGTCCTGGTAGACACTCCAGGCCCAGGGCCATAAACACACTCATTCTCAGGTGGATGGGATGGGGCAGGCAGATCCTCTGGGCCCAGAAGTAACAAAAGGATGTTTGCCTCAGACATGGGACTATCTCTGCCATGGTCTCCCTGGTTCCATAGTCTACCTTCCTTGATCCCAGAGAGTCTCTTTTAGCAAGAACTGTGGGTCATCCTGGCTGGACTGGGAAGGGGCTTTGGGACTGTCATGGTCAGACATGTTACCCACGAGTCACAGCCGTGCCTTCTGCTACTGATTGCTGCCCTGCCAGATGGTTAACAGACCTCAGAACCCTTCTCTCCCATCTTTCATCTCTCCTTATATCCACCTCTTGACTGCCAGTTACCATCTGAGCTACTGTAGGCCCTTCTGCCACTGCCTGAAGCTCCTGTTTCGTTACACTTGGTAACTTAGGAAGGTGTGTGTTCCTGCGTAAGAATTCTGCCCTCCATTTCATCGTGGAAGGTTTCAAGCTCCTCTTTTGTAATCTTCTGATGACAAAAAGCAAGAGTGGGCATTTCTTGGAGGCCTATCTGTCCCTCAGCTGTGGGCAGGTGTTTATAAGGAAATATTTGAAAGGGTCACGTCTGATGGGCTTCACTGAGGACACCTGAGTCAGGTCCCTGCTGGCTTGGCTAGATTGCAGGGAGGAGAGTCTCTGGGTGCTCTAGGTGCTCCTTGATCATCTGCCAAGCCTGTGAGTGGGGGTGGGGGAGGGTGTGGGTGGCCTGAAGGAAACTACTCCTAGAGATGGACACCTTTTCTTATTCTGAATCCAGACCTTGCTCTCTGCACCCAGCTGAGATGCTGGGTTGTGCCAGGCTGGGGTCCTCAGTGTCTCAGAAGAGTTGAGAGCTGTTTGGGCAGAGTGTTCTGGGCTGGGTCATAGCTGAGCTGTTCCCTTTGTTTCTCAGGGAACTGTGCAGGCTGTGCTGCCACTTTCTCGGTGCTGAAGAAGAGGGTAAGTCTGGTGCTGTAGGCCTGGGGCAGTGTGCTGTGGCCATCCTTATGCCAGACTCAGGAGAGCCATCGGTGAAGTCTGAGTCTCAGCTCACAGAGGGTCAGTGCTTCTTCCCGCTTCAGGCCCACACCCTTACCAGCCTGTGTTGGCTGTTTGGTCCTGTCTCATTCCCACTCCATTGAGGCCCCTCTTGAGTCGTACAGGATGGGATGATAGGAGGGAGCAGATATTGGGTTATCAGGTGCCTGAGGGTGGGTCCATCTCACGTTAACATTTCTTGTCCACAGCGGAGCTGCAGCAACTGTGGGAACAGCTTCTGCTCTCGGTGCTGCTCCTTCAAGGTGCCCAAGTCCTCCATGGGGGCCACAGGTGAGGGCTGCAGGAGTGGGCTGGGGAGGCTGCCTTGGGACAGGAGTGAGGGCAGCTCCCCGGGTGCCCCTTTCCTTCCAGAGGAGAACACCTGGTAACATTTTTACAAAAATCAAAATGATTTCTCTTCCTCTCCTAAAAGCTGTATATGTTTGTTGTAAATAAAACCTGTGGATGAGCAAAAGGAAGAAAATACGCTCATGTATCCCAGGCAGGATGGTTGGATGTAGGCCTGTCTGTCACTGGCATGTAGGTAGCACGAATGTGCATTCGTGTTCTTGAAAACGGACTATATTTTACTTCCTGCGTTGTGATGTGTTGCAGTGTTGGGCAAGCTTTTTTCTTTCCAATCTTACAAGTAGCACATGCTTGTTAACTATAAAATTTGGAAATTATTCTAAAGAAAAAAGGAAGAGAAAAGTGATCCTGTAATCTTACCACCCAGAAATTTTTAACCACCGTTAAAATGTTTAGGGAAAATTTTCTCTGGTATTTTATTTAGAAAAAAAGAAAAAGCTTTACAAAAGTGTTTTGTGGATGCCAGAAGAATTTCCAATGCACGGAACACCTGGAGAGGCTGCTGTTGGCATCAGAGCCCCAGTGCTCCAGCGTGTCTGAGGGCAGGGAGTGAGCTGGGTCAGGGAGGGTGCAGGCTGGGCCGTGGGTGGTCTGTCTAAGGACTGGGGAGGCTAATTCAGTACTTGGCGCCTTGAGCCCAAAGGGTACAAAGAACCGTCTCACCGCGTTCTTCTTTCTTTCCAGCTCCTGAAGCCCAGAGAGAGACTGTGTTTGTGTGTGCCTCCTGTAATCAGACCTTGAGCAAGTGAGAAGAGAGGAAAGGCTGGGCTCCCACTCTCCTGGGGCCAACAGCAGACACTACTCTCTCAACCCTGGTCCTCTGAGGCGTGTGCTGGGCAAATGTAGCTTGGCAGCTCGGTCCTCCCTGCCCTGCCCCTGTTGCCTTCATCTGGGCTGGTGATGCTCTGAGGCCCACAGGGAGGGGAACCCCTAGAGCTGTTTGCCCTGCTCTCCCCCTGTGCTGATGACTCAGGACTGGCCAGGGAATGTCCACCAGAGCGCAGAATTGAGCATACCCTGCCCTCATCTGGACTCTGAGGTGGGGAAAAGAGGCTCATTCCTGTTGAGTACTGGGCCTCTAAGCCCCAGAGAACCTGGAAGAGGACTTGGGGCACTGTGGCCTGACTCTGCCCTTTGAACAGCCTCAGGATCTCTTGTTTTCTAGAGACAGGATTGGAGTTCCCAAGTGCCCAGAGGAGCATGTACATGAGGGTTCTGGTCAAGCCCCACAGTGTCAAGTGGATGGCAGCATGGGGGAAGCTCTGCCTACAGATACTGTCTGCCATGATTCTCTGGTGTCCTCAGCCCCGCTGGGATGGCTGCGGGACCCTCACATCACTCCTTCTTGTGCTCCAGGTCTGGGCATCCCACCTCTCACTGCCACCTCTCCCTAGCCCTTGTCCCATAGAGCGTGAGGCCAGGGGAGTAGAGCAGAGATTCTGAAAGCCCTTGGCCTTTGAGGTCCAGGAAAGTAATGGACCTTGATGGGCTGGTTCTCAGAGTCCATGGCTGTTCCCGGAGTACAGTGTCCATTGTGGGATAAGGTCGCATGGACAGTTCTATGTTCCCTCTGATCTGCCAAGGGGCCCTGTGCCTCTTTTTAAGCCATGAGCTGGCTCAGATCCCCCTCCACTGGAGCTGCCCTGTCTTCTCAAAGTATTTATTTATTTATTTCACGGTTCTTGGGAGCATGCAGCCCAGGGGTGGGATGAAGATGAGGGCGTCTGCCTGAGACCCGTCTGTAGAGTCACGACTCTCCCTTGGGGCTGCTCTGCAGGGCCTTGCACCTGTCGCAGGAGAACTGTTTGTGTGGCTTAAGTGTGGACTTGGTGGAAGCTGGGTGTGGGATGAGTGACTCCCGTCTGAAGCCATACACAGAGCAGTGAGGGGTTGTCAGTGGGGACCAAGCTGGTGAAGTGTACCCCTTTCCTGGTGAGAACGTTACCTCCGTGCTTATTTATGCTGGAGAGCAGTGGGAAGGATCTCTATGGGGAATTGTCAATAAAAGGCCCCAAGCTTTGGCTTTTGTCCTGTCCTTGTGCCGACATTCGTCATCAGAGTGGAGACCCAGGTTTCCTAGTGCTGTTCACGGTCTTCACTTTGCCAGGGGTGGGCTGTGGGGTGTGTCTTTGCACACTGGTAGTGCATGTGTGCTGCTGCCCGGTCTGTGAGGGACCCAGGCCCAGAGGAAGGCTGTGCCTTGTAAACAAAGGGCAGGCTTTGTCCTGTGACCAGGCTGAGGGCCTTGGGTTGAGATTGGGACCAGAATTTAAATATTAAACAATGTCAGTGCGCTAGAATGAAAAAGTTTTAGCTAATCCCTGAGAAAGTCAGAAAGGGCCCCAGCTCTGCGGGAGGCTGAGAACTGACAGGAGAGGTTGCTTGGAGGTAGGTGTGAGGTGCAGGTTGCCCCTGATCCGAGCTAGTCTGGGCGCTGGGCACTATACACATTGTATTAGTGCTGGTGACAAGCCCACGTAGGCACTGTTTTCCTCACAGTAAGACGGTAGTGCCCAGCAACAATGGGGTAAGCCAGCCCCACCTCCCATGGACCTCCTGCACGCTGTCACCTGCAAACTTGAAACAAATCACGTACTTCTGTCTTGTGTCCTTACGGTCATCATCTTTAAGCCAGAGAATAATTTTAAATCATTTTTTAGAGCAGAGTGTCAGGGAGAGCCAGTGTGGTTTGAAACAATTGATGCCTTCTTGTTGACAGGTGATTGTCACTGCTCAGGAAGGCTGGCTATCCGGTGTAGTCACAGATGTGAGAAAGGGCTTTTGCCCTTTTTGTTTCCTGGAGGTGCGTGTGAGACAGGCGAAGGAAGCTGTCTTTAAATGCAGGTTCCACTTAGAGAGCAGAGCCACCAGGGTTCGGCAGGATTGGTGGCAGTGTCACCGTTGAGCCCGTGGTACAGAGAATTCAAAGTCCGATGACAGCTTGCCCTTTGTGCAATTGGCCACATGCAAATTTGATCTTGGGCTCCCAGGAGCAGGGGACAGATAGCCAGGTGACAGTCCCAGCACCTGGCAGGGCAGGCCTGCAGGCCTGGCTCCAGCTTAGCTCCAGCTTGGCTCCAGCTGAGGCTTCTGTGGTCTGCTGTGTTAATGCCTTTGGGAAATCTTGCAGACCTGGAACAGACAGGCGATGACTTTGGGGGTCTTCTGTAGCCTTTGGGGCTGAAGCCAAATGAAGCTCTATTTTCATTCCCGTTTCAGAGGTCTGTCTCTTTTCACAGATGGCCCTGTTCATGGACCACTTGCCAGAGAGCATGCTTAGTCAGTAGCTCAGCTCATTTTAATGCCCCACAGCTCTACAGGTTCATCTAATTGGTGGGTGTTTTAAGTGGGTAAATAGAGGCACCAGGAGGTTAAGTGACCCACCCAAAATGGAATGGGGATTGTGCTGCAGGTGTTCTTAGCAGCTTTGGCCAAGAAGCGTGGGTAAAGGTCACATTCTGGGCGGCTCCCTCACATTCTGGTCCCCACTCTCTAAAGAGCTAACCACTGTGCTAACAAGAAGAGTCTGTCCACCAAGCACTACCGGTGCCCTTCAGTCCCTAGCAGAACAGAGGTGACCTTGTGGTGGGAGCCCCTGCCTTCCTCAGTGCCCAGTGACCCCTCCTCCTGCCAGCAACACCCCAGCAGCACATTCCATTCTCTGGCACTGCTGGTGCCTGGGATTCTGGGTTTATTTGGCTGCAAGCCTTCTTGGGGCTCCAGCACAGCCTGCTGTCTGGGCTGGGACACTGGGCTCCCGCCACACACATTCCAGCAGCAAACACCCCCTACATGAGATTTCCCAAGGAGTGAACTTTAGCCAGGATTCCAGCTGGCTGTATAGTTGTGGGATGTGAGCTTGCTTTGTGAAGACCTGAGACTGGATTACCGTGGGGGTGAGAGGAGAGGGGTGGGTGGGATACGCTGTCTCTTCCGCCTCTGTCGAGGCCCTTGCAGCGTCATCAGAGCAATTTCTGGTCTGCACAGTTGTCACAGTTGTTGGGGCCTGTAACCCATCTCAGACCCTCCTCTGTAGAAGGTAGTAAATAGTCCTCAGTTTTTTGTTTTTGTTTTTGTTTCTTTTGGTTGTTTGAGGCAAGGTCTCTCTGTGTAACAGCCCTGGCTGTCCTAGAATTAGCTTTGTAGACCAGGCTGGCCTTGAACTAACAGAGATCCCCCTGCCTCTGCCTTCTGAGTGCTGGGATTAAAGATGTGCACCACCACCACCTGGCTTAGTCCTCAGACTTGTAAACGGTAGGCTGTGGCTCCGTGTAGCGCCCTGCAACGGCATGTGGGGTTGTGGAACGTTTGGTAACAGCAAAAAGGTTTTTGACGCTGAGCAACCAACAATTAACTCAAAATCAACTTGGTAAATGAAGATGGAGGTGGCTTTAGAGCACTGTCCTGCACTGCACTACACAACATCCATCTGTGCACTGTGCGACTCCTCCTGCCTCACAGATGTGGAATGCTGCTTGGGACGCCCCGTGTGAACCATTGCATGCTGTGAGCAGCAGCGTTTTTACTGTCCATCCAGTTCCTGCTCTTACAGGAACATAACGGTTTACAAAAAAACAAGGACTTAATATTTGATCCTTCAGTGTGTGACTATCAAATTAATGCACCTTTGGATTGCATTAGGTTGGAATATTTGATTTTAGAAATTAGTGTTGGGGGCTGGTGAGATGTTCCACCAGGTCAAAGCCCTAGCCATGTAGGCTGGACACCCGAATTTGATCCCTGGAACCAATGTTAAAAGGTCAGATGTGGTGCATCTGTAATCTTAGCACTTCTAGGAGGTAGGAGAGAGGAAAATTGCCCTGGAGCACAGCAGCCTGACATGGACCAGAGACCCTGCCTCAACAAGGTTGGAGGAGAGATCCAATTCTCTGGTCTCCACACAAACACTGTAGCACAAGTAACAATTTAAAAAGAAGAAAATTACTAACATCAGTTTCTTAAAAATTGTTCAGTGGATTTTGATTTGGATCATAAATCAGAATAGAATTTCAAACAATTTATGAAATGTCTTTAAACATAACTTCTGTCATCTTGTACTCTGTGTGTGTGTACGCAAAAGCATTCTCGGCGTTGGTTATAAAATCAAAACTGACCATCTCGAACAGAAGTGCTATTCATCCTACAGCATCAAACAGCCAAGGTGTAATTCGTTATGTAAATGCAAGCACATTTGTTCCATTAGTGTGCAAATTTGCTTTCATCCTTAATAAGCGGTATGTGTATGCCAAAGGATTATTTTGAAATAGATTAATGGCGTATAAGTAAATGTTTGATTTATATACCCATTTTACATATCTGCCTGGAAGCAAGCACATGTTTCTTCAGTTTTTAAGAAGTCCTAGGTAAACCAAGTGGTGGTGTTCCATTCTTTTAATCTCAGCACTTGGAAGGCAGAGGCAGGAGGATCTCTGTGAGTTTGAGGCCAGCCTGGTCTACAGGGTGTGTTCCAGTCAGTCAGGGCTACACAGAGAAACCCTGTCTCAAAAAAATAAAGTCCTGGGTAGTGGTGAAGAGTTTGAGGTCCAGTCTAGCGCCACCGTGTATGTTGTGATACTGGAACATGGACCTTTGGTGCGGGAGAATTGTCTGTATTCTGTCAATCATGTTTTAAATAAACGCTGATTGGCCAGGCAGGAGGTGTAGGTGGGAAAACCAGACAGGAAGTGGAAATGATGCAAGGAAAGCAGGAGAATTCTGGGGAGGAGGAAGTTGATTCCTCCCACTCCTGCCCAGGCCACCGAAGCAGCAGGATGTGAGCTGCCCCACTGAAAAAGGTACTGAGCCACGTGGCTAAAATAGATCAGAAAAATGGGTTAATCAAGATGTGAGAGTCAGTGAGGGGCTAGAGCTAATGGGCCAATCAGCTTTATAAATAATAGAGATCTTTGTGTGGTTTTCTTTGGGCTTGCTGGTTGTGGGGTACTGGGCAGGACAGAAACCCCTAACAAACAAACAGCCCCTCACGTTACAGACCTTAAGTAACTGTAGTCACTGTGCTACCTCTTGCTGGGTGGTGGTGACACACGCCTTTAATCACTGCACCTGGGGGCAGAGGCAGGTGGATCTCTGAGTTTGTGGCCAGGTTAGTCTACATAGTGGATTTCTGGGCCAGTTGGGGCTATTCTGTGAGGTCTGATCTCAAAATTGCTGCCGGAGGGTTTGCATTAGAATGCAGAAGTCTGGGGTTAAGAGCGTTGGCAGCTCTTTCGGAGGTCCAGAGTTCAATTCCAGCAACCACATGGTGGCTCACAGTCATCTTTAATGGGATCTGGTGCCCTCTTCTGGTGTGCAGGTGTATATGCAGAGAGAGCACCATATACATAAAAAAAAAATCTTAAAAAATGCAACAATGCTTTGAATAGTGCCTGCTCCTCACCATGACCTTGGCGACTGTAGATATCTTCCCTCAATATTGGCTTATATGTCACCTAGGGGTATATTTATAGTAAACAAACCTCCAAATATAGTTTCCATAATTCCGGCTTTTAGGTAAGACATCCCTGCTTTTCTCTGCCTTCTTGTCAGTCATGTATCTCAGTTGAATAAAGAATCAGGGGGCTGGAGAGATGGCTCAGTGGTTAAGAGTGCTGACTGCCCTGCCAGAGGACCCAGGTTCAACTCCCAGCTCACAACTACCTGTAACCCTAATTCTAGGGGAACCAAATCTCTCATACAAACATACATGCAGGCAAAGCACCCATGCAAATGAAATAAAAATAAATATTAAAAAGAATTAGGAATTTTACTGAACATCTATTATGTGTAGGCATTGCTGGGTTAATAAAATATGAATACCCACTAACGACTATCTAAATCTGTGCATTACATCCAGGTGCCTGTCACACACCTGACAGCACTCTGCCACCCTGGGGAGGAGGCTGTGTACTCATTGTCACCTGGCCACTAATTCATAGGACTGGAGGCCAGAACTAAACTGCCTTTTCCCTCCCCCACCCTGAGTGCCTGGGCTCCTGTTCCAAGTCGCTCCTGTTTTGTATGAGAACTTTGTGTATTCAGGTGAGAACTTGAATCCTCTGCGCTCTTGCAAGTAGGTCATATGACTTCTGGCCTGGAGTGGGAATGGAAGTCTACCAGGTGGGCCTGCTTGCCTGCTACTCTCCTGCTCCAGAGGGTGGAGGCTCCTTACTTAGCTCTATGCCTTACTGTCTGAAAGAGGATGGGAATTGGGAAGAGAACTGTGTTGTGATGGTAAAAACATAGATGCCTGGAGCCTGGGACAGCCCCAATGCACACCTGTCTGCCTCTATGATGTGGGATTTCCCTCTATATACTATGATTATCATTGATAAATAAAGGAACTGCTTTGGGCCTATAGCAGAGCTATAGGGGAACAGAGTTAGGCGGGGTGAGGGGGAGAGGGGGGAACTAAGCTGAATGCTGGCAGAAAGAAGGGCAAAGTCAGAGAGAAGCCATGTAGCCCTGCCGGAAACAGACGGTGGAACTTTTCTGGGTAAGCCACAGCCACGAGGTAAGCCACAGCCACGAGGTAATTCACAGATTAATGAGTTGGGTTAAATTAATATGTAAGGTTAGCTAATAAGAAGCTAGAGCTAATGGGCCAAGCAGTGATTTAAATAATACAGTTTCTGTACCGTGCCAGCACAGTCTGGAACCACGAGTCTCAGCGGAGGGTGTCCAGTTTGAATGAAATCCACAGAGCACGAGGTTGAGGTGAAACAGCAGCTCCTTTATTGGTCTGCTGGGGCTAGCTTTTATACCATGGCACCAAATGGGGAGGGGGTTGCGAAGGGACTGTCACCTGACCCAAGGAGGAACTCTCACCTGACCCCAGTAGGGGTCAAGGACTGATCACTTGCACTCCACCTTCACCTGTCCCCAGTAGGGACTGTCACCTGACCCCAGCAGGGATCAAGGAATAATCACCTGCACTCAAACTTCCTCATCCAACTCCAGGAGCAGAGGGAAGTTAAGGTTCTTTGCAGATAAGCACCTCAAATGGGGGCAGGGAAATATAACTCGGGGTAGCAATTCCCACATTTCTGTGTGATTATTTCAGAACTAAGCAGCCAGGAACTAACTAGCAGCTTTCATACTATACCTCTAGACCTTTTGTGTGGAGAGGTCTCATGTGCCGGGCGATTCAGTTCTAGTCGTGCATCAGAGGCTTGTCTTTGCTGGTCCTCAGTCCAGGTGTGGGATCCTGCTCCCTGGGAGGAAAATCATTGCAACCAGCAGCACTGGGTAAAGAAAACTGGCCCAGGCCTTGCAGAAGCTTCCTGGTCTTGGGGAGAATTTCTCTCCATTCCAGAAGAGAATCTAGGCAGGGAAAGAACAGAATAGGTGGGGCAGAGAGCCAGGTCCCTTTTTTTTGGAGTGGTGGGGAGAGCTTTCCTGGGCTCCCTGGAATGGGCTGAGGGAGCACTCTCCGACCACAGAGCTCAGCATTGTACTTCAGCCAGAGGTGGCCAGAGTCCTGTGTGCTTGGTGGAAAAATAATCTCTGCCTGGTGGACGAAAGAAGTGCCTGTAAATATTTGGTTAGAGCAGGAGGCTGGGAGACAAGGGGCAGATTCAGGGATCTGGGCATGCTGGGCAGGGTTTGGGCAGGGTTTGGGCAGGGTGGGTGGCAGCAGCCTTCTCTCACTGAGGAGGCACAATTAGGCCTCTTCTGCCTGGGCAGAGGCCACCTGACTGCCCAGAGGTGATTTATGGACAAGCGGTCAGGCCACCTGTTAGTGATGCCCCTGTGGAGGGCATTTTATCTGACCCACCTTAGTTCTTGCCAGTGTCCTTTCTGGCCATGCTACCACTTCTGTTTTGCCCAGGTGACATCTTCCCTAGGGAGTACACTTAAGAGCTGGCAGCCAGAGTCCTCCTTCTCCGGGTGGCCACGGCCTTAAGAGGAGCAGCAGGCCTTGACTACTTCTGGTGGGAAAGGCTCTCAGGGTGCCTGCTTCCTGCTCTGTGGACATCTGTCTGATCTTTTCACATCTGCTGAGGGACCCCACCTGGTCCCCACAGTGAGCTCCTTCCAGATGCTGGTCGTTTGCACGGCAGAGGTCTCTCACCTCTAAGCGTTCTCCCATTCCTGCTCCTGGACCTTAAAGTTGCTGTGACCCCCAGGCCTCCCTCTCCCCGCTTAGGTTTCTTTGTCCTGGCAATAGCTCCCAGATACTGCATGCCACTAGGTGGCAAAACTCTGTTTTTTTTGGTGCTTGGCAGAGGTCCTGTTTACATTGCATGGGAGTGGGGTCCAGTATTTGTTAAACGCTCTGTTGATGGGCTAACATTTATGTGTCAAAATGCAGATTCTTGGGTTTGATCCCCAGTAATATTCTAAAAATAATAAAGTAGTTTCCATTACAGCAAGTTGGGTGGAGCCCAACTGTCCAAATTCCCAGGCAAGTACTCTCTCTCTGAGTGGCAGGCATTCCTCAGCCCTCTGAGATTCTGTGTTTTTAGCTAGTTCCTGGATAACAGGTGCTGCCGGCCCCAGGCACGCTTTGAGTGGTGTCAATCTAAAGTATCTGTCACCTGTATGTCAGGACCAGTGTCCAGGAGTATTTGGGAACCCCAGGGGAGAGGGACGTTGTTCCCTGTGGCTCGGCCTTCTTAGACCCTTCTGACCTGGAATAGCTGAGTAGGACTGTCTTCTGACTGTGGAATCAGGTTGGGAAGCTTGGCACTTCTGCCCCTCCTTAGGGACAAAAGGGTGGTCATCTCTCTTCCTTAGTGGTTGGGAGGTAAGGGTGACCCTGCCCTTGTGTCCTTGGGGAACATTGCCTTTCTTAGACTTTCCAAGGAGGTCAGTGGCTTAGGATCGGCCCTTGCACAATGTCTTCTGAACCTCCCTAGCCCCGGCCTCTTTAGAGCTACTGGATAAAAAAATTACCTGATACAAAGC
The DNA here is from genome assembly GCF_982192425.1 of Myodes glareolus. Classification (NCBI taxonomy): domain Eukaryota; kingdom Metazoa; phylum Chordata; class Mammalia; order Rodentia; family Cricetidae; genus Myodes; species Myodes glareolus. Next base: position 19,973,634 of record NC_142032.1, on the reverse strand, counting down.
AACAATTTTATTTTATTTAATTAAAAACTTTAAAAAAATATTAAGAACCAAACCTGTCGTCTAAAACCAGTGGTCTCACAGCAGTAGCAATAATTTATTGTTGGGTTTGGGACAGAGGGTGTGGGGCGCTGAGGCGAGAGCCAGGAGGCGAGCTTGTATGACGACGCCAGGAGCTGCTGAGCCCACTCCTGTCCAGCAGGGCTCCAGAGGAGGAGTGGGTGTGGCTGGAGGACGTGGAGGCCTGTGGTGACACATGAAGGGCCTGTGGGAGGGAAGCTGCCCCTTAAGATCCCTCTATTCTTCCTGGAAACTCCCTCCCCAGGCTGCGGGAGGCCCTGCATCCTTCCTTCACCTTTTTCTCCTCTGCCTGCTTTCTGGGCTTCCCCCAGAAGAGAAAGTCCCTCCCTTGAGAGTGGGAGCCCCCAGTAGACCCCAGGATTCCAGGACCCTTCAGTCAAGGAGGGAGCCTGAGCAAGTAGTAGTTTCACGAGGCCACCTTTGCCAGGGGCTGGGTTAGCCTGGGAGTGGGGGGTGGGGCCAGGTGGGCAGGGACAGAGGGCAAGGCACAGCTGGCTGGCTAGGGCAAGGAGGAGGGTCCTTCAGTGGGGTTCAGCTGCCCCATAGAAAAAAGGGTAGTAGAGCGAACAGGGGTAGGAGAACATGAACTTGACCGCAAACTTCATTTCCTTGTTCTTCTTGTCCCAGCGGTAGATGGCCACAAGCAGCAGCTGCCCCTCCACTTTGCGGCCCATAACCAGGAAGCTGCCTGTGAGGCTGTCCAGCTGTGGGCAGGGGCAGCCTGCACCGTTCTTCATGTGCAGGACCAGCTTCTTGGTGTCTTTGCGCTTTAAGGGGCCTGCCTTGAGCAGTTTCTTCTTCTTCTGGGCTCCAATCAGCTTCCGGTCCCCATTGTCTATCTTGATCTCCTTAATGCGCATCTTGATCACTGTGGAAAGGAGGATAGGGGTGGTCTGGAAACTGTCCCCTTTGCTCGGGACAGCAGGAGCCCTATGCTGATACGAGGACACTCTTGGGGAGCCTGTTGAGGTGGGGGCTTGGACGGCAGGACTCATGAGGTTACATCCATGTGTTTGAAGCTCCTGTGGGCTGGCCTTCTATGGACATTGTAGTCAGGTTTTTCGCTTCAAAGGACAGTAGGGTGACATAGGTATGAGAAGGGTGTGTCCTGCCTGAGTCTGGAGCCCAAATCCCGTTAAGACCACCCAGTTTCAGAACCAGAGTGCTCCATAACACTCATGCCGGGGGGGGGGTCTTCAGAGATGGGGTCCCCACTCAGGGTGGCAGCTGCCCATCTAGAGGACGTCTTTGTGATGCAGGGTTACTGGTTTCTGCTATCCCTTGGGGTGGTTCTGATAGGATTTCTAGGAGTGTGTGTGTGTGTGTGTGAGAGAGAGAGAGAGAGAGAGAAAGAGAGAGAGAGAGAGAAAGAGGAGTGTGAGTGTGGGCACAGAATGTATTTTGTGTGTCTGTGTGGAAGTATGTTGTGGTATGTGTAGGAGTGTGAGAGAGTGTTTAGGGTAGGGAGGTAAAGTCCAGGCCTGTGGCTTGAGTCATCATCCAGGTCACTCACAAGTGGCCACAGAGACCCACTACAGCTAAGGTCAGAAATCCTGGGCTGAGGACCCTCTAGCCAGCTTCACCCTCCTGCAGCTAGCCTCCATCTCTCAAGAAGCCAGAGAATAATAACTTTGCCCACTCAGAAAGGGAATGGGCCTAAAACCTCTTCTCCTTTTTTTCCTCCCTGCTCTGCCCTCTGTATTTATAACAGCATTTTCTTTCCAAAGAGGCTACCAACATAAAGACTCCTCTAAGTCAGGATTTCATCATTGCTCTTTCTCCTATTTTTATAGGAGGCTAGGACACAAGACAGAATGAACTTTGCAAAGATCACATGTAGAAATCTGTGGCCCACAGTGAGCTTGGTCCTAACTGGCTTAGTTCAGTTGTCCCAGGATAGGAAGGGTCCAAGATGAAGCAATGGGGAACGCCGGTCACAACCCATCCTGGCCAGAGGAACACTGGGTACTCATCAGAGATTCCAGCAGACAGGGGACTCTCCTATCCCGGGGTCCTGTGTCCTGTGAGGGTCCCATCCATCTCTGGCTAAGCCTGCATCCCTGAAGAAGGACAGCCCAGCCACGGAGGCCTCTCTCAGCTGCTGTAGCCTTATCAGATGGGGTTGGCTCTGAACCAGGCTGCTGAGGGCAGGGTCAGGGCCGTGGTCCTGAGAGCCCGTACTCACCAAAGTCGCTGGAGCACATCTGCTCCATGAGGCCGTCAGCACTGTCCTCCATCTCACACTGGGCACAGATCTTGGTCACTGCAGAGAGAGAGAGAGCAGAGTGGGTGGCATCCCAAACAGCCGGAGCGGCACAGTCTCCTCCAATCACGTCCCTCCTCACCAAAGCTGCTCTGTGATTCCTACCCAGACAATGGGGTGGTGGCAGTGACTGAGTGGCTATGACACTAGAGATCGTATAGTGTAGGGACACTATGGCGAGGGGGCATTGTTTCCCCATGGTGGCTGCTGCCAGACCATGCATTGTGTTCTAAATTTTATCCCGTCTAATACTCCGCTTGTGAAGTGGGTGCTGCCTTACAGCGAAGGAACAAGGTGCAATATGAGCAATGAAGGTAGCAAAGCTCAGGGCTCATGACTGGACTCCTGCCCTATGGCCAGGGTGGATGTGTTGCGGAGGTCAGGCATGTGGGCGGTCAGCAGAGCAAAGACAGCGTTAACTTATAATTTCTCAAAGAAAGCCCACACGACTCATTTTTATGGGAAGCATCTGAATGTCATCTGTTGGTCACACACACACCTTTCTACAGCCTGCCTATTGTCCAGCCCTGCCGCCATCTGACCTCTGTTTGGGTTCCCTTTTGTGCCTGCCTCCAGGTAAGCAAGTCTCTCAGGGAGAGAGGGTCATGGTGTAGCAAGGCAGGGCCAGGTGGGGTTCTGAGCCTAAAATTCCTGATTTCTCGGGCTGTTCTTGTTTGGCTCCAAAGAAACTATAAAAGGAACCTGTAGGGACTTCTGGGGACTGGGGATTTCTTGCTTGACTGGCTCTATTCCTGCTTGCCTGTGACTTTCAGCCTCCAGCATAGGGACTTTCCCCTCCCAGAACTCCACGGAGAGGGAGAAGGAGGAGAGAGAGCATCCTAGGACTAAGCAGTTAACATTAGCTTTGAGAGATGGGGTGGAGGGATGTAAGTAGGGGCCCAGCTGCTTTTTGGGGAGTGGAGAGAGAAGGAAAAGGGGAATGGAGCTTTGCTTGTTCCAGCCATGGGGTCTCATGGGAGCTCTTGCTCTGCCATGCTAACTGCCCAGGCAAAGATTGCCTGCTGGGTGTCACCCAGGGTGGAGTGTTAGGGGCCCAGGCAAGTTTGGAAGGGGACCTGCATTCTTGGAGAAAGAAGGAGGTGTGGCCTCCAACCTTGGGACAGTTTTGAGAACCAGCACAGTGAAAGCGCAGCTGGGATCAAGCAGAAATCAGTCATGATGGCAGCTATGGCACCAAGGTGCCGGCGGGAGGCAGGACTTGGGAGCTCAAGGAGCTGGAGCTTTACTGTCAGGGAGAAGAGGCTCAGAAAAGTTAAGTACCCCAAAGATACCCAGACTAGGAACTGGAGAAGTTGGGGTTCCAGGAATAGAAACGAAAGGTCCTCAGCTCTTCCCTAACCACCCGCCTCTTCCCAAAGTTCCCACATCGTCGGGGAGGAGAAGTGCTTGTCTGGGGGGCGCCTGCAGTTATGGTCAAAGACACCATCTAGCGAGCGACCCCAAGCATTGTATAGATGAGGAAGGCAATAAAGCATTTATGGGGTCGCCCCCAGGGCACCCAGGGATTCAGCAGCTTGGGAAGTGGGCATGCTGTGAGCTGCACAAGGCGCTGATCAGAGTGGGGAGAGAACGAGCCGGGATATCCAGACCTCAAGTTCATTCAGGTGGGAAGAAGAATTGAGACAATTACTGAGCGCGGGGCATATGTGGTGTGTGCCTGCGCGCACTGTGTGTGTAGGGGCTTGGCACCTATCCGGGCGTGCAGATAAGGGTTTGGGGAGAGGCATCTGTCGGTTCCCAGGTTGCTGCCCGCGGGATCATCGGGGTGCGCAGGGCGGCGGTGGCGCTACCTGGAGGCGCGGTGGCAGGCAGGTGTCCGAATTGTACCGCGATGCAGAGGTCGTTGTCCAGGGGGAACTTGTGGCAGTGCAGCATCTCGGGCCAGGGGAAGCCATAGGCCTCCATGAGCGGTGCGCAGCCGGCGCGCACGGCCTCGCACAGCGAGCGGCACGGGTAGATGGGCCGGTCTAGGCAGACAGGCGCGAAGAGCGAGCAGAGGAAGACCTGGGTGTCCGAATGGCAGCGCTTGGCCAGCAGCGGCAGCCAGCTGCTCGCCTGCTGCTTTACCTCGGCTAGGCTCTCGTGCTCCAGCAGGTTGGGCAGCCGCATGCGCTTGTAACCCACCGTGTGGCAGAGTGGCAGATCGGCGGGAATGTCGAGGCATTGCGGTGGCTTGGAGTAGGAACGGCCGTGCAGCGGCTCCGCCTGCCAGCCATAGTAGTCGTACTCCTGGCCCTGCGCCGGAGCCCCATGCAGCGCCCCGAGCAGCAGCGCCAGGGCGGCCGTCCACGCGCCTTCCACCACCCTCATGGCTGGATGTCCCCGCCCGCCCCGACGGCTCGGTGCTCGTCCCCCGGTTGGCCCGTGTGCGCCCCGGCCGGGTTGGACCCTGCAGCCGTCCCCGCTGTTCGGTCGTCCAAGTAGGTGGCAGTCTCTGCTCCGCTCCGCTGCCGGAGTGATCCAGGCACCTCCCACCTCGGGGCTCCGGCCCAGACCTCGCTGTGCCCTAGCCAATCTGCAGTCATTGGTCCCCCCCACCCCACCCTCGCCCCGGGTTGGCGGACCTGGGAGGAACCCTGGAATCCCTCCCTCCGTGTTCCTGTCCGGTTCCTGCCCAGCCCCACTCTGAGACCCTGGCCAGTCAACTATTCCCCTGCTGCAGCCCAGACCCTCTCCTTGCACCTCTTCCTGGGGCTCGGCATTTTCCTCACCCTTGGCCTCGTCTCCATCCTTCTTATCTCTCTCCGCCATGGTCTCTCCTGTTCCTTTTCTCACTCACTTCACCTGCTTATCTCTCCGCCTGGGCTTTTCCCTGCTCGGCTCTGGTTTCCCTTCTCCAACACCTCCATTGCTCTTCTCTGATACCGGAGTCTCTTGACCATCCACGCCCTCCTGGCCAGTCGGGCAGAGCTTTGCCCTGAGGTCTTCAAGTATCCACTGAGTTTCTGCCCAGAGCCAGGCACCTTACAACCTAGTGGGGATAGTAGGCCCAGTTATGGCGGTCAAGGGAGTGGGGTGAAGGAATTTTGGCTTCTATTTAATGGGCTCTTACTAAGTGCTATGGACACCGTGGCACACTGCAGAACCTTACCAAGGCCTCTTTCTAATGAAAGCTCACATCCAGTGGGTGCTAACTGTGCTTGAAGACTGCTGTAGGCACATTTCATAAACCAGCTCATTTAATTCCCACGGTAACGCGGTTAGGAGGGTAGGTACCATTATCACCACCACTTTACAGATAAAGTCGCCGAAGCTGAGGGCAGGCAAGGAATTAGAGCTGGCCTTTGGATCTGGTAGTCTGGTTCTAGAGTCAGAGCACAGAAACAAGCAAGAGGCCTGGATCCTGAGGGTTCAGAGCAGTGGAGATAATTGTCCCAGGGACACACAGCTCGGGTGCTGAAGAAGGCAGCCTTTGAATGCAAGCATTAGGCTCCAAAGAGGAGGGAGGGCTTCACTGTTGTTTGTGAAGACAGGCCAACCTGGGATAGGAAACACTATGGGTGGAGGGAGACAAGCAGACATCAGAAAGGTGACATCCGGATCCCCACGCTTGGTGTCTTTCTTTTGTCAGTCTGGGTCCTGTCTTCTGTGGCTTTCCTGTCAGAAGAACTGGAGAAGAGGCTTGTAGGAGCAGACTCTGTGGGTCTGCCTTGGTCTCTGCCCCCCCCCCCCCAGTCTTCTAAGAGGGCTTGGATAGCGGGAGTGGGATGAGGCGGAGCGGGGTGGGAGGGAAGCAGAGTTGGGAGAAGGGGGCCTGATTCTACGGGAAGAAGTGCTTCTCCTCAGTTCTCCTTACCTTTTCTCGCTGTTCCTCAATATTTCCAGGGCTCCTGGCTTCCCAAGTGGTCTGCCGAGGGAGTGGTCGTGGAGAGAGGTGGAGGCCAGGCCTTATTAGTACCCCAACACATAGAGAGTGCTCGCTATGTGCCAGATAATGGTGAGGTGCAAAGGACTCTGGCCTGGACATAGTTGATGCAGCTGCGAGAACAGGCAGAGCGGAGGAGTAAGAAGGGATGGGCAGAGGCCAGGGTGTGACGTCTGACATGCTGGTTGACGCAGTTGAGCCAGCTGGGAGCTTCCCTTCCCTTTCTCCCTGAATGTGCAGTACAGAGAGGCCCTGTAGATGACCATTTAGAGGGCGAAGGACTGGGCACCGCAGAGCCAAGCTTGGAGGGCAATAATGTGACTGCATTACAAGGCCAGCTTGGAATTCTGGCCCTCGTCCCCACCTACCTGTGTGGCCTGGGGCAAATAAGAGGGATTCTGACCTTCAGTATCCTTCATGAAGTGGGACCTCCACTGAAGTTATTGGGATGGGCAAGGATGGTGAACGGATGGCCTCATGCAGCCCACATGCACAGAGCAACTGGGAATGTCAGATACCCCCAGAAATGAGCCTTTGCGTTGTTCTGAACATCCCCTGAGACGCCTTGGACAGGACTTGATGTGAGCTCTGAGAACAGCTCTGCTCCCTCTGTGATCCACTCCCTGCCTCATCTCTGGCCTGGCCATCTTGTGGTCGTCTTGTATGCCGTAGAGTAGGTGTGGCTGTGGACACTTACAGGGGCCTTGGGCCTCCCAGGTGGTGTGTAAGGTGTTGGCTCCTGGGCCTCCTGGTTTGGCTGGGCTGTTTTTGGCGCTGTTATGGATGACCTGGACAGAGGTGGGCATTGTTCCTCTGGCTGGTTATGTAAGGCCAACACATGGCCAGAAAGCAAGCCTGTCTGGGCCTGGCGGCTCAGGTTCCATCAGGCAGTGGAGCTGGGTTGGGAGCCTCCTTGAAGAGGGACATGCGCCTTCTTTACCTGGCGGCTCTGATGTGGGGAGGCCTGAGGCTCCCTGCCATGGATGTGTGATGAGAGCAAGGGGGAGTCCTTTTCAAGAGATGGAGCTGGAGTGCCCTGGACCGCTCAAGGCGGCCTCTTTCTGTGGGCAGCCCTTCCCCTGGCTCTGTGGCTGGGCGATCGAGGCTGCCTTCTGATGTGGCGCTACTCCTTGATGAATTGAGCCCAGGGCCTAGGCAGCTGGATCCAACACCTGGCACACTTGGCATCTGTCCGTCCTGGGGTGTATGCACCCTGTCTGGGTTCATGCTCTTCAGCTGGTAGAGGGGACCACTTGTTCAAAAGAGCAAAATTCCGTGTAGATAATTCTTGCATCCAAGATGCTTCAATTGTTTTTTTTTAAATAAACTCCTACAGTTTTCTACATTTTTATGGTTTATTTCAACAGATCTCAAAATTGCAAGCCTTTTCAGAGGGTGTACAAACTCAAAATTGTACATAATTTAAAAGTCAATTTATGGTACAAGATAAATTAATGGATTTCAAGGCAATGGAATAAAACATTTATTAACAGGTTTCAGATTACATATTATTATAATGAACATATAGCCCATATGTCATTTTTGGGGTGCCATCAAAGAAGATATCCATAATTATCTGCAAAGGCCATTAAAATACTGCTTGCTTTTCCAACTACATTTCTGTGTGAGGCCAAATTTTCATCATATAGTTCAGCCAAAACACATGTGACAACAAATTGGATGCAGAAGCAGATAGAAGAGTCCAGCTGGCCTCTATTAGCCTGTACATTAAGGGGATTTACAAACTCTAAAATAGTGCTTCTCTTCCCAGGGCATTGTGGGTTTTTCCTCTCATTTGAAGAAACATGATTATTTTCATGAAGTTTGCTTATGTTAGCATACAATGATTTATTTTTTTAAAGATTTATTTATTATGCTTACAGTATTCTGCCTGCATGTATGCCTGCATTTGAAGAGGGCATCAGATCCCACTGTAGGTGGTTGTGAGCCACCATGTGGTTGCTGGGAATTGAACTCAGGACCTCTGGAAGAATAGTCTTAACTGCTGAAGCCATTCTCTCCAGCCCTCAGTGATTTATTAACTGAATTAATGAATTTAATCTTTTCTTATCTTAAACTTCAAATTCTGTAAATCACCCTTTGGTATTCTAAATTGATTAACTGACTATACTATCAGTCGATAACAGGCTCGCAGGGGCCAGACTGGCGGTGAACTGGCTATGTAGGAAAGAAGATCATCAACTTTTGTCTTCCTGCCACCACCCGCTAGTGATGGATTTACATGTGCCACGGCCCCCAGTTTGGGATCCAGAATGTATGTGCTTAGAGGGGGTCAGAGAGAAAAATGTTTAAGATCTGCTGTAGCATGGTTAATAAAAACTCAGAGACAGAAATTGGGGTTTAACCTGAAGGTCAGAAAAACAAAACAGCCAGCCACTGGCTCTCACCTCTACCTCAGTCCAGAATGGTGATCCTGCCTCCAGGAATCTCAGAATGAGACTGAGACTGAGAGCCGTCTCCTCCTTTCTAGAGCTCAGATCACAACTGTCTAGTTTCTATAGCAACTAATATGGTTGCTAGGATTAAAGGTGTGTGTCACCACTGCCTGATCTGTAATGCTGACCAATGGGGCTGTTTTACCCTCTGACCTTTAGGCAAGCTTTATTTATTAAAATACAAATGAAATATCACTACAATCTGCTAGTTTAGTTACCTCATCAGTCTCTAAGAGAGCTGTCTAAAAATCTGCTTGTATTTCTCTCTCTCTCTCTGAGACAGGACTTCTCTGTGTATCTTTTGTTGACTTGGAACTCACTCTGTAGACCAGGCTGACCTCAAACTCGGAGATCTGCCTGCCTCTGCCTCCTGAGTTCTGGGATTAAAGGTGTGCACCACCACTGCCTGGCTTCTTTCTGTTTTTTTTTTGTTTGTTTGTTTTTGTTTTTATTTGTTTTTTTTTTGTAGTTTGACTCCATTTTGTTTTACATACTTTGAAGCTATGTTGTTAGGAGCACAAAGCTTCATGATTGTTATCCTTCCTGTTGGGATTGTTCTCCTACCTGTTTGGGATATTCTTCTTGGTTCCTTGTTTGTTTGTTTTGAGAAAGGATTCCACTGTGTGACCCTGGCTGGCCTGAAACTCACTCTGTAGACCAGGCTGGCTTCAGACTCAACAGAGCTCCACCTGCTTCTGCTTACTGAGTGCTGGGATTAAAGACACGTGCCTCCTTGCCAAACTTCTTGGTTCCTGTCAATGCTTGAGGGATAATAGTTCTGTGAATCAACACTCAGCGAGAATCTGGGCATGTTTTGTGTGTGATCAGTGTTTCACCAACAGACAGACAGACAGACCACTCTACTGACACTCTGCTACAAGTCTGGAAGAAAGGCATTTTGGATTGTGCTAGTGATGTCACACATTTTCAATGTCCGAGCAAGGCTTTCCCATATGCCCTGGGTCCCAGCTGCCTCTTCTGTGATGTAAGGTGATCATTTTACTCCTCATGATCCACAGGGTGTGCTTGAAGAGCAAATGAGATAGAGAACAGCAGAACTTGGGAATTTGTTTTAGACAGGGGCTGATTGTGCCATCCTGTCTGGTTGAAACTCTCTGTGTGACCTCATGGAGATTTGCCTGTCTCTGCCTGCTGAGTGCTGGAATTTTGAGTGAGGTGAACCTGCCTTTGCCCTTTGCTCTAGGTGAGGCTAGAAGCAGTGTCTACCTCTGTCACTTCTTCCCTCTCCTTTAGCTTAGGCACGACCTCCCAGGAGAGCAAGACAGACTCTTGTTAATTTCAGAGTCTGCTGGAGTCTCTGGCCTTTACAACCTCGTGTCACCACTGGGGTGTTGTCTTTGTCCAGTTGCTGTTCCGTGTGACTAATAGAACCATTAGTGTTGCCAGGACCCGCTGTGCTTCACCCCCATCCTGCTGTGCTCCATCCCGCTGTGCTCCACCCCCTTTATCAATAAGACGAAAACAGAGCTGGGCCTTTTGACTCCAGCTTAGCGCATGTCCCCTTACACCCCAGCCTTTCTCTGTCCACTGCAAAGCCAGCGTCCATCCAGAACAGCCCAGCCTAGGCAGGCACTTCTGCAGAGCAGCCCTTGTCTTGGTGAGCAGTTTGGGAAGAACCGCTTGTGATTCCTGGGCATGCTAGGAGCAGGAGAATGACACAGAAGAGCCTGAGATGGGCTCCCTGGTCACTGCGTCAAGTGGTCCTGGAGAGGTAACCTCACCAGAGAGGTAATCAAATGTCTTGGTGAAGAGTATACACTCTGAGGCTGGAGTGAGTTCTAATTCAACAATACCACTTGACTTTGAGTGAATCACTTTACCCCCCTGTTTCATTATCTGTAAAATGGGGATATTAATTTTTTACAGTGTTAATGAGAAGGTTAATTTTAACTTTTTAAGATGTCTCATGGAGGCTTCAAAGTCTTGAACGTCAAACTCCTGTCTTTACCTCCAAAGTGCTGTGATCGTAGGTATATTCTGGGTCACCCAAGTTTTAGACTTAATTTTAAAAATTGCTTAGAAAAGAGCAGTGCCCATAGTAGGAGCCGTCCACACAGCCATTCGTGGCTGTGGTTGAGCATTGGTATGCCAGTGGTACTGAGAGAGTATCACCAAGTTCTGTTGTTCTTTGTTCCTAAATTTCTCTTCTATCCATCCAGGCCTCCTCTTTCCCCTGCCTCCCCTACCCTTTTGGTCTCTTGAGCTCACATGTGGCTTAGGCTGACTCAGCATCCTGAGTGCTGGGATCCTAGGCCTACGAACTATGCCTGGCCACGCTCTCCTCTTTTGCCTCTCTCCCCATCACGTTCTGCATCCGCTCAGTCGCACCACATTTCACTTGCTGGAGGGGAAACAATGGGCTTGCCATTCAGTTCAAGACCCTCTGGAGTGTCCCTTGCTCTTGGCATAAAGGCTGCAGTCTGACCATCTCTCCTGGTGGGCTGTCTAGAATCCTGAGGTGCACTTTGCAGTCGGCATTTCCTCGATGATCCGGTCATCACGTTATTGTATTTTTTGGTCACTTTTTGACTTCTGTTCACACTGAGAGTTCCACTAAGGCAAAATCATTCATTTCTCCTGCTTCTGGGTCCCTGTCAGTCACACAGTAGGCCCTCAATAAGTGTGGTATGGATGGATGACGGAATGGGTGCTGTCAGGAAGTGCTGAACCAAGACATCTTTGTGGTCTAGAATAATCCTGAGCCCTGTTGCTTTTCCTGGAAAAGACAAGGAAGACCACGAGAGTCGCAGGGTGACTGTGGAAGCAGCAGGTGGGGACCGAGTGGAGTGGAGGAAGTTGAGAGGTGTGCAGGCTGCCTGCTTCTGAGATGTGGAGAGTCTGGGCAAAGCCCTGTGCACAGCCTGGCTTCTCTTCATGCTTCCTCTCACGAAGAATTTTGTTTAAGCCTGGTGGTGGCGTCTCAGGAGACAAAGACAGCAGATCTCTGTGACTGCAAGGCCAGCCTGGTCTACAGAGCGAGTTCCAGGACAGCCAAAAGAAACCCTGTCTCAAAAAAAAACCCAAGAATTTTATTTAGATTTATTTTATTTTGTTTGAGTGTTTTTCCTGCATATGTGTATATGTGTGTGCATGAATGTGTATAGGAATGTATATATGCATGCGTGTATGTATGTATGTATGTGTGTAAGCATATGCTCATGCATGCATATATACACATGTGCATGCATGTGTGTATGTACATGCACGAATATATGCACATATGTGTATGTATGCGCATATGCACATGTGCTTTTGCATGTATGTATATGTGTACATATGTGACTATGTATGTGTGTATGCGTGTGAGTATATATGTACCTACGTATGTGTGTATGTGTGTATATATATGCTGAATGTGTATATGCATTTGTGTATGTGTATGTATGCATGTGTGCATGTGTATGTATGTGTGTATGTGTGTGTATGCATGTGCGTGTATATCTGTGTATCCATGTATGTATGTGTGTATGTGCACCCTCTTCATGCCTGGTGCCTAAGGATGTTAGAGAGGGCAGTAGATCCCCTGGAGCTAGAGTTATAGGCAGTTGTGAGCCACATGATGTGGATTCTGGGAATCAAACTTGGGTCCTCTACAAGAGAAGTATGCATTATTAACCACTGAGCAATCTCTGCAGGCTACTGCTTCCTCTCTTGGATGCAGTTTAGATGGCAGTTTCTGTCCCATCTGGTTCCACAGTCGTTCAGTCTCAAAGAAACACACAGAGGCTTACATTAATTATAAACTATTTGGCCTATTAGCTCAGGCTTATTATCAACTAGCTCTTACAATTTAAATTAACCCATAATTCTTGTCTATGTTTAGCCATGCGACTTGGTACCTTACTCATTGAGGCATTCTCCTCTTGTTTCCTCTGCATCTGGCTGGTGACTACAGACTGAGACTTTCCTCTTCCTAGAATTCTTCTAGTCTGGTTGCCCCACCTGTACTTCCTGCCTGGCTACTGGCCAATCAGTGTTTTATTAAACCAGTACAAGTGACAAATCTCTACAGGGTACAAGAGCATTATCCTACAGCAAGTAGCACCTGGCATTTTGCTCTGTGCTTTCCCTATATGTGGCCTCATTTAATTATCTCAATAGCATTGAGAGAGAGACGTTATCCCCATTTTATATGAGGAAACATGCTCAGAGAAGATAAGTAACATTCTCGGAGTCACATAGCTGAGAAAGAGTACCAGGACTCAAACCCAGGACTTCCGTTTGTGATCTGTGGATTCCTGGCGGCATGAGAAAAGTTGCTGGGGGATGTCCTATCTTGTTGGACCCTGAGTCAAGCTGCCTTGCAGAAGGGAGCTGGAGGGTAGCAGACACCTCAAGGAGACCAAACTTGCTGTAGTTGAGGTGGTTTGGCTTCTTGATCTTAGCAGTGCATAGTCTAGAAGGCAGGAGGCCATTGATGAAAAGTACATGAACTTGCGATCGTGGTGTAGAATCACTTTCTGGTTGGGAGGAAAGCTGCTCAGAGGTGCCTCTGTGGGAAGGGGAGCAAGTGTGTGCACAGAATCAAAGACCCCTCTCCTCCCAGGCTTTGTTTCTATTGCTTCCAGGCTGTGGGAACTTGGACAAGACCCAGTTCCCTGTGCGTTGGTTTCTTTATCAGCAAAACGGACGGGGGACAATTCCTCCAAAGGTTTATAGACAACTGCTCTGGTGTTAGGTGCAAAGGCCTCTGTGCAGTCGCAAGCACAGGGTTTCCTTTCTAGCCCCAGACACGTGATGTGGGTTGCTGGGGGCTCCCACATCTCAACTGTTGCAGTTGAGAGTAATTCTTGATTCTGTCCTGACCACCAGTGGCTATGGAGGCAGGATTGAGAGCTATCAGCCATTCTCCACAACTCCCCAAATCAACACAGACACAGAACGGCTCATTTGCCTGTAAATAAAACAGCGATTTCTGTGATTGGAGCTAAATGACATGCTGTTGGGGCTGCAGCTCCTTCCCAGGCTCACAGAAATCAGCCGGCAGCCCTTGAGGCAGGGGAGGGGGAAGTGACTGGCTTTTCAAGGGACAGCAGGTCAGAGACTCTGGGGGCCCCTTGGTGCTCCGGGTGCAGGAGAGGAAGTCAACACCCCTGGGAGGGACCTAGGGGCAGGACTGTGGAGGGCAAACCCAGGGCAATAGTGTTTGGGGTTGGGACCAGCTGTTGGGGAAATCCTGGGTAGACAATGGCCTCATTAAGGAGAGGGCACAGGCAGGCAGGCAGGAGCTGGGCATGGCCACAGCAAGGGGGAGAATGTGGGGAATGGAGCCTCCTCTTACTGGCCCAGCCAATGGAGCAATTGTCCTCTGGTAGGAGGGAGCTGGGGTCCAAGCCTGGGAATGACTGGAAAGTTGCCCTTGGGGCAACTGAAGTGCTCCTTGCCCCTTTGCTGGCCTGGAATGACTCCACTGCTGGTGGCTGAGAGTTCAAACCTCAGCTGGGGTTGCCGGGCCTGACAGTTCAGGGTGTGGGTCCCCACATGAGGCTCTCTGGACAGGGATTCCCAATTCTTAATTGCCCATGTCTGAGATACTGGAACTGTTCAGGTGGTCTCTAGCCTGACCTAGCTGGCTTCTGTGGCTCTCCTGTGGGACTCTACCCTGCTGCTCTGGGCTGGTGGGTCACAAGGGCTCCACTTGCAAAGTGGAGGTTGAGCTGGCAATGCTTCTAGGCAGGGTGGGTAGGTCACTCCCACCTGGGTGAGGTGAGGGGTTGTGGTCATTGGGATGCCTGGGCTACCCCCTTGAACTTAGTGGGCAACATCCTGCAGAACCTGTGTGACCGGAGGTTTCCTGTCCCAAATGCTGACAGAGCTCCTGCTGAGATGTATCAAGAGCCTAGGGCTTCTCACCAAGTGACAGAGGTGGCATGAATTCAGTAGAGAAGAGAGGGGCAAGATCATTAGGGCTGGCAGTGAGCCCCAAAGTCCCTCCCAGCCGTGGATCCTGCCCCGGAGGACACCAGGGCTCTTTTGTAGCCGGAATGGCACGCTGGATGGTTCCGGATACTCTGATTGGCTAGGCATCTGTTCTGAAGGGTCAGTGTTGATTCTGATGGACAGATCGGCTGGGATTGGCCCGGGGCTACTTTGTGCTAGCTAGTTCTTACTCCTGGCTTTGCCTTTTGTTTCATTCTAAGAGAGGTGGTGGGCAGATCAGGTGTGAAGATTAACTTCCTGCAGCTCTGAATGGTTGCTGGTTTTCTGGCTCTCCTCCAACATGGCTGATTCGGGCACACGTCATAGAAGAAGGGAGAGATTTTACCTTCAAGCTACACAACCAAGTGGCCGCTGTGGAGAGAAGCTGAACGGAACATACACCAATCCCAGGTCACCTACAGAGATCCCAACTTAACACCCGGCACTCGGCACTCTTAGGTACTGGGATTCAGCGGACCTTAGACCAGGGTGAGAAACGCTGGTCTTGGAGGTGGTTTGTGTGCATGTGTGGGACTAGAGGTCAAACCCAGGGCCCTGTAGAGGCAAATGCTCCACTACGGAGCTCTATCTACAGCCCATGACTATCTCGGGAAGGCTGTGGCTGGTCCTCTGCTCTGTGCCACCTCATCTGCTGGACACAGCCTTGCTCCAGCCTCCTGCTCATGGGCCTCCTTTGGGATAAAGTTAAAACTCTTCTTTGTGGAAGGTTTCATAGAGCCTGGCCTCTCTTCCCTGCCCTGGTCCCCTGTCTCTTGTCTTTAGCGGTTTAGGTGATTTCACAATCCTCTTATTTGCCCAGTCCCCAGCTTAGTGCCCCAGTGGATGACAAGGTCAGGGGACAGTGTGTGCCCCGCATTAAGTCTTCCATCATCTAAGTGACTAGGCACACGGTGGGGAGGTGTTATCACCTTCCTCCTGTGCATAAGATGGGAAGACAGAGGTGAAATGGTCGCACAGTAGGGAGGCTCCAGATGGATGTCCCTCTACGGCTCATCTCTGGCTCCTCATTCTCGCCCCTCATTGAGCCTGGTCAGCATTATGAGAGCCGTCTCTCCCACTAGTGAGGACATTACGGGGGGTTCTGCTTCAGGAGAGAGTCTCATGAGACAGCTATTGGGGTCCTACTGAGGATGACTCATAGTAACAAAGGGTTTGGGAGTTGCAGACATTGTCTGGTTCCATCCTCAGCACCAGGGAGGCTTCTGCAAACACTCCCTAGTTTGCATTTGAGGACACTGAGGCTAGAGGTTAGCTTCCTCCCATTCGCCCAGGCAGTATGAGATGGCGAGGTCCAGAACAAAGCGCTGATTCTTTTGCTCTGACATTCTGTCCTTTTCTCACCGCCCCATGAGTCCAGTGGGCCACAGTCAGGAAAGCTCAAAGGCCTGGATGGGTCCCTCTGCAGTCCACAAGGAGGGTTTGTGAAATCAACTTGGGGTTTGCTGGAGACAGAGGTTAGTGCCTTGCTGACCTGGCTCAGGGATGAGGCAGCTGGGTCAGGAAGAGGTACATTCTTTCCCCTTAGCTCATCATCCAGCCTCTGGCTTCCTGGAATTTCTGTTTGGATTCCAAATTACTTGGCAATGAGTTCTTTTCCCCACAGGTCCTGCACACAGGAACTGAGCTCCCGTGCACTTCCAAATCACACCCTTTCACACCCTTTTCTAAAGAGCTGGTTGAGAGCAGCCTAGGAGGCCAGTGGTCGCCTCGGGTCTGGTAACAGTTTTCTGAGGAAGGCAGAAAGACGTGGGCTTCTGTGCCCTAAGACCCAGGGTAAGAGCAGCCACTTTCTGTGCCTCCTCTCCCAGCTTCCGTCTCTCAGCTCTTCAAGGCAAATGTAAACACATCCTGGTGAGCGGCTTCGCTGAGATCATGTCTGAAGAGATGGTGAATTGCTTTAATTGATTAGTGGGAGGTCAAGTTTGCCAGAGATTGTGAGTGGAATCTCGGTAGTGGTGAAAACATTCTCTCCTGCTACTCCAAGTGAGTGGCCACAAGCCACGTGTGTCTGGGGCTATGGCCATTCCAAGTTAGTGGCCACCAACCACGTGTGTCTGGGGCTATAGCCATTCCAAGTCAATGACCACCAACCACGTGTGTCTGGGGCTACAGCCATTCTAAGTCAGTGGCCACCAACCACGTGTGTCTGGAGCTACAGCCATTCCAAGTCAGTGACCACCAACCACGTGTGTCTGGGGCTACAGCCATTCTAAGTCAGTGGCCACCAACCACGTGTGTCTGGGGCTACAGCCATTCCAAGTCAGTGACCACCAACCACGTGTGTCTGGGGCTACAGCCATTCTAAGTCAGTGGCCACCAACCACGTGTGTCTGGGGCTACAGCCATTCCAAGTCAGTGACCACCAACCACGTGTGTCTGGGGCTACAGTCATTCCAAGTCAGTGACCATCAACCATGTGTGTCCGGGGCTACAGCCAGTCCAAGTCAGTGACCATCAGCCATGCGTGTCTGGGGCTACCGAGGAACTGAGTTTTAATGTAATTGTGTTTTAGGGAGATGAGAATCATCTAACACAATCTAACCATTTAAAATGGCATATAAGTCTTACTGAGGCCCAGCACTGGGCTCTGTATGATGTAACTATTTGATACAGGCAGAGCCATTTAAAATACTTTTAATTATGTATACTTATCGATACTATAAGATTTGTTATTATATAAGTATTTCTTTCTGAGACAGGGCTTTTCTATGTAGCCCAGGCTGGACTCAACTCAAAGCCCTCCTGCTTCCCAGGAGCTGGGACTATAGGCACGCACGGACACATTCAGCATCACAGAGGTTTGTAACGAGAGCTTCCTTCCCATCCCTGCTTCACAGAGCAGGAGGGAGACTGAGTCTCAAAATGCTGAAGGAGCTCAGTAGCTACTGGTCGATGGCCAGCTAATGAACCTGAGCCTGGCTCTTGTTGAGGCCAGGGATCTTCATCAGAGCGCCCCCCCCCTCCACAAAGGGAAACCAATTAGGGACTCAGTCCTCTCCCCCCAGCTTGAGGCAGGGTTTTCCAGCTCCACATCCTGACAACCTTTCTGTACTCTGATGGGACCTGGGCTTCTTGGAGAGATAGGAGGGGTGGCTCACGGGCTAGGGAGTCATCTCTATCTCTTTCCCATTGTTTATCAGTGACTAACCTGGCTGTGCCCTCGGAGGTCCCCACTATTAATTGATCTGGGAAGGAGCTCTGTTAATTGCTGACTCAGAATAAACAGGGCTCGGAGAAATGGGGCTGATAGCAGAGCGAGTCCCTCAGCAGTCCTGCCCTTTGCCCTCTGGGAAAGGGTGGTGGGAAGGGGGAGAGACAGCAAATGGGAGGTGTGCTCCTGGGAATGGCTTTGGGGTGGGGGATGGGAACCAGCTTCCTCAGGCTCCAAAGAGTTACTCTGTATGTCCTTCTGGAATAACATCTGGCTGGGCTCCCTGTGTGCCATACCCTGTCAAAGGGTTTGACATGACAGCCAGCGCAATTCTGATATTCACCTCTTCTGCTCCTCCCTGTATCCATCTATTCTTACTTCCTTCCTTTTCAACATCTTCAGATTTTCCTTTCAACTCTCCTCCCCCTTGAGCCTTTCATGCATTTTTCTGTCTTCTCATTAAGTCAACTATTCTTTTTGTATTCAATTTATTCGCCCGAAAGCCTGTGTTTTCCTTGTAACCCCCTACTGTCTTCATTAATCACCATTGTCTTCATCCATCTTCATCTTTCCTTCCCCTGCAGAGTGACCACATGCTTCTAGGGAAGAGAATGATGGGGTCCTTCAGCCAACCCAGCCATGGGGTTCTGAGCCTGGGTCCTACACAGTCCTGACTGAGTTACAGTCTGACCTCAGACAGGATGGACACTTGCTCAAGGTTAAAGTATAAAACTTTATTTCTTTAGAGTAGAGACCAAATAACTTACTGTCCTAACAGGACACTTCAGTCCTAGTAGCCACCCACCTGGGCCATGAGTGACCTCAGAATGTCTTGGGCAGAGCAGAATGTTCAGCCATCTTTCCTTGGCCCCAGCCTTGATGACTCTGGCCTCTTTGTCTCCAAAGCCAAGACTGGGTTTGGGGATGGGCTCAGTGAGTAGAGCACACTTCAACATCGGGGCCTTGGTAAGAGCTGGGTGTCTGACCTCCCTTTGCTACCTCAGAGCCCATGCTCCTGCATGATGAGAGCTGTCATGTGTGAAGGGATTTGCTACAGCCTCCCCTAGACAGACCCTCACCCCTGAGCCTCAGGTTATTCGGTAAAGTAACACAGAAAGCAAGTCAGCTTGACAAGACAACTTCCAGGTTCCGAACTCTGTCTGCAGGTGAGGCAAGAAGCTACGGGAAACAGCTGAGTTTCTGGCCACTCTCTTGGCTAAACGTATGTGGTTTCTCCAAGAAGGAGCAGCGGCAGCAAGAATGATGGGTAATGAAGATGGAGCCCTTGTGAAGTGCCAGACATAGTCCTGGGTGCCTAGCACCCAAGTGGGAGTGCAAGAGGCCACTGGGCACAGAGTCCTTTGGGACCCTAACCTCCTGCTTCTGCCCCACCCCCACTCAATGGAGCTCTCAGGTGCTGTCTGGTTGATTGTATTCACCTGCCTGCCACCACCCCTACTCCTGAACTGCTCTCCTGGGAGATAAGATAATCACAGCCCATTAATCATGGTGGTCTGGCACATTACAGGTGCAGATAAGCCCACTCCCAGGCTGGCTCCCAGGGGTGGGCCAGGGGAGGTAGCTGGGGAGTTTGGCCTCAAATTCCAATATCAAGTGTGTGGAGGTGGGGGTAGAGTCTGCCATGGGCTTTGGGATGGTGATGCGTCGGGAAAGGCAGGTTAATTGAGAGTCCGGAGATCTGACTGTCCCCACTCTGTGTCTTTCGATACACAACACCTCTCTGGGCTTCTGTTTCCACCTGTGAAAAAAAGGGAGAAGGGGACAGGGACAGCATGAAAGGTCCTTGGAGTCTGAAGATGCTCTGTGGCCAGCACAGGGTGGTGAAGAGTGGACTCACTTGTTGCAGGAATAGGAACAGAGGGTGTGTGGGTGGGGAGGGGTCTGCCTTGGCTAAGGGACAATATGTTGGATGGGATTTATTTTCCTGTCATGGGAAGGGAGTGGTTGGTGGCCATACAGGCTGTGTGACAGTGTGGCGGGGTAGAGAATGAATAGTGGTTGTACACTTTGGAGTCATGTAACATCCTGGCTAGGTTCTGGATAATGGAGTTTGATAAGGCCCCAGTTCGGCTACTTTTCCTGCGCAGACCTTGAGTAGGTCACTCAGCCTCTGTCCTTTTAATTTTCCCTTTTAGGATTATATGAGGATGGTGACAGACTATGGTCTGGCAGGTTGTACCAGGAAGACCAATGCAGCATCCTCAGCGCCATGCCTGGCGGGTCGCTGGCAGCAGGTGACAGGTCCTCAATAAACATTAGTTTAAAATGTGTTTTATTATTCTTTCCTTCTTGGCATGGTTCAGAGGACCTGGGCACCCTTCAGTGTGTAATCTGCGGGGCCAAGACTATGGAAATGGGGCAGCTAGCTCCCCAAACAACTGCTAAACCAAAAGCTAAGTTTAAAGTGTATTAGTCACTTTTTTTAAAAACTTACTCTCATGACCTCATCGGTTGTAGTGGTCAGGAGTTCAGGAGCAGCTTAGTGGGGGTGGTTCTGACTCAAGATCTCTCATGAGGTCAAGATCAACGTGCAGGCCAGGGCTGCAGTCATCCCAAGGCTTCCTTGAGGCTGGATGCCCTGATTTCAAGCTCAGTTATGAGGCCCTTGATCAGTGAACACGTAAACAGCTTGTATCCCCCAGAGCATGGGAGTGAGTGAGTGTGGACAGAGTGTGGTCTTTCTCTCTGCTTGCTCTGGAGTCGCCGAGCAGCACTAGAGATCCATCACCAGGTCCCTCTCACCACCAGGGCAGGGTCCCTTTCTGCGCCTGGATGCTCTGTGCTAGAATGGGCATATATTGTCTTTAGTCTCACACCTGAGTCAGGAGAGCTACTTTTCTTTTGCTGGTGAGACTTGGTGGTTCAGAGATGGTGAGGGATCTGCCCAGGGCCACCCAGCAGGGTTATCTGAGGTAGTGTCTAGTCCTCAGGGCTTGCCTTATTTGCCCTAGGCCATTCCCCACTCCAGCTGAGCCACATCTAAGGCATCTTGGCTCTGACAGACACGGGACCAGCTGAGAAAGCACAGGTCTCCCTTGGTTGTGGAATTAGAAATAATAGATGAGGCACAGGGCAAGTGGCCTGAGGGAGCTATGCTTTTTCTGCGGCCATCACTTTCTGCCTCCTTTTCTGCATCAACCTGCAGGACGGCTGTCAGGTAAGACAAGGACAGTGTGGGCGGCAGACATGCTACCTGGTATTATTGGGACGGGACTAGTTGGTGCCAGGGTTGGCTGCCTGTCCTTGGAGGACTCTGTTTTCTTGGCAAAAGCAGTGCCCCCTTTTCAATCTGGGGTCTCCCAGCCAGGCTTTGCTCAACTAACTAAGAAGACTCCCTGACCAATCTTATGGTTAGAGGCTGGGACCAAAAGTCTCAGGACAGGAGGTCCCTGGCTGGGGTGGAATTCAGGCCAGACTCCTTTCCTCGCTCACTGCTCATCGTCTTGTCTCTTCCTAGGCTCAGGCGGTGCTTCAGGAGCTCCCTAGCATAGCTTTCTGCAGCTGCCTTCCCAGAGGATGACTATCGGATGTCCAAACACTTCCCAGTTTTGCCACCAGAGGGAGCAGCTGCTGTGTCTGGGAACTGGGAGGTTCCCAGCTGGGATGCTCCTGTCCTGGAAGCCCTTCAGCCTAGATACTGGCTGGACTGGGGCAATATATAAATATATAAATATACACCATCCATCCATCTGTCGGTCCATCCATCCACCCACCCACCTACCCACCCACCCATCCATCTACCCCCATCATCGTGTGTGTGTGTGTGTGTGTGTGTGTGTGTGCGCGCACGTGTGTGTGTGTGTGTGCGCGCGCACATGCGTGTGTGTGTGTGTGTGTGCGCACGCGCGCACGTGCGTGCGTGTGTGTGTGTGTGTGTGTGTGTATACACAGGTCAGAAGACTTTCTGTATGAGTTAGTTCTCTCCTACCACGTTGGTTCCAGAGATTTCACTCAGACCATCCTCCAGAGAGGCAATGCCCTTATCCACTGAGCCGTCTTTCTGCCCTGACTTTTTTTTTGGGGGGGGGGCTGGGTCTCAGGCACACCAGGCGGGCCTTGAACACACTAGGCAGCTGAGAATGACTGAACGTCTGATCCTGCAGTTACTAGCATGTGCCACCATCTTGGTTTTATGTGGTGTTGGGAATGGGACTCGGAGCTTCATATACGCTAGGCAAGCCTTGTACCCTGAACCTTATCGCCAGCCCCAGAGGAGGGGTGATTTGGAATACAGCATCTAAGCCCTGCATCACTGAACTGTACCACCAGCCCTGGAGTAGGGGTGATTTGGAACACAGCATTCAGGAGGAGACAGAAAAAACGGAAAAGATCAGTTTCTGCTCCCTGGAGACAAGACCGTGGGAAAGGAGGGAATGGTGCAGTTTCCAGGCTTGGGGACCTCATGTCTCTGCCCCTGGCTTCTGTGGATCCTGAGGAGGGACAGGAGCCATCGGACTTGCTCCTTTATCCCTTCAGCAAACGTCACGGAGCGTCTACTGCTGCCAGGTTTGTGTCACCTGGGAGTACATGGCGTGATCTCAGGAGCTGTGTGGGGTGGGACGTGGAGCGGGGCTTCCCTGCAGGTGGAATGTGAGGAGGTGAAGGACTGAGAGAGTCAGGCAGGGCACTTGGGTCTCTACTTGTTCACTCCCTTAGGGTTTCTATTGCAGTGAAGGGACACCATGACCATGGCAGCTCTTATAAAGGAAAACATTAAACTGAGGTGGTGGCTTGCAGTTCAGAGGTTCAGTCCTTTATCATCATGGCAGGGAGCATGGCGGTGTGCAGGCAGACGTGGTGCTGGTGAGAGTCCTACATCTTGCAAGCAACAGGAAGTCGACTGAGACCCTGGACGGAACCCTGAGCGTAGGCAATCTCAAAACCTGCCCCCACAGTGACATACTTTCTCCAACAAGGCCCTACCCACTTGAATAAAGCCACACCTCCGCATAATGCTGTGAGCTTATGGGGGCCGATTACATTCAAACTGCCAGACTCACCTGATGGCCTGAGGAGACTGAGCTGGAGCAAGGCAGTGAGTGTGTGAATGGGAATGATCTAATCCAAAAAACCCTGTTCAGAGCAGGCTCCCCTTGTGACCCCAGATACTGGTGATAGCAATGGTGGGGGGGACTTGCAGTCGGTCACAGGCAAATCCATTGGAGGTCCTGGAGGAGCAGGCCAACTCTATCATTTAATCAACTGTGTGATAGAATCAAAGGGACTCAGCTCTACTTTGTACTTGTAAGTTGTGTTTTTTTTTTTTTTTGACAAAGTCTCACATACCCAGGTTGACCCCCAACTCAGTATGTAGCAGAAGATGACCTTGGGTTCTGATTACCCTGCCTCCACCTCCCCAGTGCTAGGATTACAGGCTTGTAGCACACATCTGATTTATGCATTTCTGGGGACTGAACCAAGGGCTTCATTATGCTAGGCAAACCTACCATCTGTCCGACACACAGCCTCAAGCCTCTGAATTTATTCTTAAATCCAGGAGCGTGTTGTGCTGTAGTTAGGAACACAAGCTGCACTTCAGTCAGTTGAGTGGCTCTGAACACACTCTAGATGCACTCAGGGGAAGCAAGCAGGAGGCCTTTCGATAAGTGAAGGAATAAGCTACAGCGTATTCACGCCGAGGAATACTGACCTGCCAGACAACAAGAAAAGTCATGGAAGAAACCTAAACACCTCAGCGAAGTAAGCAGAAACCAAAAGGCTACATACTGGAAAAGGAGAAGCCATGGAGAAAGAAAACAGGCTGCTAAGTTGGTGGGGGTGTGGAGGGTGAAAGGGTGGGACACGGTTATGTTAGGGCAGTGAAACCATTCCGTAGACATGGTTAAGGTGGACACATGTCACCGTGTATTTGTCAAAACTCAGAGTACAAAATTACAGGGCAGAGCCCTGATGTGAACTTCAGCTTTAAGCTACAGTGCATTGATACTGGGTGTTGGGACCATTTGGAGTCCTGGCTTTCAGCTGCTCTTCCCTGCTAGAGCCTTCTGATTAGAGCTACTAAAACCTGTGCCTTGCCTTGAGTATCAGAGGATAAGGTTTTCACCTGTTGGCCCACTTGACTGTTGGGTATATAAGCCTCCATGGTGCTATTGAATAAAGGGCTTCTTACCATTGATTAGAGGTCTGTGGCTCTGTCTGTCTGTCTCTGTGTGTGTTTGTGTATTTCAACCTCCAGCCCCTTGCCTGAAGCTCGCGAACTGAATTCTAGTGCATAGAGCACAGATGGGGGCGAGCAGTGTGCAGCAACTGGGCTGTGAATTGTGTTTGCTGCACCTGAATTTAGCTGAGTGGTTCTCAGCACACTCTAGGTTCACTCAGGGTGAGGACTGGTCCTGGATCGTGAACTGTTAACAACAGCCACACTGAAGCAAGATGTTAGTATAGGGGCAAGTAGGAGCATTCAAGTTTCCTATAAACACAGGTTCCCAAAGACATCTTTTTATTTTAAAATGCCACGTGTAGCTAAGACCCTACATGCCAACGGCTGTCCCAGAAAACCCAGGAGCCTTGGAATTAACTGTCACAAAGTCTGTGGTGCCCATTAAAGGCTGGGTGTGGGAAGGCGTGAAAAACTGGTGTGGAAGCCCGGCTGCAAGTGCACTTGTTCAGAGTGGGCCTGTGAAGGGCTATTCAGGCAAGGGACATTTCTGCAGCGAGCTAACTCAGCGGCGACAAGAAAACCTGATTGATTTCTGGATTGTTTTTAAAACTCACTGCCAGGCACTGGGGACGTTGCTCAGTCGGTAGCCAGCTTGTCTACCATGGGCTTGGTCCCCAATGCTAAGCGTGGGAATGCTCATCTGTAATTTCAACACCCAGGAAGCAGAGGCAGAAGGGTCAGAAGTTCAAGGTTAAAGGGTGAGTTTGAGGCTGGCTGAGATACACGAGACTTTGTCCTAAGAGAATTGGGACTGGTGAGATTGCTCAGCCGTACTGGCTGCTCTTTCAGAGGTCCTGACTTTGACTCCCAACACCCACATGGTGGCTGCTCCCAGCTGTCTCTAGTTTTGTTCCAGGGGACCCCGTGGTGTCTTCTAGACTCCATGGACACTAGATGCACATGTGGTACAGAAACATACATATAGGTAAAACACTCATGTACATAAAAAACCTTGCTGGTGTTCTCCCATTGGCTGTTCCAGGATGGGCCGCTTCACTGTCCCGGACCCACTCCTGCCAATATCTTCTCTCAGTGTGCCAAGGAACATTGTAGCTCATCTCTCAAGACCTTGTTAACTTCTCCTGTGTCCTAACATTTCCTACATCTTTACAATTCTTTTTAAAATTAGAAAAATTTAAATTGATTTTCTTAAAGTATTTTGGGGAGATGGCTCATGGTTAATAGTGCATACAATTCTTGCAGAGGGACTGAGTTTGGTTCCCAGTGCTCACAGTGGTGACTTTACAACCACTATGACTTTAGGTCCCGGGGATCTGATGCCCCCTTCTGGCCCATGTGGGCAACACACACACACACACACACACACACACACACACACACACGACACACTCAGAGGTTTAAAAAAAAGAGTATTTTTTTGTCCATACCAAAATTGAATAGGAAGTACAGAGGCTTCTATGTGTCTCACCCCCCTCCGTGCCATCCTGTGTCCCATGACAGAACAGTGCATCTGTTACAACTGAAGACCTGAGCTGTGTCTCATTAGCAAGTCCATAGTCTATACACGGTCATTTCGTGTTGTACATTATATGGGTTTGGACAAACAGATAAGGTTGTGTCCTCACACCACGACAACACACAGAAGGCTCACTGTCCTTTACATCCTGCTCCACTATATTCCCTATCTGCCCCTAGCCCTGGCAATGCTGGTCTTCTGCATGAGTTTGCCTTTTTCAGAAGTGGATTTTGCTGGAATCATACAGGGAAGTAGCCTTTTAAAAGGCCACTTATGGGCCCTGGCCCATAGTGGCTCACACCTTCAATCCCAAAACTTGGGAGGCAGATGCAGGTTGATCTCTGTGAGTTCTTAGCAAGCCTGGTCTTATTAGAAAGTTCCAGGCATACCAGGGCTATATAGTAAGAGCCGTCTTCAAAACATGAGTAAACAAAAGAGCTATTTATCATTACTGCATTATTTATTATTATTATGTATTTATATTATTATTATTATCATTATTATTATTATTATTATTATTATCATGTTCACGTGTGAGTACCACAGCACTTGTGTGAAGGTCAGAGGCATCTCTCAGATGCTGCTCTTTTTCTGCACTGTGGGATCCAGGGGAGGAACAAGCAGCACCCATGAGAGCCTCCAGTTCTATAAGCACGTTCAAGCTTGGACTTAGTTATTTGAATGCAGTAATCTTAGTTGTTTTTACAATTTATACCTGAAAACAGCAGCGTTTGTTTACCTTTGAGTCTGCTTATGTTATCTGTTGTATTTTACTTTATAGACAGGGTCTCATGTAGCCCAGGCTGGCCTCAATTTGTTATGTAGTAGAGGATAACCTTAACCTTCTGGTCTTGCCTCTACCTCTGGAGTGCTGGGATTTACAGGTGTGCATCACCTTATGTAGTGTTGGGAATCAAATTCAGGGCTCTGTTCTGTGTATGCTAGGCAAGTATTCTACCAACTGAGCTACCCCCAACCCTATATATTGTTTCTTATCTCAGAGTTCAGAATAATATCTTATGCCTAGGGTTCAGGAAATCCAGACAATATTTTTATTTTCTTCATCTGTGGTCCAATTTCAGGACTGGATCATTCAGAGTAAGAATTCAGAGGGCAGGTTTGCGCTCTAGCTGGCGGGGCTAGGGCGGGGATTCCCCTGCTCTCTCTCCCCAGACTCACACATGCAGGCTCAGCTCCATGCAGGGTTTGGGTTTGCAGCATCTTTACGTCCCAAGCTCTGGGGCTTTCCTGCTCTCCCTCCAGCCCCGAAAGGACCCCAAATCTAGCCCTGTTCTAATATCTGTTTCCAAGGTCAGCAAATGTCCTTGAGATGGATGAAAACAGCGCTACAGCTCCGGCTCTTGGCCCAGGGCTAGGAATGTCTCAGCAGCTTGTGGTTTCCTACACGCTCAAGACAAGTTTTGGTTCCTTTTCCTTTCACTGTCCTCAGTGGAGAAGCGGCCTGAATTCCCTTGTCTGACTGTGTTTATGGGCGGAATGAGCAACTGTGGTCACATTCTCCCGAAGCTGCAGGAGGCTGGCTTTTATCAGGTGGGTCCGTGCTCTCTAAGGACAAGGACACTGCACACTCACTCTGTTGGTCCTAGCTGCCCTCTTGTCACAAGCAGTGACAGCCCGGGAGTGGGAGGTTTCGTCTCAGTGTGTCCGTCGCCTGGGTGAGGAAGTTCCTTCCTGGCTAAGCCTTCAGCCTTCATGTCTTTAAATAGTTTACATGCAACGTGGGATGAAGAAATGTGCTCTCCGAAGATTATCTCCTAAAACGATGCCTGTGAAAATCCCCACCACGTGACCTGGCATATTTAGATACTCACAAATGTTTGGTGACTATTAATCCAAAGCAGTTACATGGCTCCACCAATTTTATTATAAACGTTAGAGAAGTTCCCAAGTGACAGAAGCTATGGAGATCTCCCTGCCTCCCCATTCCTCTAAGGAGGAGTTCAGGGCTGGGTAGTGACTATGTGGCTTTGCTGCCACCTTGCTTTTCCTCCGTCCTTGGTGTTCTGCCTCCCCATTCCAGACACTACCCATGCTGCACCTGTTTTAGACAGCCGCGGGAGGAAGGAAGGGAAAGGCCACTGCCCTCCCACACAAGGAGACATTTTAGCAGTCCTGCCCAGCATGCCCACTTAATCTTATGGGTCAGCTTTTACACATAGCTCCAGCAGGGCTGCCAGGGAAGTAGAGAGTGGTATCTCTGAACTGAGCAGCACTGGGCAGTTTGTAGAATTCTTTTTCTAAGGAAAAGGGACACTGGCAGTGAATCGATTAAAAACCCTTTTCTTTCTTTCTTTCTTTCTTTCTTTCTTTCTTTCTTTCTTTCTTTAAAAATATTTATTTATTTATATTTTACATTCACTGGTGTTTTGCCGTGAGTGTTGGGTCTCCTGAAACTAGAATTACAGACAGTTGTGAGCTGCCATGTGGTTGCTGGGAATTGAACCCGGGTCCTCTGGAAGAGCAGTCAGTGCTCTTGACCACTGAGCCACCTCCCCAGCCCTGAAAACCCTTTTCTCATTGGACTTCAGTTTCTCATCTATAGCCATTGGTGGAGGGTTCTATTGTTGAGGGGCACTTGCTTTACTGTGCAGTACTGTCCTACGCCATATAGGATACTTGCTGCCCCTGGATCTGCCTGTTAAATAACAGTCACATCTATAGGCGTTGTGATCACCCCGGGGACACAGCACCACTCTTGTCCAGCTGCCCCTAGGTGACGATACTTCTCCCTGTTGAGAAGCTGTGGGCAAAGTGATTCTCAGGTCTTGCACTAGTGGCATTCCATGCGACTCTTGATTTCGTGGTGCCTGGGTCATATATGGGTGAGGGTAGGGCAGTGGATGTACAGGGTCTACATGGGTCCTCCCTGGAGCCAGAGGGGTAAGAAATCATTGTGTAGGTAAAGAACAGGACATCAGTGAATCTCTTAGTGGTCAGAGAAAGAGAAAGGATGGAAGGAAGAGGCCAAGACAGTTAGGAACTCAGGACACCTGGTCTTAACATAGCCCCCGCTGCTCCTCCCCAAGGTCCTTCACTGTGCCCCTGGTACCAGGAACAGAGAAGGAAGCTGGCAATACTAGCCTTCATCTGTCAAGATGCCTTCATTAGAGGCTCCCCTATCCATTGGCGGGACCTCATCAGTGGGGCCCACCTGACCTTTGGGGTGGCAGATGCTCTACCTGGCAGACCTGATCAAAGAACTGGGACCAGAAAGCTCTAGACCTGGGCCAGTGCCCAGGGGCTCTGCCTCCTCTCCTGCAGGTCTCAGCCCCCTGCCAGGGTGGGGGATCATGCTGTGCTTACTCCATGGGTACTAATGAAGTTGGGGAGGACGGGTAAGTCACAAGAGTCACACTGCCTGGATCCAAAACACTTCTTAATGGTGTGAACACGGGGCACGTGCTTTGACCTTCCTGTCTTGTTTGTTGGCCCTTCTGCAAAATGGAGATAATAATAGACCATTTTCACGGGGTCACTGTGAGCTGTCAATAGGATACCCCTGGTAGGCTGTGACGAACAGTGCCTGCTATACAGTTCTGGCATACGCTGACTTTCAGGAAATGCTGGCCATCAACCTCTCCTCTCTGTTCTTGTCTCTGGAGAGTCTGTGCATGTAATGTGGCTTACAGGGCTTCTGGAGCTTGCCTGAGATTCCGCAGCCAGCCAGCATGGGCAACCAAAGTTCCAGTTCACCACCTCAGGATGAAAACTTGGGTGCCCAGGGAGGAAGGGAACAGCCTAGGGTGGGTGCTCTGCCCAGAGCAGCTGAGATCTCTAGGCCACGAGAGCGATGAAGTTGGTGGAGGGGAAACAGCTTCCATGCTGAAGGCTTCAGAAAGTCTCCCGAGGCTAGCGAACAGGCAGGATGAGGCGTGAGAGCCCTGGGAAGAAGGCGGAGTGGGATGGGTTGGAGGGTGATCCAGCTGAAGCCACATAACAAGCCGAGTCAAGTGGGACTCCACTCAGAGGGGACACGTGCCTCAACTGTGTCCATCATCAGTTGGGAATTCAGAGACACCTCGCTGCCACCTGCCCCAGTGTCAACACGGATACCCACACAGACACGAACCTACTCGGGTAGATTACAACTTTGCTTTATACATACAGATTAATGCTGGCTGCTGGAGGGACAAGGTGCCTCAGCCTCAAGTGAAATATTCCTGGGGGCAATTCAGGGCAGGGAGTGGGATGGGATGTGGTGGGGTGGGTGGGGGTTTAGAAGGCCAACATCAAGCTCCTTAGGGTCAGCCAGCAGCTCACTGCCTAGACATGCTTGCTGCAGGGGAACCCATACACGGTGAGGATGAAGTGGGCTTTCTCTTCCAAGCGCACAGCAAGGCTGACATAGTCGCTGTTGAAGATCGTTCATCTCCTCTATGGGACCTCATCTGGTCTGCCCTCATTGGTGAGCACCAAGTGTGCGGAGGGAGAGGAAGGACTGTGGCCAGGAACAAGGGGGATTTTGACTGACATCTTGAATCTGGGGTTAGGAGACCCAGCGGTTCTTGAAAGCATTTTTGCTGAGTATATTTAAGTAACATGATTGTCGCAGCGCTCATTAGATGTCAATGAATACTGAGTAGGAATTAGTAATGACAATAACCTCTTTTTACAGCGCTACTAAAGTACCAGGCATTCAAGTAGTGTCGGCAGGTTCTTTCCTGCTCCCCAGTGATCATCCGAGGAAAGCACTTCCTGTCTCATTTGGAGAAGGGACACCGCACTGTGAAAAGGGCTGCTGTGTTCCGGTATTCCGCAGGTCTGCAAGGAAGCCTGGGACTGAATTCTGCACGGTGGCTCTCTACCACCCCTTTGCTCACTGGTGTTATAGCAGTCTTATCATTATTCTTATCTAGGTTATGACACAGAGTAATGTCACAAGTGTTTCAAGCTCACTCACTAATCCACGAGGGGCCTGTGTTCTGCACTGGTGACTCTTCTGCGGACCAGAGATAGAGCAGTGGGCAGCAGGGTTCCTGCTCTGGGATCTAGACCACGGCACGGAGTAGGGAGACAGGCAACCACCAGATCTGAGGATAAGCAAGTCTAGCGGTTCTGCGAGTGTCCCATGCTGGCAGGAAGAGGAGAGGGGTGGATGGGCCACAGTTGGCTCCACACGGACCAGAAACCACAAGCCATCTAAGCTGGCGACGAGTGGAGTAGATGCCAGTAGACACCTTACAGGTGAGGGCTGGAGAGGTATGACAGGTGGCACAGGAAGTGGAAGGGAGGGTGTCACAAGTGATAGAATCAGGTGAGGCCCAGGCCGGGAGTCTCGTGGGCACTGTCAGGAAGCTCGGATTCTATTCCCAGGGCAGTGGGAGCTGATGGCGTAACTGTGTTGGTGGGCACTAGAGCGACGGTGGCTAGAACAAACAAGAGCTTGTTTATCTCACTTGAGAAGATGGGAGCGACGTGACTGTGAGATCTGGCTCGGTGGCCTGGTGACTTTGCGACTGTCCTCTGGGCTTTCCGCTTGTGTTGTATGTAGTTAGGGCAGCCGTCGGTATTATGTGTCTACTCCAAGGCATCTGCTGCTTGTCTCTTCTCAGCTACCGTAGCTAACCACTCTGCAAGGATGCCTGGCAGAGGAAGCGAGTGTGGGAGCGAGGGTCACTTCCCCGAGGTAGAGGGAAAGCAGGGCCGGAGGGAAGGGAGACGACGGTGGGGTACGGGGGTACGCACTCCGGTGAGCCGTCTAGCTGCAGCTAGACTCTCAAGTTTCTTCTCTGTCCCTTCTGTGCCTCCCTGATTAAGTTGGCACTTGGCAAACTGGCCCACGGACAAAAATCCAGATACCACCTGGATTTGTGTGGTTTGAGAGCTAAGAACAGTTCTCACATTTGAAATGCAGCAGGCGAAACAAGACTGACTAGGCCGTCAGCTAGGACATTTGTTCATTTTGCTTTGGGCCTGTAAAATCTAGAGTATTTACTCTCTCTGACCCTTTGTGGAAAAGTTGGCTGGTCCCTGGCCTGCATTAATTGCTTTGGCTCAGACTGAAGGAGACAGTGTGTTCAAGTGTGAAGCCCTCCTCGTCACCGTTGACCTACTTATCTGGCGTTTTAAGTACCTGCATGTTGTCGGACACAGGAGCGTACCACCCACTGTTCGCCTGCCCTTTGTAGGATTCAGCTGGGTACAATCCAGTCAGCTGAGCGGGTGAAACTGATTAATGCTATCAGGGCACTGTTTACTGGAACAAGTGATTTATTTAAGCACCTAAATTTTAAATGGTGCCTATGTTTCCCGGGAAGCCGTCTGGCTTAGAAAATTACCTATTATAAATGCATGTAATAAATCCATTCTTTTGAACCCAAAGGAAGGTATCCGAGTTTTCTATGAAAAAAAAATCAGTTTCTCCTCATCCTTGCTAAATACATGTTGTGTAAATAATTAAAAACAATGGTTTGAATGGATGTTAAATAATCTGTTTGCCAAAATGCAATCAGGGCTCTTATTTTCACAATTAATCATAGGAAAAAAAAATCTTCCTTGCCGGCTTCTCTCTAGAGAGGGCCCGTCTCCACCCCTAAGTGATCCTGGTTCTACAGTACAGGCTCAGGCCTGTGTGCTCAGGGGTTTTGCAGGATGTGGACAGGAGACATTTGCTCTCGGGGCTTTCAATTGTTAGAACTGGTTTTGGGGTGTCCTGTGCTTTCTCACTTACTCCTGGGGTGCTCTGGGTGGTTTTCATGCTGTCCCCAGAGCCACTCTACTCGTAGACTCTCCAGATGCTAACTCAATTTGTGTTCACTTAGGGACAGGGAGCTATATATCCTAGGAAGTCGTTAGTTTTGGTTCTGTTGTCAAGAGCCAGCAGTCTGTGTCCACAGAGGCTTTTGGGGTGCAGGATCTGCTGAGGGCAAAAGTGCCTGGGAGGGTGGGCTGGGGCTTCATTCTGAGGAACTTTGGATGCTCTCCCTAGAGGGATCCTCATTCTCGAGGGCCCATGACTGTGGGGGCACTCTAGGGTGTGGCAGTCACAAATTCTTCAAGCCAAGTGGTATCCCCTATCTATAGCTAACTCCTGTGTCTGGACTCTCTTCGAAGCTGTGTCTGTGCTGGAGAGGAGCACCCTGACTTCATGCCATGTTACCTGCCTGTCTAAAGATCACATTGAATAGCTTCCCTTCTTCCTGTTGCCTGCGCCACACCTCCTAATTTAGGAGCAGAATTCATTAGCACCTGCTTCATGCTCTATCTGGGCATGTCAAGATCAGGACAAATCCTTGGAGCCATCTTGGCATCAGTTTGCAGAGATATTTGTACTTGCTCTAGGCATGCAATAGGCGTGCAAAGACCTGTCAATCAGCCAGCGCTATTTTAGGAGAACAAGGGACACAGGGTCCCTTCTTGTCTTTGAATGCTATTGTGTGAACATGGGATTTGTTAAGGCCTCTTATGGTCATGTTAAGGCCTCTCATGGCCAAAACCATGTCAGAGAAGATAACCCAGCTCTGATTTTGTTGAACCACAGAATTAACATAATCTAGAAGTCTCTTGCCTCCACACTTTATCATTTTTTTAAATAAAGTTTTTGCTTTACTTATGAAATATTATTGCTGATGCACACATGCATGTGTGTATGATGTGGGGGTGGTAGTGCACTGCTACCATGCTCATGTGCAGGTCAGAAGATAACTTGGTGGAGTCAGTTCTCTCTTCCACCTTTATGTGGATTCTGGGGCTGAACCCAGGTTGTCAGGTTTGTGCCATCAGGTGGCAGGTGATGAGCCACCTCACCACTTCTGACAAGAAGTAATAAGTGTGCTTTTTTATGTGAGTGGTTTCTAGCAGCTCGAAGTATGCCCTACATGCTTGTGGTCCTTAAAGAGCTCCCAGGGTCACTGGAGAGGGAAGGAGCACCCCCAGGTATCACAAGGTCACCACATGGCAATGGTGAACAGTTTGGCATCAACCACTTGACATGGTCGTAATGCCCTGGAAAAGAAGAGTGGGCTCAGCAGTAGGAAGGGGAGACCCCAGTTTGGGCACACGGAGAAGGCAAGCTGTCAAAGGCCCATGGGTGACTTTTCCTGAGACACGAGTCATTGGCAGGAACCCGGCTGCAGTCATGCTTCTACCGTGTGTCTTGAGCCAGCAGAAACACTCTCTTCCCTCTGTGTTCAGGCTAGCGGACAGCCGACAGCGAGGGACTCTGGCGAAGGCTTTTCTTCGGGAAGGGAGGGAGATGGGAAAGTGCCTGCTATCCATGTATGAGGACCCAGAACCCATGGAAAAAATCGATCATGGTGGTCTGTCACTATAACCCCAGCCTTGGGAGAGGGAAAGGGCAGAGACAGAGAGATCCCTAAAGCTCACCGGCCAACCTGAATGGATGAGCCCTGGGCTCAGTGAGACACTCCTTAAAAAATAATGGTGGAGGGGCTGGAGAAATAGCACGGCTGTGTAGTGCTCTTGTAGAGGACGAGTTTGGTCACCAGTACCTATGTCAGGCAGCTCACAAGTGCCTGGAAGTCTAGCTCCAAGGGATCTGACACCCTCTTCTGACCTGTGTGTGTGTGTGTGTGTGTGTGTGTGTGCAAATACACATAATTCAAAATAAAAATAAATATTTTTAAAAAAGGTGGATAGTGATCAAAGAAAGATTTCACATCTGCCTTAGGCCTCTGCACACAAGTACTCAAATCATATGCATATATACATTCACACACATATGTATTTGTGTATCCACACATGCACAGAGATGCACACACATACACACACAAGTACTAAGTGTGTATGCGCACACATATATATGTATACATACATGCATAGAGATATATACACATATACACACACAAATACACACTTTCTTCTGGCTGCTTCTTGTTTGTGCTATGCTATGTGATTGTTGGTTTCAGGGTTCAGCTCTACCCTAGAACACAGACTTCTGCCTTCATATTGATCCCAAGCTGAACCAGAGACGTTTTTCTGGCTGTGAATTTGGACTCCCTGTCTTACGGCTCTAGGAACACTGCGTGCACACTGGGAGGACAAACCCTCTCTGCTGATAGATGGGTCCAGGAGACGTGAACTGGGCTTCTCCTGCCTCTGCCCCACAGCATTCCGGCAAGAGTGGGAACATGGTTCAGGCCTGCTGTGAGTGAGAAGTGGAGACTGAAGCTTTGCGTCTGATCTTTAATTCATGGGGATTTCTCGCATGCTAGCTTGAGCAGGTCGTGGTGATACACAGAGGAAAGCATGCCCGGATCTGCCAGGACCGCCCAGGAACCAGTGCACACTCTACAGCTGCAAACGGCGGCTAGGTCTTCATAGCGCCTTGGTGTTTACAGTGCTTCTGTCTCCTCCCTGACCAGCTGCCATCTCCGTCCTCCTCTCCCTCTTCCTGTGTGCACACATGAGGAGGCCAGAAAGTCTATGCGGAGTGTCTTCCTCTGTCACTTTCCACTTCGTTCAAAATTAATTATTTGATTCTGTGTGTATGTGTGTCGTGGTGTGCCTGTGGCGGCCAGAGGACGTCTTGCTGGGGTCAGCTCCTGCATTCCACCATTTGGCTTTCAGGCCAGCCGTGGCCAGCAGCTTTACCCACTGGGCTATATCACTGGCCTACTTTTTGAGACAGTATCTCACTGAACCTTGAGCCTATGACTTTAGCTTGGCTGGCTGGCTGGCTGGCCCAGGCCAGAAAGCCACAGGGATCTGCCTGTTTCTAGCTCCTCAGTGTTGGGACTGTTGACTTGTACCACTCCGCTGGCTTCTCACATGGACTCTGTGGATCCAAATCCAGGTCCTCAGGCTTGAGTGGCAAGGGCTTTACTGATTGAGTCATTTCCCAAATCCATCTTCATCATCTTGACTTTTGGATCTGCAGAAGGGTCCTTCCTCTCCTTTCAATGCTGCTTTCTTCTCTGTCTATCCAGATGAAACTTTCATAAAGTCCAGAAATCTTTAAATGTACAATATAATTTAGGACTCTTTCTATAAGTAGACATCTGTGAGAACATCATCACAGTTAGGATGAGGAACATTTCCATTGCTCTGGAAGCTTCCTCAAGCCTCTTCTCATCAGCCCCAGTCCCTGCCTCCCATCAGCCCAGCTTGCCCCAGGAAATCTTCATGTGGTGTGGCCTCACACCGCATGAGCCTCACTTCTCTCCTGACCGGTTTCAGACATGCTAACATCATCATATTCTCTCGGTGGACCAGGCTTCTCCCTGCTGTACATCACTAGTGACAGTATGTTTCTGCTCCCCAAGAGGGGCCGAACCCTTAGCTGTGGCCCTGCTGGCAGAAGCTCGGCCTCGAAAACCAGATGGAACCTTTCCCCAGGCTGGCTGGGTGGCTCTGCTAGCTCTTGCTAGCTGAGGAGTTCTTGAGGAGCTGGAACAGGCGGAAGCACGTACAAGGCTGAGAAGTGACCTGACAGAGAACAAACGGAGGAGGGGACGGAGGGACAAAGTGAATCAAACTGGAGACTCAAGAGAGTCTGCTGGAAATCTGGTGCGCTCGACCGTCCAGGGATTCTGGAAGTCCCTGACCAGGGGTGCTTGAGTCAGGCATTACCCTTGACCTCCACTGCGAGTGGGGGAGGTGAAACCTGAGGCAGGACTCGGACCTTGCTGACTGACCAGGCTGGCCTCAGGTACAGTCATCCTTCTCCACGAACTGTCCCTCTCACCTGCTGGCTGGCAGCACGTTCCAAGTTTTGGGGAAGCCCCCTGGCCCAAGGATGATAGAGTCTCTCCTGTTCCAAGAGGCTCAGTATCCAGACTAGTCTGCAGCAGAAGCTGTGGCAGGTTCCCCAAGTGCTGCCAAAACCACGCAGGTACAAGACTAACCCAGAGGAGTTTGGGGCTTAGAAGTTAGGGCCAGATATAAACCATGCTTCTAGGGCAAAGCCGAGGACCTGATTCCACCACCTGCTTGCCTGATGGAACCTCGTTCTGGGCGCCTCCCCTTGGCACACCTCCACCAGGCAAAGGGCATGAGAATCACCTTTTCCAGGCTTCCAGCCCCTGCACCTGGAGGAAAGGTCATGGATGCCTTTGCCAAGGCTCATCATCTCCTGGAGTCTTTGAACTGCTACCCAGGCAGGGGGCCAACTCCTGGGTGGGACAGTGGCAGCTGGCAGGTAAGAGCCATCTTGTCTCCTTCTCGGCCAGGTGGCTTGACAGTTGCTGGGCTCTGGCCAGGAGGCTGGCATCACGGCTCTGGGCGGGAGCATGGGACTTGGGGACTTGTGTGAAGGGGTAGTTGAAAACTTCTAGTCTTTTTTAATAAAAAACTTATTTATCTTAATGTGTATGGATATTTGCCTGCATATGTGCATATATGTGCATCACATGCATGCCTGGTGCCCAGGGAGGCCAGAAGAGGGTGTTGGATCCTCTGGAACTGGACTCATAGGCAGTTGTGAGCGACTGTGTGGGTACTAGGAGCTGAATCTGTTTAAAGAAAGAAATTGGGCAGAACAACACACACAGACACGCACGCACACACACACGCACTTACACACTGCATTTTGATTATATTCATCAGTTTTCCTTTTCTTGCTCCCCTTCCTTTTCCTTGCTAGTCCCCCATTTTACTCTCATGGAGATTTTTGTTTAAATGACCCAATGAGTTTTATTAGGGTCACCTACAGGAGCGTGGGTGAGGTTAACTGGAGTGTGGAAACTTTGCCAGCGACTCCAAGAAATGTCTCTCCCTTTTCAGCAACCATCAGCTTTGCACAATTCTCAGGGAGGACTAGGGACTCATGAGCGCCCGACCCCATGACCTCCACAACACCCCCGGGTGTTGTGTTTGGGAAGGCAATCTGAGCAGGTAATCATGGCTACTATGGCTTGAAGGATACTGCAGTCATGCCATGCCCAGAAGCCGGCATCCCTACCACTCCCCTGCCCTTCCTCCAGCTCTTACATTCTTTTGGTTCTCCTGTTCTATGATGTTCTCTGAGCTGTGAAGGGGGTGATATAAGTTGCCCCTTGATGACTGAGCTGAGCATTCAACCAACCAAGGGTCTTTCTAAGGCTAACTGCCTTAGTGTGAGAGGATATCTCTTCTTTGCAAATAAACCAACGTGTACTCCCACAAATGTGTCCTCGCACACATGTGCATACATGCTACAATTCTATCAATGAGGTTATTATAAAAATGGAAGATCTTCAAGAAGGGACAGACACAGGAGACTGTTCATTCATCACACTAGAGTGTGGCTGATGGAGAGAATTGGCAGGGAGCCAACTCAGGCATCCTTGACAGATCCCAGCATCCAGACAGATAACAAACTACACAAGAACAGACCACAGAGCTTCAGAAGATGTGGAGACAGACAGACAGACAGACGAGAGAGAGAGAGAGAGAGAGAGAGAGAGAGAGAACATTTAAGGTGAGGTTAAGAGAGTGCTAAGTTTGGTATAACAGTTAAAATATGAGAAATAATTGTCATGCTGACTTCCAAAGCAGGTGACACCGCTGAGTGGCTTTTTGCTGTGGTAGCGAAAGTCAGTTTTATTTTTGCTGATGTGGGCTTTTGCTCTCACAGGGAGGTTCCTGCAGGGCCAATGGGGCAGGAGGAGAACACTGGGTTTGGCTGGGACACCAGATCCAGTTCCTTCTGGCTACTTCCAAGCTGCTTGGCCTTGACTAAGGGACTTTGTTTCTGAGTCCTGATGTCCTCATATGCATGTCAAGAGGGGGCCTTCTTCTAGCTGTGAATGAGGAGGAATGGAACTGGATTTGCCTGCTATCTGGAAACATTTAGAAAACAAGTAGACAACATTCTTGGAGTAATGGTTTTGAAGATGCAGGACCCAAGTGTGAGGATTCAAGATTCTGGACCTCAGAGTGTTATGATTGTCTCTGATTACTGCTTGTCACAGAGAAGGAAATAGCCAGGAGAGAAGTGGAAGGATACCATTGTGATATTTTACACACTGTGAAGTGTGCACCATCACTTAAGGGTGGGGCAGCAAAAGAAAGTGGTGCAGACGAGGAACTTGAAAGTGGGAAGTAAGTAATTAGCTGGTGAAGACCATTGCAAGCAGCCTAACAGGAGCAGAAAGGGGACTAGAAGCAGAAGACAATCAGGTGACAGATAATGTCACACCTAAACATAGCAGTGAGCTTATCAGATGGAAGGAGTTTGAACACCAGTTATAGATGGAGAAATGAGTCAATGATACACCACCTTGCAGAAACACCTATTGTGACACAAATATGCTCTAGGTAAGCCATGAAGGAAGATACTGGCACCAACATTAGTCAAGAAGATGATGGAGAAGCTGAATGCATGTCAAAGTCTATTTTAGAACAAAGAGGATTAGCTGCTAGGTCTAGATCGCTCAGCTCTGATCCATGGCCATATTGTAGAAAGCATCAATCCATGCCTTGTGGGATTTGGGAGAGTCCCAAGTGTGGTAATACCTAGGAAACGGCCCCAGATGATAAGCCAGAAGGTGTAATTGGATCTTAATAATTAGAAGTGGAATCGCTGAACCTTTGTGAAGAATCAGATTGTTAGGCCTGGACTGTATTGTTATCAGGAAAAAAATAAAGAAGATATGTCACTGTGGTTGGTT
Source organism: Myodes glareolus (assembly GCF_982192425.1). Taxonomy (NCBI): domain Eukaryota; kingdom Metazoa; phylum Chordata; class Mammalia; order Rodentia; family Cricetidae; genus Myodes; species Myodes glareolus. Next base: position 19,934,589 of record NC_142032.1, on the reverse strand, counting down.
GTCATGGTGGCATTCAAAATGTCAGCCAAGAACTTCCAAGTCATGGACAGGGATTGAATTTACCATAGACAAACAAAGGTGGGAAGAACAAGCCATAGGTTGTGAGAGGGCTCAGTGGGTAGATACTTGCTTTGTGAACTTGAAGATGAGTGCAGGTCCCCAGTACGCACCCATGGAAAAGCATGGTGCACTGGCACATGTCTGTGACCTTTCAGCTGACGGTGGGCAAGACAGGTGGATCCCGGGGGCTCTCTGGCTAGCCAGTCTTGCCAAAACAGCGAGCTGCAGGGTCAGTGAGAAACCCTGTCTTAAAAATTAAGGTGGAGAACAGTAATAGAAGGCACTAGAAGTCAACCTCTGGCCTCCACACACACATGCATGAGTGAACACACATGCACATACATGGGCATAACACACACATGCACATGTTTAAAATTTTTCACATCACCCAGAATACCTTATACCCTTTCGCTGTTGTTTTTTGAGACAGGGTTTCCTCTGGGTAGCCTCGGCTGTCTTGGAACTCATTCTGTAGATCAGGCTGGCCTCAAACTTATAGAGACCTGCTTGCCTTCTGAGTGCTGGGATTAAAGGTTTGTGCCACTACCTCCTAGCTACCTATACCCTTTCAATGATCACTCTTTTTCTCCTTTTAGCCCCTGTCAGTCTAATCTGCTTTCCCTTTTATTGAATTAACCTATTAAGGTTTTTTTTTAAAATAATGAATTAATTTGTATTTTTTTAATTGAACATTAAAAAAATGTCCTAAAAGTAATTTAGCCCGATGTGGTAGTCCATGGCTGTAATCCCACACTCAGAGGTGGAAGTAGAGAATTGCAATTTTGAGGCCAGCCTGAGTGATCTAGTGAAATCTTGATTCACGTATGATTGGGATGTCCTTCTGTATATGTATTGCTCTTATTGTTGATGAATAAAGCTGTTTCAGCCAGTAGCTTAGCAGAGTAAAGCCAGGTGGGAAACGCTAGCAGAGATATAGAGAGAAAGCAGGCGGAGTCAAAGAGATACCATGTAGCTGTTGAAGGAGATAGAAACCGGAAATCTTACCAGGTAAGCCACAGTCTCATAGAGATACACAGATTGATAGAAATGGGATAATTTAAGATGTAAGAGCTAACTAGGAATATGCCTGAGTCATTGGCCAAGCACTGTTGTAGTTAATATAGTTTCTGTGTGATTATTTGGGTCTGTGCAGTGGGGAAACGAATAAGCAGTCTCTGTTTACAAAATGGTGCCCACCGTCTGGGGCATGGACCCACATAAGACTTAAGAAAACTTAAAAAAAATAGGTTTCTAGACACACAAAAACAGGAGCCAAGCACAGCTTCTTGGTAACCACATTTTTTTCCAGATAGGCTCTATATACTGGCAGTGAGCAGAAGAGTAGCTCCTTTAAGAGAAAGCTTCCTGACTCAACATTAGCAGCAAAAATTGCATGACTTCTTTAAGAGACAGCGACTCTAGCTCTTTTGGGAGGTCCTGCACTTAAATGGGGTTTGTGAGCTGAGTGCTACAAGTTGCTTAATTGTGACATAGATCTGCTGCATCCCTGGAGCATGGATTGCAGAGCTGGCAGTAAACATGCCTCTGCCATATTAAAAGGCCAAGAGAGGTGGAGCCAGCGTCCAGGGTTGCTGTGACAAAACTGCTTACCATTTTAAAAGTGTTCCTAATCAGAAAATGATTACAGATACACAATAAGACAGATTCAGAAAACAAAGACCTCTAAATGGGTCACAGTGTTGGATAAATGTACATGGGCTTAAGAGAGAAAGAAAAAAAAAAGAGTAGACAGTCATAGATTAAAGGACTAAAGATAATAAAATAAATATCAAAAAGTAATAGAGTAAAAAAAGTCATTTAAAGATGGAAAATGTACAAAGAATCTGGATTATGTATATTATTGTGTTTTGTTTGAATTTTTGACTATGAGTGAGCTAGTTACAGAGAGAAATTTCATTGTACAGGCCACTAAGCTAAACAAACATATATATTTTAAAGTTATCTTGATTCAAAATTTGAGTCTAAGGATATGTTACTTTGGAAAAAAGGTTTGTTTTTGTTTCCACAGAAGATGAGAACCTGTGAATTCCTTCCAGGCTAATATTGATGGAACAAGGTCCTCTGAATGGTCTCCATGAACACCCAAAAATACTTCACCCAACAAACAGCAGGAAGCAGTTTTGAGAAAATAACACCCAAATTCTCCAAATGGTTTTTTATAAATGTTAGTTTTCATTTAAAGGGGGTTGATTATAAATGGTTAATGATCACAGTCAATTTCTTTAAAAAAATGTAAGGGGGATATGATGTGGCGATGAATACTTTGCATTGGTATGGATCTTGTTCCATTGATACAAATTTAAGGTCTATTTCATTATATTTATGTTTTTATTCTTGTTTAAGGTATTATGCTTATACAGTTCATTTAAAAATGTAATGTATATTAAAATTAAGGATGATTTATAGATAGTCATAATAGTCAAACTTGTAGTCACATTAATTAGGCTTTCTAGATATGCAGAGATATATTTCAGTTAGATAGATAACCTTCAACACTTCAAAGACCTACAGAATATGGCATTTAAATGTTTTAAGAACTTTGACTTTTCTCAACAGTGAGACATGTCTTCTTCTGCCAGTACCACTTACTTCAGAGAGATTGATAGGCATTGAAGAAACTCATTGTGGAATTTGCCTCCAATGTGACAAGGCTAGCCATTTAGGCAAGAAGCTGTTCTTGTTTGGACTGCTTTATGGTATGCTGTATGAACTGGACATGCAGGACTCACACAAAAGTGACTGCTGAACTTTCCAAAAGACTGGATGGTCTTTCAAGATTCCTGCTTCATGAAAGAGTCTGCCAGACATTCTGCAGGACACAGAAGAAAGCAATTGCCAGTACAAGGTAGAACAAATCTTAAAATTTCCTGCTTTATGGAAAAGTCTGCCAGATACTATAGGCCTGTAGGCTGAAGATGGATGCCCCAATGATACAGAAGAACTTTGGGTGACTGTCCAGGCAGCAAGATGTCTTTGTCAATTCAAGAGTTTTGCTTACAATGCACTTCCTGTTTACTTAGGTAATATTATATCCTTCTGGGATTTTTGAAGAGTTGAAGACAGATAGTTAAAGTTTTCTTTAGTTATGATAAAGGATAAATTAGATATAAAACTTTAGACTCACAAAGATAGGATAGATGATAGATTATTTTCCTTAATTTGCCAAATGTAAATGGACTAAATATTATAGCTATAATGCTTGCTGGATAACTGTTTTGTATATGTAATTTTACTATGTTAAAGTTAAAACCTTCCTTTTTATTTATACTGAAAAAGGGAGATGATGTGGAATGTCCTTCTGTATCTGTGTTGCTTTTATTGGACAATGAATAAAGCTGTTTTGGTCAATGGCTTAGCAGAGTAAAGCTAGGTGGGAAATCTTAACAGAGATATAGAGACAAAGAAAGAAAGATGCTGGAAACCTTACCCAGTAAGCCAGAGCCTCGTGGTGATGCACAGATTAATAGAAATGATTTAATTGAAGATATAAGATCTAGGTAGGAATATGTCTGTGTATTGGCCAAGCAGTGTTGTAATTAATATAGTTTCTGTGTGATTATTCGGGTCTGGGTGGCCAGGAAACAAACAAGCAGTCTCTGCTCACAAACAAAACCAGAGCTGTAATTCTAGGGTGGAGGGCTTACCTAGCATCACAGGTCCTAGATTAGACTCCTAGTACTGTGAAAGTGGTGAAGTTTTAATTAAAAAATTCTAAAACTGGGGCTGAAGAGATGACTCAGCAATTAAGAGCACTGGCTGTTCTTCCAGAGGACCTGTGTTCAATTCCCAGCACCCACATGGCAGCTCACACCTGTCTGTAACTTCAGTTCCAGGGGACCTGACACCTTCACATCAAAGCACATAGAACAAAGTTAAATAAACTATTTTCAAAATTAAAAATTCTAATATATATGTATATGCACATGTTTATTATAACAATTCGGATAAGAAATCTCTAGGGAAAAGTCTTTTTATTTGTTCCCTCTTCCCTCCCCAAGGCTGACTCATGTTTATCCTTTAGTGAGTGCATTTAAAAGATTTGCAGCCTAGTCAAGGTGGTGCAGTGGCGCATGCCTTTGACCCCAGCACATCTCATACACCAAGTCAAAGCAGAAAAAAAATTATTGTTATTAAGCTGCTACTGATCGATCAGGGCCACAGAACAGACTCGGGAGCTGAACTGCGACCCTCCCCACCCCACAGAACATTACAGCTCTTTTAAGTCCCCAAACCACAAGCATCTGTGCCAAGTTATATTTTTCCACCAATCAGGATTTAGAGATAGGGACTTTCCTAGAAACGTTCCCCTGTGTGGTCCACTTATCTCGTTCTCATTGACTGGTTTATTCAACTGTGAAGAGACGACTTGCCTCCCTCCCCCCACATTCATGTCTCAACTTGCCCATCAGGATGTCAGTTACTCATGTATATGTCTCTCTCTGCCAAGTAGGATGCCAGTTACCCAGGCAGGTCTTGGGAATTTAAACTTTATTTGACCCCTATTTAAGATGGAAGTTTTATTCAAAATGACTTCTGTTTGCTTCTTTCTTACATTGGGAAACTGAATCAAGTGGATCCCTGTGAGTTCCAGGACAGCAAGGACTGTGTAGATAGGCCTTGTCTCAAAAAACTAAACAAGAAAAATTAAAATTTTGAATATTTATTTATTTTTCTGCAGTACTAGGGGCTCAATGTAAGGCCTCTTGTGCCAGACAGGTGCTGTACCACTGAGCTACATCCCTGTCCACTCCTCTTCTGGGCATCAGTATAATTTTGAATATTTTCCCATAAATATGTCACACTGTCCATGTTACCTTGCTTTGAACCCTTCTGCCCATGTCTTAGGAGTTTCTGTTTTTCCAGAGACCATCTCACAGCCAGGCCGATGGTCCCTACCCTCAGATCTGAGACATGTCTGTGTTCCATGTGATAAAGTGTGTCGGTCCCAGCCTCAGACTGGATATAGCTGCCTTTGGGCTTGGGATAATAAATAAATAAAGTATATTATAATTTTTCTTTTGTCTGCATAGACAGATTCTTTGTAAAATGAACATGAACTACTTTTATAATAAGAATGCAGGCTGGAATCGAGGGACTGCAAGCTCTGTGCCCAGCCTGTCCCTTAATTTAGTTCTTGCTTCATTCTTCCTCCTGTATAATGAATTGTTTATGTATTTGCCTTCCTTGGGGGCGGCTGGGCCCCCTGCTTATTCACCTCCCTGCCCTCCCCACCTCTTCCCACAGAGCTGAGCCCAGGGCCAGGCACACAGCAGGTTAGTGGAGTGGCAGGCTGTCCTTCTAGCTTGTATGGAGGCTACAAAGGACGGGGTGGTCTTAGAGAGCCTTATTTCAGACTCACAAAAGGGTGGGTGTAGAGTGTACTCATGGATTTACAGTCCTGATCCCAGAGGCAGGCCTAGGGTGTTCGCGCTCTCTGCCCGGCTATGGGGGGTCTGACCTCCCTGGGATGATAGTGTGAACACAGGTGTATTTGTTTCTGGTGGCTTCAGCGGGGAGTGGTGGTGGTGGTGGTGGTGATGGTGGTGGTGGTGGTGGTGATGGTGGTGGTGGTGGTGGTGGTGGTAGTGGTGGTGGTGATGGTAGTGGTGGTGGTGGTGATGGTAGTGGTGGTGGTGGTGATGGTAGTGGTGGTGGTGGTGATGGTAGTGGTGGTGGTGGTGGTGATGGTAGTGGTGGTGGTGGTGGCAGGCAGCATCCAGCTGAGGAAGTAATTAGCACCAGGAGCGGGAAGGAAGCAGTTATGCTGGGGGCCCTGGCTCCCTTTCTGGAGAGCTATAAATACGCTGGTCTCTGGGAGGAGGTGGAGAGCTGTACACTCTGGAATCAAGGTGCGAACTGACAGTGTGGGGAACTGGGGTGCAGGCTGCCTTCGCAGGCAGGTCTGTCAGTCTGGGTGGGGAAACCACCACCAGGGAAATGGAGCTGAGGGAATGGGCCTGAGATCTGCGCCTAGGAAGGTGTCTGGCTAAGAGGCTCTTCTCCCTCAGCCTGGGGCTTCCCATCTGTCCCCATGGTGCCTGCCAGGACTCTTGTTTCTGCTGGCCTCAGATTGCTATTGGGGTCATGAAGATGGCTGAGCAACACAGGTCCCAAGCTCCTACCTGCCTTTCTGCAAGGAGCAGGCTGCTGGGGTCGGTGGGAGACCAGAAATCTACCCTATTTATAGCATTTCCTCTGAACATTCCCTGAGGTACAGGGCAGCGTGGGCCTGACTCATCGGAAAACATGTTATAAATAACCCAGCAGGGTGGGGTGGCAGGGGCTGGCCACCCGGAGCCTGCCTTTAAACATCCAGGCTTGCTGGCTGTCTTCCACAGAGTGCAAGTACCCTGGTGGTGGTGAGGGTGCTGGCGGGAGCTTTGTCAGCCCTGGAAGAGGCTCTATAGAAGGTCAGGTCCTCTCAGCCATGTGTCAACACTGTAGCTCTCCGTTGGGAACCCCAGGGCTCCCTAGCTAGGTGAACCGAGCTATCATGGACCATTCTCTGGGTGACCTAGAATGACCCTTTTCTGTGAGGTCTCAGAACCTCACTGGTAAGAGGAGAGGGCGGAGTGTGGTGAGCAGCAAGCACCTCAGGTGTTAGAGTTTGAGTTTCCTTGACAGGTACAGGGTGACTTTCCTAAATTAGCCTCCAGGGTACTTACTGCCTGTGTTGCACTGGAGCATGTTTTAACAAGGCTCAGCTAGTCAGTTAATCTATTGTTTGGGACATTTGCAGGGCCAGCAATACCAGAGGGAGGAGCATGAGGACTCTCAAGAGTACGGTGGCAGGCGTTACCCTTTAGAACACCCCTGAAGACACCCTGGGGTGGGACGGGTCACCGGTGTGGTGAGGAGGGCACTGCATTTACACTGTCTCTAGCTCTTTCTGAACTCAGGGGAAGGTACGGTCTGGGCCAGTGTCATGCGCCCACGCCACACCGCGGAGTGGGAGTAGAGCAGCCTTGGACTTGGGTCTGGTGACCCTAACTGTGCAGGAATCTCTCAGGGCCACACTCCTCCCTTATAGATATCAGTCTCCAATTTTTATTTAGTTTTTTTTTTCAAGACAGGGTCTCATTGCATAGCTCAGGATGATCTAGAATTCAGTGTGTAGCCCAGGCTGGTCACCAGCTCACTGCCTTGGTCTCCTGAGTGCCAGGATTACTGACTCATGAGTGTCACTCTCTGAAAGTGTGTGGCACCTATGTACCGAAGGCTCTGAGTGTGTCTGTCCAAGGTAGGGGCCTGCACACAAATGTACCGGAAGGAAGTATGAATTAGGATAAAATTGCACTGGAGAAATTTGAAAAAAAAAACCTAGAATAATCCAGCGGGGTCAGCAGGATTTAAACCTGAAATTTACCTGGACCAATTGTGTGCAATCAATTGCTGGGTAAACTGGGCCAAATACGTGCTGGCCTCAGCCTTCAGCTCTTGATGTGTGGGAGGCTGGCCATAGGATGGATGCATTGCCTCCCATTTCTGGGGTGGGCTGCTATTGTGGGGAGCTATGGGAGAGGAGCCCCAGGAAACAGAGCTCCAACGCCCTCTCAGAAGATGGGTTGAGATCTAAGAGTTGGGTATGGGAGAAAAGGGTTCTAAGGGTCGGGGCAGCTGGGGGCGCATATATAAAAAGCTTCTAGGATTGGAAAGATGAGTTGGGAAAACAGAACAGTTCTCTGAGAGGGTGGGGGCAGGTGAAAGGAAGTGGGAGAGAAGCTACATGGCTGGACAGCTGAGCAGGTTGGATAGGGGAGGCTGGATATGTGTGTTTCTTTCTGAGCTTCACTGAGTCTGTTCCCTTAGTTGGACAATGGGAAGAAGAAGCTTGCCTCTCTGTAGGGCTATGGGATTTAGACCGGATCGCAGCAGTAAGCAGGAGCAAGGCCCTGTCACAACGGCGTGCTGCTATTGAATATATGGGGTCCTAGTTTCCTTCAGTCTGTTCCCAACACCGTAGCAGGTGGGAGTGTCACACGTGGTGGGTCATGTATGTCCCTTTGCTCACAGGTCTCCAGGGTGACCTTGTAACAGTCCCCGCGTCTGCTGCAGCTGTGTTTTCTTGCTCTGTTCCAGCCACACTGGCCTCTGTGCTACACCTTGAACTCTTCCTGTCTTGGGGCCTTTCACTTGCCGTTCCGTTCCCTTTGCCTCTGGCTGTGCTGTTTAAGATCATAAACGAACTTCCGCTTGTGACTGACACACCTCATCTCCGTTCCTGCTTTCTCCCCCATCTCAGCATTTCTCACGTTTTAATACATTATGTATTTTGTTTTTCAATAGCTTGTTTCTCACACTAGGATAAAAGGCCCATGAGGGTAGGACTTTCTCTTTTCTGTATCCTTATCATCTACCTCAAAGTTGGTGTTCAGGGATGTGTGCTGTTGATTTTTTAATTATTTCTGGAGCCCAGAGGAGAGGCTGAACCAGCTTTCTCCTGCTGCATGAGGTTGGCCCTGTGTTCAGGGCCTTAAGGTATCTCTGTTGCCTCTGGAGGGCATTTCCTCCAGGCCCCCCATCACCACAGAAGCTGCGGGGAGCTGAAGGGAGCTGTGGAAAGCAAGCTGACAGCCTCCTGCCTTGCAGGTATTCCTGATGATTTCAAAACATAGCCCCTTCATTCCCTTCCAAGCTCCCTGAGCCCTTGGGGTGGTGCCTGGCAGCCTGTCCTCCATCTCATTCCTGAGGAATTTCCCCAGATCCCAAAGCATCTGGGGGCCTGGGAGTCTCCTGCCTGGGTGGCCTGACATAGATGAGGAAGCAGGGCTGCAGCTGAGGCCGCCTCTCCAGCTGGATCTCGGGGGGGGGGGAGCACTTTGGCCAAGCCATTCTCTGGAGCTGCTCTTTCCAGATCTCTGGGTTCTGTCCAAGATAGACGCACAGCCCTGTGGTCCCCCTGTCTGCTGGCCAGAAAAGCACCGCCCAGAGTCACCGGTGTCCTGGAGATCTCTTGCCTTCCAAGAGCTCCGGTCTCTAACCCTGTCAAGCCCCCAAAGCCACACCCCACGTACATATTGTCTGACCTTCTTCCCAAGTCCTGTGTCCTCTCTGCAAGTTTTTAGAGACCCAATGCTTTGTTCTAAGGTGTGGCCAGTTGGCTGGTGGGACAGGACTTGGAGAGGCTAGTTGGGGGTGGGGTCGGGAGACTTGCTGGTTTCATGAGCTAGAACTGGGATCCTGAACTCACTGCTTAGCTGAATCACTCAGTAACTCGGTTGCTTCACCTTCCTGCCAGCCACACTCTGTCTACACAGAAACCTGCCAGAGGAGAGCTTATCTCTGGAATCTTAATAGAGATCTTTCTTTTTTCAGCATTAGGGATGGAACCCAGATCCTTCCACAAGCTGAGGAAGTGCTCTGCATGTGAGCTTTAATAGATACTGTTGACCGAGGGGCGGCTCTCTCAGCAAGCCCCTTACACAGGCTCCTAAGTGGAAGCTTATCTGCAGGAGAGGAGGCAGAGACAGGCTCTGGCCCTGCACCAAGGGGCCTGCTGTCCAGTGAATCAGCAAAAGACTACAATTTGGTTGGTTTCCACTGCCTTGAAAGCAAAGAAGGGAAGGATGCAGGCCTGCGTGGCCAGGTTTTCCTGCTGAGCCTTCTGTCTCCCAGGGTGTTCACTGCACCCCAGGCTGTGTTAGCTGCACTGGAATGCCACCTACTCCATGACCACATGGAAATATAGAAAATGGCACCTCAGAGCCTATTGAAGCCCCGGGATTCTATGGCTCCAACTCTATCCCCCTCCTAATGTAGATGGGATCCCAACAAGATCACTACGTGTCTCCATTCAGGGTTTAGAGCCGAGACCTAATGTGTTTTCCATTCACCCGCACTCTGACATGAGCCGACAGGAGTTGTTGCATTTGCTGCCCCCCATGTACCTTACAGCATCAGTGCTGTCGCCATTTCCCAGATGCAGGACTTGAGGTCGCAGACTCCCGAACCTCATACCCACAGCCTCATGCCAGAAGGCTGGCAGCTGGGACAGGAGTCGGCTCTCTGGCTGAAAGCCTGTTCGAAAGACCACCATACTACCCCACCACCAATTACTCCTGGCCAATACTTGGCCCCAGCTTTTTGGAATGAGGCAGCTGTATGTTCAGTCTCTGGATCTGGCTCACAACAGGCTTAAATGCCACCAGGCTGGCACCTACTTCTTCCTTTAGAACTGTGTCCAACCTCAGAGCTTTCCCTGGGAGGAAATGGTTCCTACCACTAAGCCTAAAATTCCCAGGGATTCATTTTGTTCCATTTCACATAATTCCATCCTCATCATCCCAAATGCACCTTCTCCCTCCGAGGGCCTCACACCCTTGAAGGCCTTGCATGCAATTATCTGATCCCATTTAACTTGGCAGAAGCCAGAGTGTGGCCCCTTTCATCTGCGGTAATTATTCCATTCCCCCGTCCACACATTGTTTCAGACAGTTCATCCCTGAACATCCTCCAATTTAGGGGTATCTTTCTGGAACGGTGGCTGCCAAGAAGCTAATGGAAAGATCTCCTTAGGCGTGGGGGTGGAGGTGCATGCTCCCACTGAGGGGAGCCATGACCTGTCAGCAACAGGGCCGTCTGGAAGACCTTACTTCCTGTATTCATGGCTGTCTGGATATCAGGCTGAAGGTGGAGAGGGTTATGTGCCCGATTAGGCACAGAAGAGGTGGGTAGAGGCTCTAAGCTGGGACTCTGGTGGAACCTGTCCACCTGTCTTCATATTAGCTGCCTTTTGCAAGCTGAGTTCAGCTTTTTATTTACTCCATAAAGTTAATCAGCGCTTGCCATGTGCCTGACTAGAGAGCTTCGCGATGCTCTATCTATTCTAGGATGTGATGCTCTGGGGAAGAGCAAAGAGCTTGTGGAGGAAACAGCTTAGTAACGTGGGCAGTCACAGCCGGGGCAGGGCAAGGGGCAGAGCTCAAGCAAGGAGAACAGCAAAGGGCCCTGAACGAAGTAGAGCGGCCAAGAAAGGCCTCCTAGAAAGTGACGTTAGTGTTGGAAGTAGGCAAGACACTCCAGGAAAAGATCTGGGGTTTCTGGGATAGAGGAAGGATGTTGGAAGCCCTGGGTGGGAGAGTCTATTGGGTGGGATGCGAGAAGGTCATTGTGCTTGCGTTGAGATTGGGGGTTCACTGTCTGAGACAAGAATGAGCTATTTGGTTCAGCTCTAGCCTTCTCGCTGTTGGAATGGGGGTATCAGTGCCCATTTCTGAACTAAGCAGGAAGCTTCAATGAGAGTGATAGAAATGGTTGAGCCGCTCACTAGGAAGGGCTTCAGGGTCTTTTTCCTTCTCACTTTTTTTGTATTTAATTTTTTATTGATTTTATTGAGCTCTGCATTTTTCTCTGCTCCCCTAGCTGCCTCTCGCCCTCTGCAACCCTCCCCCAAGGTCCCCATGCTCCCAATTTACTCAGGAGATCTTGTCTTTTTCTACTTTTTACTTCCCATGTAGATTAGATCTATGTAAGTCTCTCTTAGTGTCCTCATTGTTGTCTAAGTTCTCTGGGATTGTGGTTTGTAGGTTGGTTTTCTTGGCTTTATGTTTAAAAACCACCTATGAGTGAGTACATGTGATAATTGTCTTTCTGTGTCTCCTTCTTCTCACTTTTAACACCCCAAGGAGAAGCATCTAGATACCCTGGCTCTGCCTCCATTCTCCATCTCTCCTTTCCTCAAATGTGGAGCTCACTCAGCCCACTGGAACCAGATAAAACCAGTCAGGCTTCAGTCAACCTGGTCTGTAGCTTCTGGGCGCTGCAGATTCTAGCTGGTGCAGGGGAAAGTGTTTATAACTTTAAAATAGACTGCACCTGTCCTCATCCTACTTTGATGTTCTATATTCTTTCTTTTAATTATTGTAATTTTTTCCATGAGTACAAAGGATATGTCCGGGCTATGCAATCTATAAGGAATAAGAATGGAGCAAAAGCCTTTGGGTCCACACCTGGCTTAAAGAGGTTTCTTCCCTATCTGGAGTCTGAAGGACACTTGTCCCTGTAGGCATAGCTTCTCTGTGTTTTGGCAGTCATTCCCAAATAACCATTATTAATTACAAATGCTTAGCCAATAGCTCAGGATAATTGCTAGTTAACTCTTACATTTTAAATTTCCCATGTTTCTTATCTGTCTTCTTTCAACATGGCACCTTCATCTTGCTTTTCACTGCATCTCTCAAGATTCCCTGCTCTTCTTCTTCCCAGCATCTTCTGCATCTTTCTGTCCCGCCTATACCTCCTACCTACCTACTGACCAGCCAGCTCTTTTATTAAAACAATAAGAAGGTGTTTTGGCAAAGACACATCTTCACAGTGTGCAAAATGATTATTCTTTAACATGTCCCCGAGCTCACCTACCGCTAATCATTTTCTTGAATTTGGTGTGTGTGTGTGTGTTTCCTTGCATTGGTAATTTTACAGTCATGTTAAATTTTACTAAGTAGCATATTATATTGTTTTAGCTTTTACATTGTGGAACTTTATATATTAACCACACTGGATAAGCTCTACCAGTTTGCCTTTTCTGAATGGTGTCTTCTGGAACTAATGCAATGCACGTTGCTACTGCGATGGTGTGATCCCCAGTGACTTCACTATTCACATTCCTGTCTCAGGATATTTTGGTTGTTTCCAGTTTTAATATTCTTTTACAGGATGTCTCTGTGAATATTCCCATCTATAACTGAACACACATATGCAAGGCTGTGAATCTAAAAGGGGAATTTGGGATATGGCTTATTTTCCAAAATGACTGAGGCAGCTGATGTGCCCATCAGCCAATGGAACAAAAATGTCCCCATCACCTCCCAGTGTCTGCCTTGTGTGTCCTTCGAATTGTTTGTTGATCCAGAGGGTGTGGCTCATTGTGCTTCCTGAAGTAGCACCTTTTGGGTTTTGGTTTGGTTTTATTTTGTTGAGACAGGGTCTCGCTATGTGGCCTAGGTTGGCTTGGAACTCCCCATCCTCTTTCTCCTTCCTGATTACAGGCGTGAGCCACAATGCCTGGTCTCATTTCTGGCTCTGCTGAGGTGAAAAAGCACTACTTTCTCTCCAGAATCTGTTTCCTTGAGCTGGGGAGAGAGCTGAGCTATGAGAGGAACTTGCTAGTCTTCTAAGTGACACAGTTTGGTTTTCAGAATCTGTTTCTAGGCTCGCCTTCTTGCTCACTGTAGAGAAAGAGACAATCCGCTCTTCCCTCCAGCATGGGCCCTGCCCACTCTTCTCTCCAGCATGGGCCCTGCCCACTCTTCTCTCCAGCATGGGTCCTGCCTCTCTCCTTATGGACCTCACTCCCCACCCCTTCTTCTGTATTATCTTCAGTGAAATGGTCCTCACATTTCATAGCCAAATAGCATGGCAGATAGTGTTGGTCACATACCCAGTCTGGCTGTTTTCAACCTTTTTTTTTCTGTTTCCCTTCCGTTCTAGAGTCCAATAATATGTCCTGGCTTCACTGGTACTAGGCATGGGCAATGAAACAAGCAATGTCTGATAGGAAGCTCCTGGGAAAGATTAATTCCCTGAGAAAAAGAACTACGCTCTTCCTTCCTGCTGTCGATGCTTGTAAATTGTGGCATTTGCTGCAGCAGCAGCTGGATTGTAACTCTGCGTGGGAGAAGCCAATTGTTCAGGACTTGGTAGAGAAAGGATGGAAAAATCCTGGGTTCTTGGGGACACTAGTGAGCCACTGGGCTAATTTTGGAAGCACTATCCTCCAGACTTCTTATGTTAGTTAAATGTCTGCTCTGCAAATGGTGTTAATAGGACAATCTATTTGCAGCCCAAATGCCCTGACTGGTGGAGTTGTGGAGTTCCTCTTTTGCTCTCTCTCTCTCTCTCTCTCTCTCTCTCTCTCTCTCTCTCTCTCTCTCTCTCTCTCTCCCTCTCCCTCTCTCCCTCCCTGTTATTCTGTTTACCTGCTCCCTCTGCTCCTCTTCCTAATTGCCCTCTCCCTAGACTTCACAATATAATCCCTACCAATTCAGTTGCTCTTGAACTTCCCTTGAGATCTGTCTCTGTTTTTCTGTCCCCTCCTGGGGGATTTATCTTTCAACTTCTGCCACAGTCCTGGGCTCAGGGTCCAGCTGCCAATCGATTTCTTCTTACTCCTTACCTTCCTCCCGCTTTGCCAAACACCTGCTATAGGCCAGGAGCCAGAGCTGGCTCTCCCCAGAGCTCCTGATGGAGCTCCAGTGACTTAGGAACATTGTGCCCACATTACCTAAGTGAAGCTGGACTCGTAGAGGTTAACTGATGGCCATCCAACTAAAGGGGAGCACAGTCAGACTCACACAGAGGCATCATGTGCCTATCACTCAGTAGCCAGCCCCTCTTACAGTTCTGCTGACCCTTCTACAATGACCCATTTTCATGGCATTAGCTATAGCAGGAATACCTGAGTTTCACCCATGTTCTCATGGGTGTTTCTTTTCTTTTCTTTTTTGGGTCTTGTATGTGGAACACATGACATGAACCAGATCTGACTGGAACTTACACAGTAGCCTCGATGAAGTGAGGTGACAGTTCTTGGTGATGGAAGCTCTGGGGAAGGAAGACAGGGAAGACTGATGCATGTGAGGTAGAGCAGACGCTGGCTGGTGTAGAGGAGAGTGGACACTGGTTGGTGTAGAGAGCGGGCACTGGCTGGTGTAGAGGAGAGTGGGCACTGGCTAGCGTAGAGAGAGAGTGGGCACTGGCTGGTGTAGAGAGAGAGAGGGCACTGGTTGGTGTAGAGAGCGGGCACTGGCTAGTGTAGAGAGAGAGCGGGCACTGGCTGGTGTAGAGGAGAGTGGGCACTGGCTAGCGTAGAGAGAGAGCGGGCACTGGCTGGTGTAGAGGAGAGTGGGCACTGGTTGGTGTAGAGAGCGGGCACTGGCTGGTGTAGAGAGCCGGACTTGGCTGGTATAGAGAGAGAGCGGGTACTGGCTAGCAGAACATGGAATGCTATGGAGATGTTCCAGTGTGGGCCCTCCTTATGACCTGATCAATGACTAGAAATTCCAAAACCGTATTTCAGGAGTTAGAAAGCTCTGTCTGTGGGCAGGGTGACTGAAGAAAGGCTTTGGCTTGGCAGACTTTAACACATGGCTACAAGGTGGGAGTTCTAGTGTTGATATGGGCAGTTAGGACAGCCATCTCCCTTTCCCATCTATGCAATGGGAACCCTATTCTGTTCTGTAGAAAGCAGAAAAAGGTTCCCAAAGTTAATACATGAGGAAGTAGCATCACAAATCTATACCTATCATCTGCTAACTTAAAGATGAGTATTTGAGTATTTGGAGAATTTTAAATGGAAATCCTTAAAAGAGTGAAACAGTCTTTTCTTCTGGTTATAGGATGGAAAGGTGTGAGAATGAGTGGGTTGGACCACTTACCTTTTCCCCTAAAGCCTTCTGCATGTTTGGATTTTCTTTTCTTTTTTCTTTTTCTTTTCTTTTCTTTCTTTCTTCTTCCTTTTTCTTTTCCTTTGAGACAGGGTTTCTCTATGTAACCCTGGTTGTCTTGGAATTTACTCTATAGACCAGGCTGACCTTGAACTCAGAGAACTGTCAGCCACTGCTTCAGGAGTGTTGGAATTAAAGGTGTGCTCCACCGCTGCCTGGTTTATACATTTGGATTGTTAAAGACATGGGTTCGTGTTATGTCAGTGATTAAGAAGGACTGTTCTGCAGAACCTTGGTGGGGAGAGGTACCTTGGCAGCTCTGTCAGGGATGAGGGGGTGGGGGTGCAGGGTGGGGTAGGAGAGCAAATGAGTCGTATCTCCCTCTATCCAAATCCACCTCCTTTGGATTTTTTTCATAGATCTTTTATGTGAGATTGTGTATGAACAAAGGGTTATTCAGTTAAAGTTGCTTTGAACTGCATGAGCCCCGCTGGTTCTTGAAATTGACAGTGCTTTAAAAGCACATTTTACCCTTCCTGCCCATGCCTTTGCTTCCTGAGAGCTTGCCTTCATGGAGTCACAGTCTCTCCCAGTGACTGTGGTTTGCAGGGATAGCTGAGTTTGCAGTCAGTCTACTTGATGTGGACGGAAGGCCCTGCTATCAATCACTCACAACTGACTCTCCTTCAGGAGCCTCCAGCACAGTGGCTGTTGTAATGACAGGCAGATACTTTGACCAATAGTTTCTGGTGCTCTCCCCTGGTCTCTGTGTGTCCCTCTGATGGCTATAAACTCTACTCGGAGTCCTTCCCCTCCCACTCTACTTCCTGGAGGAGAAGGGAGGGGTTATAAAAGGAGGCAGCCCCACTTGGGTTTAGTCACCTCCTAGTGACTCCACTTGCAGACATGTGTCATGGTCTGCCTCCTCTGGCACTATTTTTAGGGCGGTCCCCTCATTCATGTTTCTGGGGACTCTGTAGTTGCCCTTGTCTCTGCCTGGATGCTGCTTTATCCAGTCTGCAGTTCTAGAGACTCTGAGTCCCCAGGTAGTAAGCGAGTATTCTTAGCTTCTGCTGCTGTCTGGAAGTCTGATGCTAACCCTTGAAGAAGCTGTTCAAATTCCACACACCTTTATGGGCTCCATCCACCCATCAGGGCTTTCTTTGTCTTCATGTTAGCATTTATCACAGACCCTGGTTTTCTCGGTCTTTGTTTGGTAGCAGGGTCTCTTGTAGATCAGGTTGGCTTTGAACTTGGTACATACCAGAGGCTGACCTTGAACTCCCGCCCCACCTCTCAAGTGCTGGGAGTAAAGGTACGAGTCAGCACTCTTCCTAGTCTGGTTTTCTTCTATAGACACATCACAGACAGGGTAAGTTACAATGAAAGGATGTTCATTTTGGAACATGGTTCTAGTCTGAGGTGGAAGTGTCTTTGCTGGCAAGGTCTTGTGGCAGCAGAGTATCATGTGGTGAGAGACAGGGAATGTGGAGAGGCCTGACCTGGTCCAACTGGCTTTACGGCAGATCCATTCCTTTTTCAAGTATTTATTTTTATTTCATGTGCACTTGTGTTTTACCTCCATGCATGTCTGTGTGAAAGTGTCAGATCCCCTGGAACTGGAGTTACAAATAGCTGTGAGCTGCCATGTGGGTGCTGAGAAGACCTGGGTCTTCTGGAAGAGCAGTCAGTGCTCTTAACTGTGGGGCCAGCACTCCAACCCTGGGCAGATCTTAAAATAGCTCACTAGCCCATTAAACCATTACTTTCTTACATGCATGAGCCTTAATAACCTCTTAAAAGTCCTGCTTGGTCTTCTTAATACAATGGGGATTAAATGTCAACATAGTTTTTTGGTGTGTGTGTATTTTAGGTATGTGCGTATGCATGTATGTATAGGTGTATATATGTGCACATGTGTGTCCTGCCTACCTTATTCCCTTGAGACAGGTTGTTTCACTGAATCTGGGCTCATCATGTTCCTCTAAGCTTGTGGCTAGCAAGACCCGGTGGTTCTCTGTCTCTACTCTTCCTTTCCCCTGCAATACTGCAGTTATAGATGTGTGCAGCCGTGTTTAATGCTGATGCTGGGGTTTTGAACACAGGTCCTCATGCTCATGCAGGGCATGAGTAAGCAAGCACCTTACCCATTGTGCCATCTCTCCAGCCCCTCACCATGCATTTTAGAGAGAAAAAAAGCTGTCTTCGAAACCATACCCTTGGTCATTGCTGATGAAATTCGGTGTTTGTGTAGGGGTGGGAACACCCCATGGTCATCTTTCTTGCTGGTGGGTAGCAAATGCTCAATCTGCTGACTGGTGAACTGATGCTTGAACCGTGTCTATCTTTTCTGTGCTTTAGGAAGTCCTGCTGGGCCAGGAAGAAGTGTCACTGACATTCCGTTGGGTATCCACATAAATCCTTCCCCGTTTTCTTTTCAAAGGCTTGATTTGAAAGTCAGGTAAGATCTAGAGAAAGCTTCCTGTACTTAGTGGCTTCTAGTTGGAAGGGAGAATGATCACATGACTTCACAGTAAATAACAGAGCCAGAGGCTACATCCCATGCCATCTGGCTCCAGAGACACTGATTCCTACCACACACTTCCTCCCAGTCTCTGGTGCTTCTGCGCAATGACACCCCTAAGACCTTCCAGGCCACAGTCTCCCCTCAAGCACTTGTGAGATAGCTTTCCTCCCAGGCCCCATCTTTCCTCCCCTTTCTCCCCTTCCCCGACATTTGCCAGCGCTTTCCCTGGCTCCTCTGCCGTCTCCTCTGCAGGACTTATTTTTCCTCTCATCTCTTTCCAGATCTTTCAGTTGGTTTCTCTTTCTGGCCACGCTCCTCCTTTTGGAGACTTTCCAACGCAGCCGCAGATTGGAAGATGATAACAGTGAATTAGTTAGTAGCTTGTCTTTGATGTTATTTTGTGGGTGAACTCATTAATTTATGACAAAAACATCAAAGACCCAGGCTCCTGCATGGGACTGGGCTGTCTCAAGGCATCTGGATAATAACGATTAGTCAGATTAAATCTCAAGGCCTCTATGCCTCTAGAGTTACAGCCCAGACAACTGGGGTGTGGGAACATTCCATCCTACAGTGTCTTATTCTAGCCTGAGTTAGCATGATGTGACGCTCTCTCCTTGATAGGCTTTCCATTCTGATGTCTCCAAGCCTTGAGGGCTATCCAGGCTGTTAGACCTACCCTACAGGCAAAGCAAAGAAGTGGGCTGAGGCTGGTAAGGTCTCTTCCTGCTAATAAGGTTAGATGTTGAAAGGGACCCCCTGTGCTTGCAACCTTCAAGGCCTTGGCGTCCCAGTCCTACAGTGTCGCTGGGGAGGACTCCTAGGAGCGAGGCAGCATCACACGTGGTGCCCGCCAAGCTCTCCACCCACCTGCAGGTCGAATGGACTTGTTGCTCATCTGACTTAGTGTTCATCTTTCTTCACAGTAGAACATCTGATCAGCTTGGCCATGTGGCCACTGGTCCGGGTCCTTCGCCACCAGTGGTAGAAAGCTGGCTGTTCCCTACAGTCCTACCCTCTGTGTCATCCCTTCATTTCACTCTCTGTTGGTCTGCTATGAGTTTGCTCTGGCCAGGTGTAGTGACCCATCAAGTCTTTAATCTCAGCACCCTGGAGGCAGAGGTAGGATGATCTTTGCGAGTTCAAGGCCAGTTTGGTCTAGGTAGAATGAGACTGCCAGGATATACAGTGAGACCTTGTCAAAAAAAAAAAAAAAAAAAAGGAAAGCTTTGCTGCTGAAATTGCATGCTCATCTCTGAGCCCTTGATGTTTGATGCTTCCCTCTCCCCCTGACTTCTGGTCAGTGCCCAGCAAGTTCTCGTGTATCTTCAAAAAAAACCTTCCTGGACTCCTCTCAGACAACCATGCTACTCTCAAGTTTGTTACTTTCTCTCCTCCATCCTAACTCCCAAACTCACTCTAATCAAGAGCACACCCTATCCTATGGGCAGCTCTCACTGCTTGTTTGGGTTTGGTGGGAGCAACATTGGGCAGTGTGAGTAAGGCTTCCTCCCCAGCCTTCTCTGCTGACGTCCAGGGTGTCGTTCTCTTGCATCTTGGACTCAGTTGCCTCTTTTTATGTCTTGTAGTCTAGAAGCGGTCAACTCAGGATTAGTTCTTGACAGATTTTCTATTGTTTTTTGAGGGGTTGTGGAAGAGGTTGAGACAAACTTTCTCTATTATGTAGCTCTGTCTGTCATGAATCTTACTATGCAGACAAGGCTGACCTTAAACTCACAGAGATCCTCCTGCCTCTGCCTTCTAAAGGTGTTCATCACTACGTCTGGCTAGTCCTTTGGTTTTAATCCCCATTTGGGTCTGGATAGGTCTAGAAGTTTTTTTTTTTTCCCAAGACAGGGTTTCTCTGTGGCTTTGGAGCCTGGAACTAGCTCTTGTAGACCAGGCTGGCCTTGAACTCACAGAGATTCACCTGCCTCTGCCTCCCAAGTGCTGGGATTAAAGGCATGCGTCACCACCTCTTGGTAGGTCTAGAAGTTTTATCTCTAACTCTTACCCCTCTCCTAACTCCTAAATGTCTTCTCATTCACTCTATACTATGTACATCAAACTTCAGATCTAATTCAGCAAACACAAACTGCACCCCCCTCTCTTCAGGGCTTATTCGGCCCCTACTTTCCCCTCTGTCTCTTCAGCAGGTGGAAGTGTTTCTCTTCAGGATGACTCAGGTCTCCACACTGGGACGATTTTGAACTCATTCCGATCATACATTTAAAGCTCTGCACACACCGCCACCACACGACCTTCGATTGCGTCTGGAAAGACTACTCGCTACTTCCGGTGTCCCGCGCTACCCTAAGCTGTCTCATCTATCTCTGCTCCTTGAATGAACTAATTTAATTGGTCTCAAAACTTTCAAACTTGACTCTCCTATAACCCCAGCATCCAAAACAAAATATAAAAGACTTCAATATTGACATGTCTTTACCCTAAACTTTATACAATTTGCTAGCTCACTCCCTTGACCATGCTCCAAAGTTCTTAGCAGGACCTTTAAGGCCCTAAAAAACCTAGATACTTTCCACTTAAAAAACATTCCCATCTTCCTTTTCCTTGCTCTCTGTTCTATGAACACTAGTTTGGAGCTATTTTTAGGCACCTAGGCTCACTCCTTTTCAGGGCTCTGTCTTTTCTGCCATGTTGCTTTTTTCCTAGGTATGTATATTCCTAGATATGTATATTTCTCTTTTTTTCCCAGACCTCTGCCCAAATTTGATCTTAGTAAGAAAGTTTTCCCTGACTATTCCTTCAGAAATAATCTTCCTCTGTCATTAGGTCCATATCACGACTCACTTTACGTTCTAGCAATGACCACAAGTGTGCGCTGAACTTATTTTCTCACATGTTGCAAGTAAGAACAGCCTGTGCATTTAGTCCTTGCCATATCCCAAGTCTATACAGTCTAGTACTCAACAAAGGTACGATGAATGGGTGGATTTGTTGAATGGCTTCCTTCTAGCCACTGGGTAAACAGAATGGTTTCCAGATGATTGCCAAGTTAATGACAGAAGTCAAGCGAGAGAGATCGTGAGGACATGGACACCGCAGGATGGGCTCGCTTGTTAGCAGGGACCGTCATGGGATTCATAGTCTGTCCTGGTTTGTTCATTAATGCCAAAACACTTTCAGAGCTATAAGGTAGACCAGGATCTACACCTTTAGCTGCTTTTGGCATATCACTTATCCTTAGAGACCCAGTGTGCTCTTATGAAAAATTGGCAGTTGGCGATGTTGGTTCTCTGCCAGCTTATGGTCTGCAAAGGGGGCAGGGTACTTAGGGGACAGGCCACACACAGCCTCTAGAGCTTGACTGCCTTTGTCTAAATCCTTCTCCTAGGAGACCTTGGTCATCTGATTTGGTTTCTCTCTTTGCAGAGTGGAAATGAGAGAAAAATGACTATAACATGGAAATGGGGCTGGGGAGAGGACTCAGTAGGTAAGGCGTTTGCTGTACAAGCCTGAAAAACTGAGTTCAGGTCTCCAAGGTCTATGTAAAAAAACCAGATGTGGCATCCCCAGTGCTCATAGCACCGGTGAGATGGGTTGGCTAGCCTAGTGTTTGCAATGACAAGCAAAAGACCCTCTGGAAAGTGAGGACCCTCAAGTTTGCTCTCTGACCTCCTCACAGGCTCTGTGGCATCCATAAGTTGGTTCTCACAACACAAATTTATCACACACACAGAGAGAGAGAGAGAGAGAGAGAGAGAGAGAGAGAGAGAGAGAGAGAGAGGGAGGAGAGAGAGGGGGGGGCAGACAGACAGAGACACAGAGAAAGACTTAAACATTTTTAGAAGAACATTTAACTCACAGGGGTTAAAATAAATATGCAATGTAGAGCATATCATCTGGCACACAGTAAGTGAGCCATAAATGTTTGCTATTAAAAATAGAAAGTTCTGGAGGAATTGCTATTAATATCTCTTTTGGGCAACGAACTTCTAAAATAGCAGGGTTACTATGGAATTTTAAAAGAGATGATAATGATATTGTGATTAGATAGGAGGATGTTATTTTGTTTTTTGAGACAAGGTCTCATGTATCCCTGCCTGCCTTAGCCTCCTGAGTGCTGAGATTAAAGGCATGCACCATCACACGAACACGCCTAGGAAAGTGATCTTCACCTGAAGGGTTGAATGCTGAAATACTTAAGGATAAAACTGTAGAACCTACTAATTTCTAATAATCTAGTCAGATTATATATATATCCTTGCTTCTATTTCTATCAGTGAAGCAAACAAATCAAATATAAAAATGCTGTTCTGGAAGCAGATAGTACAGTTTGTGACACCCTCCCAACCTCTCCTGTATGTTTGTAAATTTTAAAATAAAAATATGAAGGGAGAAGGAAGGACCCTCACTATAGGCTAGTGAAGGTCAATAAGTACATCCTGCAGAAAGAGGACCATAGACTCAGAAGGCAAGACAGTCAGTCACTCAAGGCTGACCGTCAGGAGAAGCCTGCACTGGAATCAGGTCTTCTGACTGGTTCCCCCATGTGAGTGGCTGCTTCTGCTGACCTGTGGCAGTCATGCTGTAGAGAGTGGTACTCAGGTTCCCTCTGAGATAGACCTGGGGGTATTATAGGTGTGTTCAAGAGCATCTATGTTGGGGCTTCCTTTCTGCTTATTAAGTAGATAAGCCATTTGATTGGAAGGCCTGAGGCCAGATCACCACTTTGGACAGTGCGCATACCAGTTTGGCACTCTGCTTGTGGTTTTCGACTAGTGGTGGTAATGGGGGTAATGTTGGAGTGTGTTTAAACTCTGGAATGGCAGAGTGGAGAGAGATGAGTAAGGTGTGGGGCCTAGGGCCAGGACATAAGAAAGGCTGGCTTCCATCTAGAGCTCCTTGAAAGAAGGGACTCCAGGGCAAAGCTGGGGATAAATATGTGCACGTATTTAAAAAAACCAAAACGACCCTCTGTGATCTACAGCATCTTTCTCTAGCTAATGGGTTTCTAGGAAGTGGGAAGCAGAAAAGAGAGGAGGAAATGTCCACATAAGGCCAGGAGGTGCTTGGAGAGTGCATAGAGATGAACCAAGCTAGGTGTGTGTGTGTGTGTGTGTGTGTGTGTGTGTGTGTGTGTGTGTGAGAGAGAGAGAGAGAGAGAGAGAGAGAGAGAGAGAGAGAGAGAGAGAGAGAGAGAGAAAGGAGGCAGCCCGGGGTAGGGTGGGGGAGGGGTTAGAATCTGATGTTGGGGGAGTTTGGAAAGGTTGAGGCCGGTCGGGACCTCCGTTCCTGCAGGCTGAAGTGTGTAGCGACTGAGTCCAGCCTCTCTGGAAGTCCCGGGAGGCAGTGATAGCTTGCACTGAGCTCTAGGCTCTTCTGCAGGGGGAGGGCAGGCAGGAGAGGCGGGGCGCTGGGCGGGGTCCGGACGGGGCTGGGCGGGAGAGGAGCCGGTGACCGCGGGCGGGGCTCCTCTCCGGCGGGTGCCGGAGTCTGGGGGCCGCGGCTTTCCCCTCCCCGCCCGCCGAGGCACTGGCCCCTCCTTCCCCCGCCGCCCCCGTACCCGCCGCTGCTGCCGCTGTCAACCGGGCCATTGCTTGCAGGAGCCCTGGCAGCAGGCGATCGGGCGGTGAGGAGCCTAGGGCGCGGCCTCGTCTCCCCGGCCCGGCTCCCGCATCAGCACCGTGGACAGCACAGACGCCCTCTCCGGGACCCCGCAGCCCTCAAGAGCACGTCTCGGGCTTCGGAGATCTCATTAGCACCGAGGACAGCACCCAGGCCCCTGCTGGCCTCGGCCAGCCCACCCGCTCTTCGAGTCAGCACCGCGGACAGCCCCCCGGGACCAGACCTCAAGCCACCCAGGAGCGGTCAGCACCCTCTGAAGATGGCCACTGAGGTAGGTTGCCAGCACCCTAACCCGCAGGCAATGCCGCAGGGAATGATTCCCCACTAGGGGCAGACTGGGCTCAAGGAGAAGGCGGAGGCGGGTGGGGGTAGGGGGTGTTTCCCGGGTTCATGGGGGCCAGGTAGGGAGTAACAGGGCAGAAGAGCAGGACTTTGGGTAGTGGTCCCTCACCTCTGGCATGTCAATCTTGTCCATGCCACCCTGAGCCCTTGAGAGTCCACTTGTTACCAATAGCACCAGGTCCCAGCCTAGGCTGGGATTTCCCCTTCTGAACACTGGGTTCTGATTCCCTGGAGGGTTGGAAATCCCTGTACGCCTGTGTAAGGGGAGAGAAGGTGGCCTACTGCTGTTGCTATGCGGCACAGTATTCTGCTTCTAATCCAAAATGCTTGACTAAGGAAGACAGACCTTCCTCTACATCTGCATTTCCTTAGGAGGAGGGCGTGGACAAAGGCATCCTCAGGCCCAGGACCCAAGTGGTTGGTTTTAAGAACTTCCTGCACCAGACCCCACTTTTGAGAATCACTGTGCCTTGCTTTCCTTCTCTGCTGGAGTTGCTGGTCCCAGAGTGCCCACATTTGCCTGTGTGTGGAGAGGGCTACTTTCTTCATGGTGTGCCTAAGGACCAAGGGACCTGTTAGCTAAGGGCAAACTCTTGTTGCAATGCTTAAGAAATCAGGATTTTTGTCTCTGCCCCTAGGGGTTATCCTTCTCCCTCATTTTGTGCTAGAGATGTGAGCTCTTTGCACATGATAAAGCTGACATATGGAAAGAAAGAATATTGGCTTGGTTCTCGCACACATGCTAATAACAGAGCTGAAAGCTTCTTTGAATTTTTGGAATGTAACACCGCACACTGGGTCTCCCTAGTTCTGCTACTGTCTTCTTTTGTGGTGTCTCCCCATTCCCAGCCTAGCTGGAATGCTGCCAAGGAGGAAATCAAAGGCCTGTGGATGATCCTGTGCAGTGCCTCTGGGCTTCCTGGTTAGTGGCGAGGCAGCCGTCCCAAGTGCTGTTGCCATTATTCCACTGAATCTCCCGATGTTGCCTGGCTTTGTTTGCATTCTGATGTTATACAGGCCAGCTAGGAGAGACTCATGCTCTCCCAGATCCCCATGTGCAGGCAAGCCTGCCTTCTAGGGGAATGCAGAGTGCTTCAGAAGTACCACAGAGATGGAGAAGAACGTGAAGGAGCCAAGGGGCTGCTCACCTCCCAGACAGGCCTGCTGGACTTCAGCAGCAGTTGTGAGATCTGATGGATCCTGACAGGCCTGGCTCTCCTAGTGTCTCTTTCCTACAGGTCTGCTGTGTCCCACTCATTCTGCCCACAGGTTCACACCTCCTGGCTGAGGCCAGGTTTCCAGGAAGCTGTTGGTAGGCTTGATGACTCTCCCCTGGGAGAGGCTCACTCATAATGCCTCTGTGGATACAACACTATGGCACACAGAACGCCTTTGAGTGTTTGAGCAGCTCTGTGAAGTGGGCAAGGATGGTGTTATTATGTGCAATTAGCAGATGAGATGACTGAGGCGTGGAAGCTTGCTTCAGCCTGGAGAGGGAGTCAAAGAGGGCTTCAGCATCCCATTTTACAGATGATGAGACTGCACGGCAAGAAAATAATTCATCTTGCTTCCATGACTACTACCTTTTTTGCTTTGCATCCAGGATAGTATATCCAATTAGCCAGTATGACGCTTGCTAGAGAAGAGTGCTGGGGTCTTGAGAAGGGGCTTTGAGTTAGGAGAGGTATGTCAGGAAGAGCTAGAGCAATGGTTCTCAACATATGGGTTGCGACCCCTTTAAGACCATTGGAAATGCCAGGTATTTGCATCACAATTCATAACAGAAGCAAAACTGCAGTTATGAAGTGGCAACAAATAATTATATGGTTGGGGGTCACCACAGCATGAGGAATTGTATTAAAGGGTTGCAGCATTAGGATGGTTGAGAACCACTGAGCCAGAGGCACTTAGGTTCCCTGACTGGCCTGGCTGGTCATCTTTAGGACAGAGGGACAGAAGAATATTTAGGATGAACAGGAAACATTTTCAGTCTTACAGCTCGGTCTTGACTGGACCCTGATAGCCGTGCTGAGGAAAGAAACTCAGGCTCAGCCAGGGCACAGGGTGTATGGTGTCTGGGCTAGGGTGAGACATCCCCCTAGGCTGTTTTTTTTAACTATTAGGATTGGATTGAGATTACCAGGAAAAACCTGTTGGGGAAAGGAAAACCTCACTTCAAGTTTCCATGGTCATTTCCTTAGCATTCCAAAGAGGGAGCTGAGCTCCAGGGGAAGAGGCAACAGGAAGAGAGAGAGGAGAGAAAGAGAGAGAGAGAGAGAGAGAGAGAGAGAGAGAGAGAGAGAGAGAGAGAGGAGAGAGAGAGGGGAAATGACTTTACATGGAAATGATCTTTTTTGCTTTCTAATTTCTGTTTATAAGTTAGCATTAGGGGAGGAATGTGTGTGAGTGGGGAGGAAGGTTCCTGAGTGAGGCCCTGACCTCATTTGGAGATCTTTACTGAGTCCATTTCCTGAGCAACAGACCTTTGTGAATGTGGGTCTGCCTAGGAAACAGTCCAAATGGCCAAGAGCAACTGGCAAGTATGTTTTGTTGGACGGGCTTCTTGAAGTGGGTTTTGGCACATCAGAGATGTTCTAAGTGCACCCAAGTAGCATTGCCCAGGCCGGGTATGTGGAGGTCTGATCTCCGAGTCACCGGCTTGAGCTTGAGTGTAGTAGGTTGAGAGGAAGGGTGGCCCTGTGCCCAGTTTCCCACCCTCAGGGCCTACCTGGATGCCAGTGATGCCCAGCCCAGTGTTGGATCATCATATAGATCTCATGATTTATGAGCTCACCTCACCTGCACCTTAAGGATGAGATGGTTTTAAGTGAGGATGGATCTGTGGACCAGCTGGGACCTCCTGTTTGTCTTGGGCATACCTGACCCAAGAGCTCATTGCTTTCCAGCGATTGCTCCGTACCAGCCCAGCCTGAAGGACTGCCGGGTGTATAGGGACATACTATGTCACCTGCTGTCTACCATCTCTAGTACGTTCTTCAATGGCAATGGCCAGTTGGCTCTCTGGCACAGGTCAAAAGCTCTCTTATTAGCCACAGGCTGGACCCAGCCCACTGCTCTGCCTTTGGAAATGTTTATGTTCACCACTCCTGATAAGGCTTCTTTGAAGTCAGAGACGGGAGGGGTGATGATTATGGGTTTCAGTTTAGTGACTTTGAAGAAATGGGGGTCAGAGAAGAGCAGACTTATCAAGGATCCTGTGGCTCGAGATCAGGTCTCCTGCCACTCTGCTCAGCAGACTATCTTCCATAGATGGAGAGGACCAGGAGACGCTTTCTCGCCTACATTCTTACTCTACACCGACTGTGCCAGAGCCTGTATGTGCGCCATGTTGGACTGGCATGCCAAGGTGTTTCCATGTGAACGTGTCTCATCTCCTCTATAGATTCCTCACCACCCGACATACATTCTCCAGGGGCAGAAGCAGATGCCTAGTCACCTGGAGCCAGGACAGGTTCTCAGGTTTAGGATACTGCCATGGCTAGGGAGGGTGCTGATCCCTCCCACTCCAAGAACTTGAGAGTGAATAAATCAGTCAAGAGGAAATAGGTTTGTATTATGAGAGATAGCACCTAATGTCTTAATAATTGAGGATTACTCCCTTCTCAGTAAAGTCCTGAATGGGAGGCTCCCGATCAAGAGGCAGATGTCCTTCAGGGGGTCATTCAGGGACCCAGGCCCTTTCTTGTTGCAGTCTTCAATATCTGGCTCCTCTGGTTTGGGGAGAAGGGAGGAGTTTCAGGTCTGTATGAGTCAAATAGAACATTCTTCAATTCCACGCACTTTGTGCAGCACGTGCCCACTCCAACTTGCAAGGAAGCCTTGGAAAGAATTTCGTTGTATTCCTAGGAGAAAGAAGTAACAGCCAGTCACTAAGAGACACACTGTCATGGCTCATAGTATCGCCTACATCTATGTATACACAGGTGTGTGTGTAGGCTCAGACAAAGGATGTTGCCTCTGGCAGGAAGCCAAGTCCAGGTCAGAATGGTTGAAACACTGTTTCTGCCTTCTTTCCATTCTCACCACCGCCTTTTGTGGTTTAGCACTGTTTTATTTTGTCTTGAACTATGACAAAAAGAATCCCTTCCAGCGGGTCCCTTAGGCTTACCTACTACAAAAGTGTCAGAATGATCCTTGCAGAGCTGAACGAATCCATACCTGGCTCTTGTATTCTGGCTTTGGAAGGGCAAGGAAGGCCACAGTCCTTTTCCTTTCTCATGAAAATGCCTTACAGCGAAACCATAACCGGATGGAGCAGAGGCATTGATGAGAGAGTTAGTTATATTACCAAAACATTCTTTCAAAATTATCCTAAGATCCTAGTAGATATTAAAAGGAGCATTCCCCCACCCCCCCGAGACAGGGTTTCTCTGTGTTTAACAGCTCTGGCTGTCCTGGAACTTGCTCTGTAGACAATGCTGGCCTCGAACTCTCGAATTCACAGAGATCCACCTGCCTCTGACTCCTAAATGTTGGGATTAAAGGTGTGCACCACCATGCCCAGCTAAAAGGGAACCTTTTCAAAGAAGATCCTGGCTAGTGAAGTCAAGAAATATTAAAACTGGAGGAGCACTTAGATGCTTTTTAATGCCCAGAACTTTGAGATCAAAGCTCCTGCTTGAAGCAAAGTTTACCTGACTTTAGGAGAGCCGATGTAATGTTCTCATATTGCTTCATTTCTAAGACCTGGATACAGCAATCGCCCAGTCCATCTGTCTTATCAACCCTTCTCTACTCATCCCTCGGCTTTCGGTCGTCTCCACCTGCAGTCCTTCCTGTTGGCAGAGACCCGTCCTGTTTGTGATTTCACCCTTGACTGCAGTACATCTTCATTTCCCACTGATTGTATCTATTCTGCAAACCAGCTTTGGTCTTGCTAAACACTGCCTCAAACCACTGGAGCAGATCACGATCTGCTGTCTTCATTACTCCCTTTCCCAGGGTCACCCTTTCCTCCCCTTTCGACTTCTGGTCAACCTCCCCCATAGGACTCAGTACAGTCTCCAGGAAGCCTTTGTGAATAAGCATTTCTGGGTAACTGTGACTTTGTTTCAGCCATCCATCACGGTCTAATTCATTACACATTTACTCGTCTTCCTCCCTGGAGCCCATAGACTGACTTTTGCTCAGCATCCAGAGAGCCTGGCACTAGCAGGGACTCAATAAATAAGAGTAGAGTGACTGAACGGATTCAGCTTAATTACACAGGATGAACTGGCTATTTCTTCACTCTGCCTTCAGGGTCTGGTCTCCATGTGGTTCCAGTGCTGGGTGTATTTCACCAATGAGGTGTTTATCTCCAGTGCGAGCCACTGAGGCTGGAGAGGTAGAAGAAGAAAGAGACGTTGTTCTTTTGGGGTTAGAGACCACTCCCCTCAAGTGCTAGGTCAACGCCAAGTTTTCAGATTGTATGGACAGACAAAAGTCACCCCAGTCCTTCCTATCAAGGAAACCTATTACTTCAGCTTTTGGCCCCAGTCCACTTTATACTGTTATCTCTTGGGAAATAGCCATTCCTGAGCCCTTTTCTGGGGGTAAGAAAACTAATGGGGGTGTTCCCTGGCCTTTCAGAACTTGGCCTGTACCTCAGTATCCCTTGAAGTTCATGAATGCATAAAGGTTTCCTCTCTTCCACATGCACTACTCCCCAGGCTGGAAGGCCCTAAGGTTTCCATATTGGCCAGTGCTGAGTTCTCCAAGGACAGGGCCGGCTGCCATTGCACCTTGCTAGAACTCATTTCTGTTGTGATTGGTGGCTCTGAGTGTCTCATTTTGGCCCAGTTTTGTTCCTGCTACTTTTGCAGACTGGTGATGACCTCAGACAGCTTCTCGTGTGAACTGAACAGGACCTGATTCTCAAGGCTCTCATGGAGCCTGGCTGTGTGGCCAGCTTGTCCCTGTGTGCCGGGATTCATTAATCCCTCTGTATCAGTACAAGGAGCCAATGGTCTCCTAAGTGTGTGCCTCCTGCCCATCTCTTCAGGTTCACAATCTCCAGGAGCTCCGGCGAAGCGCATCGCTGGCCACGAAGGTTTTTATCCAGAGAGACTACAGCGATGGTACCACCTGTCAGTTCCAGACCAAGTTCCCCCCAGAGCTGGATAGCCGGGTAAGGACACCTTTTCTAAACACAAGCTCTACCTCCATGATGGCACGGGGTGTTCTTCTTAGAACACATTTCTAGAGAATACATAATACCCCAAATGCATGATCTAGCTGCTTTGAATGGAAGAATGATAAATCCATTGCAGTCTTGCATTTCCACACAGAAAATCCTCTGAAAAACAAAACACAACACTCAGACTTGTTCCAATCCAGCAGCTCAAATTACCCTTGCATGGGAATGCTCTAGAAAACTTGTTAAACAAATGTAAATTCACGAGTCCTAGTGGGTTAGACTGGGTATCAACAGACTTGCTGACTCAGTTGCTGACCGGTGGCTTAGGAATCCCCACCTGTTGACAACTGTCCTTAACCTTGGCTTGCACACTAGAATGTTCTGGGCAGCTGAGAAAAATCTCAGTGCACCCCAAAGCACTCAGAGTCTGTGGGAGTAGGCATTGTTTTACATCTTAATTTGCAAATTAACTTTTAAGTTAACTAAAAATTATTATTTAAATTATAATTATTCACACTTCAATTTTTAATTTAATTCTTGCTCTCAGGTGAGCAAGAATTGAGTGGTCCCTAGATCCTGCTTGGGCAGCAGCTTGCTGTCTAGTGCGGCGTCTCTTCCCACTCTTGGCTGGATTGGGGCCACTTGAGAGCTTTGGGAAGTGGGGGACAGACAAGGCATCTGCTTGGGAGGGGAGGGTGACAGTAGTGCTTGCTGCTCTGACCTATCCCTCCCCTTCCCAGACTGTTTCAGTCCTCACCTCTCGGGGCTGAGATTTGGGTGCAGCATTGGCTTTAAAAGCCATCCATGTGGTGTTAGTGTGCAGTCCGCACCGAGCACTACCGCTAAGCCCATGTTTCAGAATTGTGCCCTGTGGCTGACAGGGTCAGCACTACCAGGGAGCACAGACACAATGTGAGGTTCCCAGCCTACCTCAGAGCTCCCAAATATGAACGTGTTTTAACCAGATCATTAGATTGCACTATACACACAGCTTCAGAAGCAGAAGCGTCCTGCAGGGCTAGAAGCAGGAAGTGACTCACCCAAGTTTTGGCAGGTACTGGAAGAGCCAGGTGCCTGCCTTCTCTGCTTTCCCACTGGCCTCTGATGTTCATACTGACGCAAAAGCATCCTTAGCAGGTGTGGATGAAAGTAGATACCGTGTGGTCAGCTACGGCAGGGAAGCTTAGAGACGCAGAGGAAGAGCTGGGGGCTGCTTTCCGTCTTGTTTTCACCTGTCTTATAAAGAGAGAGGAGGGGGCCTGAAGTTCCATCTTCATCTGCTGGTGGCGTCTAAGGTGGTCAGCCAAGGGTTGTGATCCGCCTCTCTTTCTGAGGGTGTACAGTCCCTACCAGGGGCTGCCTTAGAGCTGATTTTGAGTTGG
Source organism: Myodes glareolus (assembly GCF_982192425.1). Classification (NCBI taxonomy): domain Eukaryota; kingdom Metazoa; phylum Chordata; class Mammalia; order Rodentia; family Cricetidae; genus Myodes; species Myodes glareolus. Next base: position 19,903,146 of record NC_142032.1, on the reverse strand, counting down.
AGGAGGGCAGAGACCAGTGGTGGTCTGTGTTGTAGACCAGGCTGACTTGAGGAGGTTTGAAAGGTGGGGCAAGACTGGTCTTTGCTGACTGAATCCCCAGGAGCTCTTAGAAAACCATAAGCATCCCATTCTCAAGAAAGCACGTCTGCCCTTTACAAGGAGTTAATGGAGGTAGGGACTGGAAGGTCAGAGGTGAGGCCTCAGGGTTCTCGTGGTCTCAGGAGCACAGAGCAATCCTCACCTGTCAGAGAGTAGAGGTGGCAAGAATGCTTTTGGGGTCATATGAGAGTTCATGAAAAGGCAGATGCGTAGAGTTCTTAGTGTTTCCTGTTGTTATGGAGACAGGCCAGCTTCCTGTATGCGTGCGCGCGCACACACACACACACACACATAGACACACAGATACACACACACAGGCACATACACACAGACACACATACACAGACACACAGATACCCATACACAGGCATACACACAGACACACATACACAGACACACAGATACACACACAGGGATACACACACAGGGACACAGACACATAGACACACAGATACACACACAGGCACAGACACACAGGCACATACACACAGACACACATACACAGACACACAGGCACATACACACATACACAGACACATAGGCACATACACACAGACACACATACACAGACACACAGATACCCATACACAGGCACACAGACACACATACACAGACACACAGATACACACACAGGCACATACACACAGACACACATACACAAACACACAGGCACACACACAGACACACATACACAAACACACAGGCACACACACACAGACACACATACACATACACACAGATACACACACAGGGACACACACACAGGCACACACACAGACACACAGACACAGACACACACACACACAGGGACACACACACAGGCACACACACAGACACACAGACACACACACACACAGGGACACACACACACACACACACACACACACACAGCCGCTGGTATCTAGTAACTTCTTAGCTGGGAGGAAAAGTGCTGGAGTGGCTCTCCAGAGCTCCCTCTGTCAGTCACAAGCAGCTGGGACACCTTCCCAATCTGGAGAATCTGCTGTGGGAATTTGCTGTTGAGCTCCGGCACAACCATCACAGTGGGAACTGACATCACCAGAATACTTGTCCGAGCTTCTGTATAAAACATTCTTGAAAGTGGGTCTCAACCCACAGTTTTAGACCCCTTTGTGTGTGTGTGTGTGGGGGGGGGTCAGCTGATCTTTTCACAAATCTCGGAAGTCAGATATCCTGCATATCAGATATTTACATTAAGATTTATAACAGTATCAACATTGCAGTTATGAAGTAGCAACAAAAATTTTATGGGGTCACCACGGCATGAGGACCATATGAAAGGGTTGGAGAGTTTGGAAGGTTGAGAACCACTGATCTAGGACATCAGGAGTCTCCTGTTCCCAAGGGAGGCCAACAGTCATGCTTGTTCCCATCCTATGGATGAGGAGCCCCACACAGCACAAGCAAGCCACTGCTGCAGGGCCACACGTCTAGCTCAGGGATAAGTCTCGACTGGACTCCCGGTGGTCTGTCCCCTGGGCTCTGTGTGCTCCACCTGCAGCCTCGTGGTCATATTGGTGTGCCAGTATTTCACCACCTCCCACTCATGTGACACCAGTGCTCTTATCTGTGACCCAACTGGGACTGTCCCCACTTTGGGGAGGCTAATCATCTACCTCTCTCCCTCCAGATCGAGCGGCAGCTCTTTGAAGAGACCGTGAAGACCCTCAATGGTTTTTATGCGGAGGCTGAGAAGATTGGGGGCAGCTCCTACCTGGAGGGCTGCCTGGCCTGTGCCACGGCCTACTTCATCTTCCTCTGCATGGAGACGCACTATGAGAAGGTGGTGCTTCCCCATCTCCCCTCCTCCAGCTTCCTTGCCACAGACTCATCCTTATGGACGACCCCTCTTTCTGTAGGTTCTCAAGAAGATCTCCCGTTACATCCAGGAGCAGAATGAGAAGGTCTTTGCGCCTCGAGGGCTCCTGCTCACGGATCCCGTGGAACGTGGCATGAGGGTTGTATCCTTCTAGGATCTTCTGTGTGAGGGAGCAGAGCTGTCTACCCAGTGGGGCCCTTGAGGATGTTACTAGGAAATAGGAGCCTTGCTAGGGTCCTTCCAGGGTTCCACACATCACTGGTCACAGGTGCCCCTCCACTTTCAATTATTGGGGCCACTTGTGAGTTTCAGGCTTTATAGTTATTGAAATGCATGCCATTAGTGCTCAATATAAGACAGCCAACATGTGAAAGCTTTGAAAAATACAATCTCAGATGATTTTCATCTCATGTCCAAAAGTTGGGCCCATCTTACCCTCACGTCTGTACCAGGACCCTGAAGGGAAACTGGCTGTCTCTTACCCTCAAGCAGAGGATTGTTAAGTCAGGATTCAAGCCCAGGCTCTCTTAACCTGCAAGGCTGTCTGCTCCTCAGAGAATCTACAAGCCTTTCATAATCTCATTTAATATTTCGTGTTGAGCCCCACCACCCCCTGAACACAGATGAGAAGAATGAATTCCAGGATGGGGATGCTCCTCTGGGGTGGCTGTCTTAGTGACAGGCTGGTAGGGGCTGGATGACAGCTCTGATGACCCCATTTGGAACCGTTGTTCAGGGGATCAGCTCCCCTTTTAGTAGCCTAGAAATACACATTTGCCCAAGCTTCTTTTTCACTGGGCCCTAGTGTTGCGCTCAGCACCCAGATACTCCATTAATTTGCACAGGAGTCCCAAGGCTCTGTGAGTGTCCCTAGTTTGCAAACGCAAAGGGACTGGCCTAACTTGAGTGGGTCTGTAGCTATCAGCAAATGAAAGTGCTTGTGTATAGCGCCATTTCCGGCGCACCTGTGACTTGGGATCCCACAATGCATTTCGAGGAAGGCCAAACTCAACATGGGATCCCATTGTGCACTCAGCCCCGTGTCCTCTCAGAAAAGGTTAGCTGAGGTTTGGAGAGGGTTGGGACTTCAGGCCTTCTGGTCTCTGTTATTGGGCATAGCGGGCTTCAGTTCCAGGCCTCATGCTGGATCTGTACCCCCTTTCCCAGTTAACAGCCGGGTACTCGCGGCTCCTTAACCATCATCCCAGATCGAGATCTCCATCTATGAGGACCGGTGCAGCAGCGGCAGCTCCAGTAGCGGCAGTAGCAGTGGCAGCGGCAGCAGCAGCGCTGGCGGTGGCGGGGCGGGCGCTCGGTGACTGGCCGAGAGTCCCCATAGGGAGGTGTATGGCCGGAGCGAGGGGCTGGCAGATCTGCGGAGGCTGCGTTACCAGAGCACCCGCTTCTGAGTCTTTTTCTGGGCCCACCCTGCCGTGTGGAGCGGGAGGGAGGGTGACCACCCGGTGTCCCATGTTCCCAGTCCTTTGCCCCTAGGCAGGATCTTCCCCTTTCTGACCCTGGACTTTACTTTCTCCCATGGGGATGGCCCGGGTCATCAGAACCAGACTTACCTAGGGAAGTCTGAGGGTAGGGAAAAAGTCACCTCTCTTCCTTGCCTTCTAACCCCGAGGACCTGGAGAATCCCCCACCACCACCCTGCATGATCCTTCACCCTCAAAGCCCATGTCTACCTGGATTCTGCTCCCGGGGCTCTAAGGCCCAACGCCACCATGGGGCTTGTCAATGATCCCACCTCCTCTTTGGAGATCTGGGGAGATGGGTGCCCTGGGAGCTATCCAGCTTCTCCTAAGGCGATGGCTTTTCTGTGCTTCACTCAGAGCAGAAAGTCCTCTCAGCCTTGCCAAGAAGCACCCAACTCCGAGACTTTGCACCCCACCAGGAGCTGGTTATGGGTGTTCTGCCTGGGACGCTGAGGGAGGGGGGTTTCCACTGGGCTGTGGTAGAACCCTGTGGATGAACGCAGCTGGACAGCGCCTGAGCTCCCAAACTGGAGTCAATTCCTGTATTACATGTATACTGTGTGCACAAATGTATGTATGTGAGTTTAGGGGTGAGAAAGCATGTACACGTGTGAACATATAAGTGTATGAATGCGAGTGCATGTGTGTGACTGCACAAGTGAGTGTGAGTGGGTGTGTGCACATGTGTGCATGAGTGAGAATAAATGCATGTGTGTATGAATGTGTGTGTGTGTGAGAGAGAGAGAGAGAAAGAGAGAGAGAGAGAGAGAGAGAGAGAGAGAGAGAGAGAGAGCGCTTGTGTGTGTGTATGTGTGTAAAGAGAGACTACTCTGTGTGTTCTCTTTGGCTGCTGGGCTAATGACTACCATGTCCTGCCCTGTCCTGTCACACAATGGTCTGCAGCACCTCCCTGTGGATCCCTCCTGGTCTTCTACAAGTCCGTGTCCTAAAGCTGGGCTGCTGCTGGACTGTTGTGCCTGGCCTTTCTCCCACCTCTGGCTCTCTTGTGCACATTCTGATGGAGAAGAGCTGGGATCCTAGGAGAGCAGAGCCAATGTCTGGGTGTTTTTTGGTGCCCTTTCAGCCCCCGTGACATAGTGGGGCCACAGATGCTGCAAATTCAGCCTGCCCAAGTGTCAGGGTCCTGAAGTCCTGCAGGTGAGGCTCCCTGAACATTCAAGGCAGTGTGCCTTGTAAGGGAAGAAGGGCTGACCAGCCAATGGTGCTGTGGCTCTCAGGGGGAGCCAGTGGGGGCATTCTGGGGCCTGAATAGGGACAGGAAACAGGCTGCCTACCTCAGCGGGCAGGAGGTGCTAGAAGTGGGCAGGAGACACCAGCCACTATAGGTAGCTTTCTGGAGCGGAGAGGGCCTTGTTCTCTGCTGACCACAGCAGCAGCGTGTGATGTCAGGAGACTATGGAGAGAGATGGAGAGGGCTGGCCAAGTCCCTAAAGCCTCGGGGAGCCTGAGCCTGCGAGCCCTGGTGCAATGAACTCCTTCTTCCCAAGCTGCACCCCCCACCCCGACTCCTGGCAGAAGCCTGTGCCCTCCCTAACTTGCTGTATGACCTTGGAACACTGACATTGGGAAGGTTGGGAAGAGACAAAATGGAGACCTTTTGTTTTAATCTTTTTCCAATAAAAAGGACTTGCCAGCTTGAGGCTCCATGCTGTTTCCACTGGTCCACAGTGATGGGCTTAGTTCTGCATCCCAATTCATGCAGAGATGCTTGGCTGAGTGTGTACGGGAGAAGAAGCAGATGACACAGGACTGATGAACCCTCTCTCTCTGGAGCTTGTGGGTCAGTGGGGAGGTAGACATCCCACCTTTACCACTTCTTAATCTTTGGTGGATTTGTAGCTTGGTCTGGAGACAGTAGGCTCAGATGAAAGCTAAGCCAAAAGTAATTGATCAGTGAGTTAGGTAGGGCCTGTTTCTTGAGCTTTACTCTAGGTCAGCACAGTCTGGGTTGAATCACATGGGTCATTCGTTACTGAAGGCTAGAATGGACTGGCAGGGTGGCTCAGCTGGTAAAATACTTGCCATGCAGGCCTGATGACATAGGTTTGAGCCCTGGAACCCAAGTAAAGGTGGAAGGAGAGAACCAACTCCACAAAATTGTCCTCTGACCTCTACACATGTGCACCATGGAACGTGAACAACTCCCCATCATATGCATACAGTAATTTTAGGGAAAGGTTAGAAAGCAGATAGATATTAGAAACTGGCATAGCTCTGTCTTAGAAGTCATAAAACTAAGCATTTATTAACTACCTACGGAATACCAGATACTTTACTAAAACCATATTCTAGGGATAAGAGGGATTTAAAGATTGGCTGAGTCTTCTCAAAGGTCTCAGGAGGTTGAGTAATGTGTCCCTGGTCAGAGAGATGGTGGGTGAGTTAAAACAGGGATTTCCTCCCAGATAGGAAGTTGCCTGGGGTTGTGGTGGGGCTGGACCACACATCTTCTGGCCAGGATCTGATCCAAAGAGGACCTCATTAGGTCATAGGGACCACAGCTCTGGTCCTGGGATTGGGGCCAAAGGGGAGGTGGTCTCTGGGTGGTGTGGTCTAGAGCTCCAGGTAGTTCAGAAGTTTCTGCTTGCTGCTTCTAAGGGACACCTGGCTCTGCACATGAGCCCTGGGGAGCCTGAACCTTTGCCTCTGCTCAGTCTTGGCATGTGAGTGAGTGGGTTGGGAGCTGCCCCAGTAGCAGGGAGGGTCGTGCTGGAGTTCTGCCTGGGTGGGAAGTTTGCTGTAGCCTGAGGTCAGGTTTGAACCTCAGCCAAGCTATTTAGTGAAGAAGCCCCAAAGAAGACTGGGGATTTACAAATTGGCAAAAATTCACCCAACACCCCACTCCCAGGGCTTGCCTGGCTGAGAGGCATTCAGCTCTCCCACTTTTAAATGGCAACGGTCACGGTGATAAACTGTGATAACTGTGCTGGAGGGATGGCTCGGCAGTGAAGAGCACTTCTAGAGGACCTGCGTTCAGTCCTCAGCACCCACATGGCTGCTCACAACTGTGACTCTGTCTCCAGGGGACCCAACACCTTCTTCTGGCCTCCCCTAGCACTAGGCACACACACAGCATATAGATATACGTGCAGGTAAACACACACACATGCTTAAAGAAAATCTTTTTTAAAAGGAAGAAAAACGGTAGCTAGCATATGCCTAAAGTTTATTGTTTGTCAGGTCCTAGCTAGGCTCAGCCACAATGTCATTCATGCTTAGGCCTTCTAGTGAGCTTTCCATGGTGTGAACTACTATCTCCCTTACAGATGAGGCACATGCACGGAAGTTCAACTGCCCCAGTTTACATAGGAAGTAGCAGAGCTTGGCTTCAAGAAGAAACCTGCAAACTGCAGAAAGGGTCAGGGGTACATTCAGCTTTAAAGGCCCCTCAGTTACCCAGAGACTGGAGCTGCAGACTCCCAGGGAAGGAGGTGGGGCTGTTTGGGTCTGGGTTCTGAAGCAGGCCTGGCACCTCCGTGCCCCAGTAGCACAGGATTTTGAGTGGGCTGGGCTCACAGGCATATGGGACCCACAGGGACAGCCCAGTGAATGGCAGAGGAGACCTGACGGTGCAGATCTGATAAAGTGTGGCCTTCTCTGCTGCCTCTGTTCTTAAAGCAGAGGCTTGTTCCCTCTGGCTGGCTGCAGCCATGTCACTATTTCCCCCTTAACAACCAGACACAAGACTCCAAAGGACAGGTTACTCCTGGGAAGGGGACAACCATCCTGGCACACCCCATGCACGCTTTCGGTTTATGGTCTTTCCTTGCTGCATGCATTGGCTTTCTTCTGTTGGTTAAAGACTGGCTTCTTCGCTTTGGTTAAAGATAGGGTCTCTGCAACAAGAGGATCACGGAGTTTATAGAAGTTTGAGGTGCCGCCAAGTGGCGGGATCATGTACTACACCCAAGAGCCAAAAGGCTGCGGAAAAGCCACTCAGGTACTGTAAAACTTCCTCAGCCACCCTAGCTCAGCCAGTAGCCGTTGCTTGTGGCTTCTATAGGTGTGGGTCAAGGGAGGACCCGAGATAGCCACTCTTTCTCTCCACGGCTAGTTTCAGCTGCTTCAGGAACTGCTGGTCTGGGAACCCCTCTCACATCCCGTGTGGACCCTGTAGGAAACACCCTCACCTTGCCTTTGCCTTCTACTCCCCTCGAGGATAAGCTGCTGAAAAACGTGGCCCCAAACATGACCAAAACTTTGAGCTCTGGCTTATAGGCAGCCTCAGTTTCCCCGGCCATCAAATAGGAAAACGCTTTACACGATTTCAGACCTAAGCCTGAGACCTAGATTAAAGACACTGGCTCCACAAAAGTAATCAGACACAGCCTGGAACAGAGTCAAAGACAGACACAGTTGTCTATGAAGAAAGAACTGACATGGGCTGTTCCGCTGTTGAGGGGGGTAGAAGGGAGGGATCTGGGGACTCTCGGGTTCCCACTCTTCTGCTTCGGGGCCGGAGAGCTGATAGCATAGGGATCTCGCTTCTTAAAAATTCACTGTACTGCACACATGAGATCTAGGCATGTTTCTCTGTTTTATTGAATTAACCAAAGAAGTTTATTGGCTCCAAGATAGGAAGAGAAAACACAATACTGGGATTCATGTTTTATTGAAGATCTATTAATATGTTTCATGTCAAACCAGACAATTGCAACTCAGCATGACATATGTATACACATGTGCACATGTGTGCATGGCTCCCGTTTGCTGTGGGTTGTGGATTTATACAAAAATATTTGTTATGCTGAGAGTGAGGCTGTCAAAAGAGAAGGTCCCTGGTGCCTAAGAAAACCTGAAACATGGCCTCACTGTGTAGCTCTGGCTATCCTGGAATCCACTCTGTAGACCAGGCTGGCCTCAGACACTCAGAGATTCACCTGCCCTTGCCTCCTGAGTACTGGGATTAAAGGCAGGGGCCATTATGCCCAGCTACCAGTCCTTAACCTTAACCTCCACCTCCAAGTCCTGCACTTACGAGTATAATCAGTGCCTTTATCGGGGAGACACAATCCATAACTCTCAGCAGATCCTCAAAGTACACAGGACCAACCTCAAAAGGTTAAAGATAACTGGTTTCGGAGAATCAGAAAATGGCTAGAAATACGCCTTGTGTGAAATAGGTGGTCTGTAATGTCTCTTTTCTGGCTTTCAGAGTATGGCCTTTGAGGGTGACTCTAGGAGGCTCTATTTTCCCAGGCAGCACCAAGGGCAGAGTACGTTGTGCTCACAGCTCTTCCTTCAAGAGGTCCTTCAAAGAACCTGTCATTTCAGCATCTGCAGGATGCAGGATGCAGGGCATAGCATCCTGGGGTAGAGAGGATGAACCATTGTGAAGGTATCAGAGGGCGGCCCCATCCAGGGACCTCACACCCCAACCCCCAGCCATTTCCTTAACTTCCCTGAGTCTATGCCTGCTCCTTTGTAAATCAGCAGCAATACAAGCGTGCATCGTTGTAAACGGTAATTGGTTTCCTCAATGTAAGATGCGAATGTTATTATGGAAGTGACACTGGGACCTCACTATGCAATGAGCTGGTGACACAGGTTTCAGGTACTCACGTGGAATGAACGGATATTTATCCAAGGCTTCAGTGATTCCCTAATACATGCAGCAACATTCATGAGCCTCATTACTCCACTTGCTTCTCTAACACTCTGGTGGGTGTTCTACTTGGGATCTGATTTTACACACGAGGAAACCGATGTTCCAGGTTGTAATGGAGCTTGGCGAGGGCCCACAGCCGAACGACTCAGAGCGAAGATCCCAATCTAAGTCCCCGACTCCGAGCCCTGCTGAATTCTACCTTAGCATGCCACGGTCAGGCACAAGATGCCATTCTACCTGGGCTGACTTGTAGCGACAGATTTCAGGCCCAGGGTAAAGCACACGGGCAAATGCAGACACAGAAAAAAATTAGTTTTGGAGCGGGATGGAGGTGCTCGTTATTTTGGAGTAATTCAAGTTATTGATTTCTGTAATGGAAAAGTGATTGGGGACCAGCTACCACCTGAGAGCAGTGTTGCTCGATGCCTGGAAGAAGGAAACATTACACAGATCTTACAAGGCCTCATATATAGTGAAGTTCCCTTCCCCGCTGCCCCCAATTAGTCAGTAAACCTTTCGAGTGTGGGGATCTTGTCTGACTCATGTCTACTTCTCCCCTCCCCACCTCAGGCGCTTGTCACTATGCCTCACCTCTGGCACTGAATGGGAGACACAGCCCATCACGGGCTGGCAGGAAGAGGGAAAAGATGCAGCTTGTGCAGTCTGAAGGCCCCTGGGCACTGGGCTGCTGAGAAGCCGTGCAGATAGGCAGGCGTTACCGAGTGCAAATGGCCACCAAATGACTCAGTTAAAGGTAGAGGCAACGGTCTGCGGTCTGGCCTCTCCTGTGCTGGCAGCAGCTCTCAATAAAGTCACCCTGGCTGTGTTCTTGGGGCTCTCTTCATGATCTGGGAGAGAAGGAGAGCAAAAATGCATTCTGCCTCGACTCAGCCCTCACCCATACTGCCTGAATGTCAGGACTTCTAGCAGGAAAATTCCTTTTGGACTGTCATGGTTTTCTTTCTTTCTTTTTATTTTTTGGTCTGGAATTCTAGGCCTAGGTCTTAATAGGGCACAGTACCATGAGTGGATGAATGGGTGGATGGATGGAAGGATGGACAGAGGAAAGGTGAACTGACAGATGTGTGGTTGGATACAGAGAAGACGGCTTCCGGGAAATGACTGATGGGTCAGAACCGAGTGAGAGGGCTGTGGGCAGCAGATGGATGTTTGCAGACCCTGGAGAGGCAGGAAAATGGATGAGTACTGATTGGCCCTGTGCTCCCCCGAGCTGTTCAAAACACAGGCCTGGACTCTTCAAAGCAAAGATTCTGTGTTTACCCCATTCCCCAATGAAGTCAGCATTTGTTACTGAGTGACGGATGGGTCTTGCTGGGAAGGAGTCTTACAGGTTTAGTGTGGCCTGGTTAATGACTTATGGATTATTGTAAAATCAGGGCCTGCAAGAAGTGAAATCAGGAGTTGGAGGGTTTGGGACAGATTTTATAATCAACTCCACATTCCGTCGGTCGGGTGTTGTGCTGACCTGGAGGGAGCCTCACTGCCCTTCCTCAGGGCTGTTCCTACCGCCTTCGTCTGTGGATGAAGAACCCGAGGCTCAAGGGGAAATGCCTGGCTTCACTTCAGAGTGTGGAGGTGGACTGCCTGGCATGAAACCCGAGGCCTTGATCCCAGAGTCTCTTAGTGTAGGGAGAATTTCAAGGATAGATGGATAGAAGGGTCACTGGGTCTTATGCTAGGTCTCTAAAGAGTAACATGGCACCTGGCACATGGGAAACCTCCTGCATGGGCTGAGGTATTGTGACTTTCTAATGATTGTGTTCTGGAGACAGTCCCAAAGCTCTCCTCTCTCCCTTTCCTGTATCTGCCTGGCACAGCAGAGTTGAGATGCACATCATCTGGTTTGCATGCCTGGTTTGCCTTCCTCCATTTGGTTTGTGCCTGTTCCCTTGCCATGCAAGAGCATCCGGGAGCTAGGGTGTGTTTCTCCTTCCCCAGCAACTCCACAGAAGGAAGGAAGTCGGCCCTTAGCCACTCTGAGGTAGGATTCTTTGTGGTTGCTCTAGGGAGGGCCATACAGAGGGGCTGTCTTTAGGGGAACGACTGGCTGCAGTTGGGTTTTCTTCTTTCCCGCAGGCTGGGGTGGCAGTATGGCACCTGGATTCTGAGCAGGGCTCCCTAGGAAGTGATGCATTCCCTTTGCTCCCCTCCTCACTAGCTCCTTACTCTCAGTCTCACGGCGCCTCCTGGAGTGTGCACCTTTTATCTTGGGTGCTTCCAGGATGGTGTGCAGGACTCCTTTTCTGCCACTTGGTGGGAGCGCCCAGCCCTACCCACTTACTCCCCAAACTGTGGCCACTGAAACACCGGAGCCTTCTGGGAAAGGAAGTGGGGAGTGGCCTGGCCTGAGCTCCTCGAAAGAACCATGGGCAGCGTGGCCCAGAGGAGGACTACCAAGCAGCAGAGTCTGTGGGCCTCAGCCTCTCTGCAAAGAACAGGGCAGGACTAGATGACTTCTCAGGTGCCTCAGCACCAAATGCTTGAGGAGTCTCTTAGTGTTGGCGGAGTATATCTAGAAAAGTCCCATGGCTCTCAGAAACCTCTGCCCCGTGTGGCCCAGTTGACCTCATGCCCATGTAGAAGGAACGGCAGGCCGCTTCCCGCCGCCCAGCTAGCTTTACCCAAAATAATTACACGGAAACTGTATTCTTTTAAACACTGCCTGGCCCATTACCTCCAGCCGCTTATTGGCTAACTCTCACATATTGATTCAACCCATTTCTAATAATCTGTATCTCACCACAAGGTCGTGGTTTACCGGGAAGATTCAGCATGTCTGACCTGGCAGCTTCATGGCGACTGCCTCATTGCCTTCTTCCCAGCATTCTGTTCTGTCTACTCCGCCTATCTAAGCTGCTGTCCTATCAAAGGCCAAGGCAGTCTCTTTATTAACCAATGAAAGTAACACATAGACAGATGACCCTCCTACATCATGCCCGCACTGCTTCGTTTGCCTTATTGTATGACCATTCTCTTTGGGAATGATGCTGTGTGAGCACTATGCCGAACCTGGCCTACCTTAGGGCCAGAGAGGTAGGCTTTGCCCCTTGATGGCCGTTTGTGCCCCTGCAATCTCTTTCTCACTAACCTGCGAGCATCCTGGGGTAGCCGTATCCATTTCTCCATGCACACTGCTGGGTGTTCTAGGTGGGGAAGCATGGGAGTTTTGACATCAGATAGAACCTGGCTCCATCATCAATTTTGGTATTTATTAATAATCAGATCTCTAATTTACTGGAGGCATACTCCATGCTAGACACTGTGCCAAGTTTAATACAATAACTGAGGTATTGGTTAGTGCTAAAACTCAAGTTTAATAAGTAACTGTCAACTTCATACCCATTTTACAGATGAGAAACTGAGGTTCAAGAATACTCCACCCACTTTAAATCTTTTTTCAAATGCCTTCCCGCCCCGGAGGTTGAACACTCTGGCCCACCTTACTTAAAGTAACAGCTTGCCTCTACCCAGGAACCCACAAATAGCCTTAGTGCCATTCATCTTCCCTGACACACTTGGCATTTTCTAGTACACAAGAACACCCTCCCCATTGCCCCCTACCCGTGTTTATGTGAACATGCCTTGCCATATGTCCCCTGTTGTCGTCAGAGATGAATATCTGAAGCCACTAGAATGATGCACAGCAGTTAGTGGGTGTGTAGCTGAATACGAGTGAACAATTGGTTATACGACTCCCGCAGGCGCACATTTCCTGGAGATGGGCAGCACAAGGCTTGAGAACCCAGGCTGCGGAGTAGAGAGTCTGGGGGTCTCCTCAGCGAGCTGTGACTTTGTGTAACTTTACTCCTCCTGAGCCTCAGTTTCCTTGGTAATGGAGTAGGCTAGTAGCATTTGCCTTGTGGGAAGGTGTGAGGATTGATGGAGACACGCATGTAAAGTTCTTGGCATATAGTGAGCATTCCGTAAATGTTAGCTTTTCACCCGAGGATGTTCTTGTCTCTTCTTGCTTCTCACCCCTCCTCGGATGGCCTTCCCTCCGATCTCTTCACTGCTCAACAGCAGTGCTTAAGAGGACAGAGCTGCTAAGGGTGAGGAACAATGGGATTATCTCTCCTGTCAACTAGCCGGAGCTATCCTTCTTCCTCCTTCCAGGATGTGCTGTTGCCAAGGAGACACAACATCAGCCCCTGGCAGGTTTCTGACTCCCTGTGGCTTGGCCACTAGCTTCACAAAAGGAATGAGACACTGGTGACTGGGCAGGGAGGTAAGGGGAGAGACTTGACCGCCCTCTCGGGCTGGAAGTCTGGAATCTCTGGTACTTTGAGATAATGAGGTGCTCTTTCTCTGTCTCCATGTGGTTCTTGGAGCTGTGATGGAGTTCTTGCTCGGTCCAGCAGCATTGGCCAGGATGTGATGCCCAAGCCCTGAGAGGGGGCCATAGCAGCCAGAGTGACTCATAATCCAACTCCTGGCCCTCAGAATGGCACCTTCCCAGAGTAGGGCCAGTGACTGTGGTGATGGAGGTGGCCTGGTGAGGGACTCTCCACATTGCACTGGAGAAAGTGGCCAGGCTGATGAGGATGCTCTCCACATGGGTGTGGCCTGCTCTTCCTTTAGGCTTTGGTGTGACCTTGGTACGACTTCTTCAGATCTTAGCTCTCTGGGGACCCTGTTTCTCCCTTCCCACCTGGCCCTTGACTCTGGGTAAGACGTGGCTTTTGCACAAACCGGTTGGCTACCTGGACAAAGTGGGTAGGCATGGCAGGTAAGCCTGGAGGTGGGAGAGCCAGACTGCCTGGGACGCCATCCCACCTTTGCCTGTCCCAGCTGTGTGAGCCTAAGGAACCGCTTAACTTATCCGAGTAACTAGGATAATTATAGCACTTTCCCCTGTGGATTGCTGCAAGGATTAAGCGAGTTGGCTCTCATAGAGAGTTTATATCCGACCCAGACACATGGAGCTAACTCACTGAGAGCTATTGTTGTCATTCTGAGAGGAAACATTCTTGGAGGAGGCTGCACCAGACAGAATAAAAGTGGTATTATTATTGTAGTTATTATTTTGGGGGGTTCTCTTGGAAAAAAAATGGGGCCTGGCTTAGCTGGAGTGGATCATGAGTTATTCACTTGCCCTGAAGGTCTTTTCTATTTTTTAATATTTACAAATTCCACCACAAACTGAAAAAGATATCAGGAACCTAAGTGGGCCTATGGGATGGAAGAAAGATGAGTGTGTATGTGTGTGTGTGTGTGTGTGTGTGTGTGTGCGCGCGCATGTGTTCAGATGCTCAGAAGTAGACAGTGAGGATTCAGATGCCACGAGTCTGGAAGAGGGACCGGAAGGGAAGATGGGGATGGGAGCACTGGTCTGGCCAACATATCTGTGGCTGACAATGTCCAGGCAGCGAAGGTCTGGAGCCAGAGGTTCCTGGTTCGAATACCCGGATTCCTGGCAAGTGGTGGGCCCTGGGCTTGGGGGCAGGCGAAGTTAAGTGGCTTCAGAGTCTGCTTGTCCTCTGTAGTTTAGCCTTGTATTCTTTTTCCCACTGAAATCATCTTGGGTGTAGAAGACTTGACCTTCTCACTGGAGGGAGCTTGTTATCTTTCTCATAAGAATACCCATGAGGATCTCAATAAACACTTGCTGAATGAACATGTGGCTGAAGGAATGTATGGAGTTTGCTTCTGCGTGCGGTAACCTGTGAATCTAGCTAGGCTTTTAAGAAGGCCCTTATGGTCCCCCTCCCACCCTTATGCTTGGCTTTTCCATCTGGCTGGAGGGAAGGCAGTGTGTGTGGGGCGTATCAACCATGTTATCTTTACCCACCGTTATAAACCTAAAGCCTTGCTCAGGCCCTATTGCAGAGCAGGGGTTCAGACAATAGCTGCTGAATGCATGTACCCCATGGGATACCTTCTAACCCTGCTTAACAGCTTAACAGCTAGGGAGCCTGGGACGTCCCTTTGTGACTCATCTGACCTGCCCACAAGGTAGAGCGACCTGAAACACAGCATGCCAGGTAGTTCAGGCACCCGCTGAAGTCAGCTGGCACTGGGAAGTTCCTGGGGTCCTTGGCAGGGTGTCTCACTAGCTTTCCCGACCCCCACCTCCACTGTTCACACTGTTGTGTGGGGGCAGTCAATGGAGCGTGTTATCTTGTCATTTCCTACAGTCGCTGCCTTGTAGCCAGTCTCCGAGGCCGAGGGCCTTCCTCATCTCGATATCTTAGATCTGCTTGCTCATTTCTGAGAAGGCGGCAGCTTCTGGGGTGAACACGGAAACAGCTAAGCAGCGAGTGGGCGCCACTCACCCTCAACAAGATGGTGGGAAAGGGCCGCAGGCCTGGCTTCGGGACCTGCTGGCTCTGTGACCTTGGGCAGGGCGACCTCAATCACTTCATCTCTCTGAGGCTCACGTCTGGGCCCTTTCAGATCTTTAATTCTCTGTCGACACGCAGGGATGGCACCGGTGGAAGTGGAGCGATTTTTAAGTTGTTATGTGCTTCCCAGGGAAATTGTAGCGGTTTTCATTTTAAAACTTTTCATTTAAGCTCTGGTTCCGAGTGTAAAAACAGCACTAGCTACAAGGAATTCATATTTTGTGATTTATTGGAAGTATTATTATGGTATCAGAAACTGGTAGTTTTTTTGCTAAATATGTTTTTAAAAGGCTTGCTGCATTCTTAAGCATGATTTTATTATATCTTCAAGCAACTTTTTTCCCCCCATGAAGAATATATCTGTGATTTACAATGTGCCCTCACTACCAGAGCTGGTGGAGAGCATGTGCTGTGGTATTACATCACCCCGAAAGGGTGCTCTGGCTCCAGGCGCCTCCAGGCTCCTAAGCATATTGCAAAAGCTGGGTGGTTAAGTTCTTTCTGAAAACCAGGACTGTTGGAGATTAGCCACACCTATGTCCGGTCACACAGGGAGGAGCTGGGGAGGAAAGGAGGTGAATGGATATACTGACCCAACTCTCTTGCCACTTATGAAAAGGGAATGGAGACCCAGAGTGGAGAAGTGAATGCCCGCAAGTGAACCGCCCAGGACACTGCTCCTGGGTCTGCCCTTTGCCCACCCCACATGCCTTGCCTGGTCCTCCAAGTGCAATGCTGCTTCACTCACCCAGCCTCACGGCTGGTGCCAGGACCTGGTGCTCCCCTTAGGCCGTGGCTTGTTTTTATGTCCCTCCTGGTGGAAGTGGTCCAGCGAATTCAGCTTTCCAACCAGCAAGTTCTCGCTTAGGCACCCCGTCCCCACTAGCTAGGCGCTAATATGCAGCAAAGAGTTTATTGGCATAATTTCTCCAGAAAAGAGGCTGGAAGACTTGGCACGTTCAAACTTAAGCATTTTTATCAACAGCCCCAAAGGGCCACCCTTCCCCTTCCCATCACCACCACCAACGCAATAAGGCTTTCATAATCATAGGAAATCAGGTTGTACAAAGCAGCAACAGCACAGGCCAAAGGAGCAGGCACATGATACATCACTGAATCAACTGAGCAAGCAACCGCCTGGGAGCCATCTTTGTTAAAGGCAAAATAAGATGCTCACAAAGATACAGAAATGACTGGACTGTCCTGGTTCTTCGGAAGGAACGAGGGATGGGGTAGAGGAGACACTTTCCTTTTCTGTTTTCTTAGAAAACATGCAAAGAAAGGCTTCACAAACAATTAGGGTCGCGCCAGTATTTCCCAAACTTCCCTTCTCAAAGATGGCCGCCCCCACTGTCCACTCGAAGGAGCACATGGCAGAATCTATTGGGTGTGGAGAGAGGTAGGCAGCAGGAGAGATATAGTTTTCCACAAAGGTTGTGAGTTTTGTTTTTTTTTTCCTTTATTGATGGAATTTAAAGTGCATATAACTGAAGGCAAAGTCCAAGGCCTAGCGAAAGATATGAGGCTTGAGAGAGAGGCTCAGAGAGTCTAAAGGCCGCCGAAGAATACCCACCTAAAAAGGCCACTTGAGCTGCAAAAAACGAAAGGGTGGGGAGGCAGAAAATGGGGGAAGAGAAAAAGGTTGGTTGGGAGGAAGGAGGTAAGACAAACACCAGTTCAGAAATTCTGCCAAAGGTCACATGGAGGAGCTACTTCCCCCCCCCCCCCCCCAGCTATGAGAACACAGGCTGACCGCCAGGCCAGAACACTTGCCTTAGGAGATGTGAGGGGAGTGATAACCACCGAACCAGGACACAGCACCCCGGGGCCCTTCAGATGGGGCAGTAGTGAAGGGGGCCTCTCTAAGCCTGACATGGTCTTGCCTGGGGAACTAATGTGAGTCTAGGAGCCTCTATTAATCCAAGGGAAGCAGGGGCTAAGAGGACCATGGTCTGGAGCCCACCCAGAGACCCCTGCACTCCCCGTGACAAGGCATGTTTCCTTTGCTACGGAATATGGCCAGAGTTCCACTTACCCACACAGGCTGTGCCGTCTTCATTGGGCTCATAACCCCGATTGCATCTCTTATTGGTCCGGCACCTGTAGCTTCCATAGGTGTTGACACACACGGGCTTGTCTCGAGGGCATACGAATGGGAACTGGATGCATTCATTGGTGTCTGCAAGGCAAGGGGAGCCACTCACCAGGGAGAGGTGGGCAGTGTGTCCTAGCTTAGGATCTGTCTGTCTGCCTGCCCTGTGATCCCAGGTATGTCCCTTTTCCTTGCTGGGCCTGCCTCTCTACTTCAGTGCCCTTGGATAGCTCCTCCTGTCCTTGAACCCTGCATATTGGGAGCTCTCAGGCTGCTTCATCCTGGGTCCTTTCTATAGATCACATTTTTTCTAGATAAACTCTTTCAATGTGGACGACTGTAAACTTCCTGCCTCCAGCCATAACCTCTCCTTTGGGCTCCACACTCGTGAATCCAATCACCAATGGCCTCCATAGCAATTCCACCTGGATGTCTAATACACACCTCAGACTGATCATTTCCAAAATGGAACGCTGATTTCCCTCAGCCCCTAAGCCTCTTCTGTCCCCTCTCCATCGTCCACAGCTCTGTCAATGCCACCACCAACTGCTCAGCCACACCAGCAGAAATCAGACTTATCTCCCCAGCCTCCCGTTTCCTCACCCCAGGGCGCAATCCGCTCTACCCCAAAGCAGGCCTCTCATCTGTCCACCTCCCTCACTGCCACCACCCTATGCCCAGCCCCCACGGTCTCTTGCCTGGATGTCTGCAGTGACTGCCTTACTGGCCTCCTGGCTTCCAGGCTTCCCTTCAATCCAGCCTGCAATTCAGCAGCCAGAGTGATCTTTTCAAAACGTGAATCCCATCAGGTCACTCTCCTGCCTAGCTCCCAAGGGCCTAAGAACAAAGTCCAGACTCCTTCTGGGATCCTCAAGCCCCTCCTTGACCTGTGCTACCCTCCACCTCATCTCAACCATGACGGCACCTCTGACATATCTGTGACAAGCTTGTGCCCTTGGCCCATGTTCTCCCCTCGGCTCCTTCTGGGGCTGGTCCTTCTAATCCTGTGGTCTTGACTTACAAGCCCCTCACCAGTGGCTCTTTCTGACTTCTCTGCTCAGACAGTCCCCGGGCTGCACCTTGCTGACAGGGTCCCTAAACCACTTTCTCACACCACGAAGTCCTGTGTCTGAGGTCTGACCCCTCCACCAGAATGCGAAGCCCTCAGGTAAGGAACTACACTGCATCCCCAGAGCCGGACACGGTGCTTTAGTACCATGTAGGGGACCTTCTGGGTGACAGAAAGGAAGAGTTGCCGGGCCAGTGATCTCAAAGGGTCCTCTCAGCATGTAGAGAAGACTCCAAAGTTTTATGTGCCTGTGTTGTTCATTTATCATGTGACCAGAGTGGCACACGGACAGTATGGGGAGTCAGTCTTCCCCTAAGCACCTATACTTCATTCTGTAGTCGTGTGCCCAGGCCGTATCCCCCATGGGCACACTGATCCTCTTTCACTGGCTGTCCCAGACTGACCTCAATTTCTCTGTCTGTCACCTGGGATCTACCCCAGATAGCTCAACACCCTCCCTTGGCGCCTCCCTGCGCATGCCATCCCTGGCCCCACATATATGGTCGGCAGCTGTTCGTACGCAGACCACTCTATTTACTGGCTGTGAGCTCCATAAGAGCGGGCAGTGTCTGTTTTCTCTGGGTCTGAGGAAGAAAGAATCCACACCCTGAGTCCTCGTTACAAATCAAGATGTAAAGCTTTGGGTTGGACATCTTATGGACCCTGGGCTGCTAGACTGCTCCCCTCATAGAGTAATTGGGAGACTTGAGAAAGTCATGAGACCCTCACTGTCCTGGCATCTGGAAGCTACCAGCCTCTCCTGGACTGTACCTGGCTGCAGTCTCCTGTCTACACGGTGATCACAGTCCACACCCTGTTGTGCCCGAATGCCTCCTACAGTCAGCTCTGCCTCCATGGGTCTCTCAGCCTCCTGGCTGATTGCTCCTCATGCTGGCTGTAGAATGTTTCTGCTCTGCTTCTGGCAGGGTGAGGCTTATCCATCACCGTCTGAGTGTCTGTGTGGCACGTGTGCCATCCGCAGGTTTGCTCTCCTGCTATTCATGGCAGGCAGGGACTGCCAATGCCCAGCAGCGGGATGAGTCAGCCTGCAGTTGCTAAAGTCACTCTCACCTTGGTGAGGTATGGGGTGACTGTCTTGGTGCCTGGATCTCTAAGGACCGATGGCACCTTCCTCTCCCTATCTTTCTAGCCCCTGTCTGTGTCTTGGGTCTTGGTAGGTCAGGCTGAGAGTCCCCAGGAAGATCCCAGCCTCTGCCCCGTCCTCTGATGCCTATAGGCGACTCACCCATGCAATGGCCATTGTCCTGCTGGGAGAATCCTTGTCCGCACTGCAAGGTGGCAGAAGCAGAGACACTTGTGAGTTGAGAGGCCTCATCTCAGGTCCCCTCCTTGTCACAGCCACAGAGCAGCTGTCACCCTGATTACACTCTGAGAGACGCTCTTAGCCTGAGCCTGAGGGCAGCCCCTCCCTCCCCCCCTCTTATTTTGCCTTACACTAAGTATGGAGATGTTGTTGAGGTGGAGGGCAAGAGCATGTCATTTAAACTCTCCCTGTGTTTGAGATCTATGTACCTGAGATAGACCTGAAGCTGGACCAGGACTGTACCCTCAAGGATCCTAGTTTATGGTCTGAGCCTCATCCAAGGACAATAGGAGGTCTCTTCAGGTATTCAAGAAAGACAAGGGCAGTAGGAGACTAGGGATTGGTTCTCAACCCACCGCACAACTGGCTATGCAATCTTAGCTGGCCTTGGCTTCACTCTCTGGGCCTCTGGTTTCCTCCCCTGTGAAATGGGTGCAAACCCCGCTGCCCTGCCAACCCTCTAGAATTCTGTGAGAAGCTGAAGAGATGTGGGTACGGCAGGTTGCAAAATACAAGTGGAGCCATCATCTCTCCTGTTCTAGAGAGCGAGTCCACAGATTCACCCCTAGGGTAATAGGTGGTGGTGCTGCATATACATACACACATACACACATACACACACACACACACACACATACACACATACACACATACGCGCACACACACATACACACACACATACACACACATACACACACATACACACATACACACACATACACATACACACACACATACACACACATACACACACACACATACACACACACACACACACACACACACACACACATATTGACTCTTAGGCTCAAAGGTCCTGGCCCACCTCTAGTGGGGCTGTTTCCTGAAGTTTGTCCTCATCCTGGGGGTAGAGGATCTCCAACACTGAGTTCATCTCCCCGCTGGCCACACTGCGGCTCACCATCTTGCCGTCTGGCCATGTCACCTCCACACTGCTGGCTTCATCTCTTCCTGTTGGAGGAAGGAGAGGGGTCAGGAGCAGAGGAGAGAGGGCCTCTTGGAGTGCTAACAGAGATAGTAGCTAATGCACTCTTCCCAGGGCCGTGGGGATGAGTAAGATAGATTTGAGGAAGCTCCTCCTCGGGGCCAGACCGTCCAATCGACCACTGTGCAGTGATGGAGAGGCCTGGTGTCGGCCTTGTCCAGTTCACTAGCCCCTGGCCACATGCAGGATAAGAGTGACCGAAGAACTGAATTTAACATTTTACTTAATTGAAATTAATTTACAACTCAACAGCCACATGATGCTGTTGAGTTGAACTTATTCTAGCCAACAGGCCAGGCAGCAGAAGGTTGAATTCGGGGAGCTGTAATGGTAAGCAGGCTGACTTTAGAGCCAGGGGTTCAGATCCTGGCTGTCACTTGCTTGATAAGCTGAAAGAACATGATGAGGGCCAGGTGGCTGGGAGTCCTGGGGACAAGTCCTAGCTCTGCAGACAACTCTCTGTGCCCTTCTGAACATGCCTCTGTTATTTCTATTGATGGAGTTCTGCTAGGAGCCAAGCCTGCCTTTTTTTTTTTTTTTTTTTTTTTTTTGTCGCTGGGAATGTCCCCTCATGGGTTTCCCTCTCCATCTTGGGAGGCAAGCAAACAGATGAACAAATAAATTGTGTTAGATAGTGCCAAGCTTTGTGACAAAAAGACCCGGGGACTGGCCAAGGTCTGTTCAGTGGTCCGGGACAAACTCCTGGGGAGGAGCACTTGAGCTGAGCTGTAAATAAAAACCCAGGAAAGATGGGGGTAGAGAAAGGTCGCTCTGCAGATCTGTGATCCTTACAGAAGATACCCAGGAAGCTCGGACAGTGTCCCTTGTGAGTTTGTCACGCACATCCTGAGAGCAGCATGCTGTATCAGTGGCAAAAACTGGGCTGGGAAGATTGGTCAGGTGTTCAGGCACTGTCAAGGTATGCCCAGCTCCTGCCTAAGGAAGCAAGCCAGCCTGTGGCAAGATCTGGCTAAGAGTGATGATGTGGGTGGGGGTGGGGGTGAAAGGCCTCACCTGTGGGCCTTTCTTAGGTTATCAGGGAAGGCAGGCAGTGCTCACCACACCCAAGGGCGAGCACCCAGGCAGCCATGGAGAGCTCAGAGGACGGGACTTGTGCCTGCAGCCTCGCTCCTCCCATAGATCCTCTGGGTGGGTCGGCCCCAGCTTCTGTCTAGTTAGGGGGGGGCTCCTCAGGAGCCTGACTGCTGACTTCTATCCTGACTCCTAAAGCAGGGGTGGGAGAGAGACTCAAGAGGGCCAAGTATAGATTTTCTGTTTTGAAGCCGAATCGTGAGGCCCACGAATTTGGCGTTTTTTAGGGTGTGCAGTGCCCAAATTAAGTGGCACATGAGAAAAGCAAACATTTTCCATTAAAAAAAGGAGACAAAAGCAAGTGTTTCTCACCTATGCCGACAGAACAGCTTCATGAATACATTTTGCAGCCTGACTGAAGCCACAAATAACTCAAAGAGTTGAGGAATATTCATAGACTCAAATTTGCAGCCCCCATGGGGCATGTGGCTCTGGACCAGGTTCTCTCTCCCTGAATACTGGGGAGGGGCTGTGAGATGAATAAGCCATCCTTCCTGGGACTCAGGTTCTTTGTCTGAAACTTAGGGGTGCAGGCTCAAAACCCCACTGTCTAGAGAAGCACAGCATTTCTCCCCTGGAGTCTGAATACTGCCCCACTGATGACTATTGGCCGCATCAGCTCTTAGACAGGTCAGTAGTAATACTGAACACTGTCAGCATACCCAGACCAGACCAAATGCTTCATGGTGTGAACACACCAGTTCCTCCCATGTGGAAGGTGGTGTCTACATAATCTTCATCTTGGAGAACACTGAGACCTGGAGGGGCTAGGGAAATCACCCAGTCACTCACCTAAGGCCTTGTGACCCCAGAGCCCCTGTCTGCTCCGCTTTTGTTATACTGCCCTTCCCTTATGCAGTGGCAGTGACCCTCATATAGCAAATGTTGGGCAGGGATCTAGAATTCAGCATGAATGAAGAGAACCCAAGCAAGTGGGAGAGAGCCAGTTGCTATGAGATTAATGAGCGAGGTGAGGCTGTAACAAGTGAGGGAGGGGTTGTGATGGGACTGGTCCACTCGGTGGGGATGACGGCGGGGATGGTGGGGACGGTGGGAATGGTGGTGGGACGGCAGGGAATGGTTTTGTGTGGCAGAGAAGAAAAGTATTCAAGGCAGGGGAGAGAGCTTGGTAAGGCCACCCGTGTGAAAACGCAAGTTGTGTTTGAAGATGCAGAAGTTCAAAGTTGGGGAAGCAGAGTGGAAGGATGCTATTGGGTGGGGGGTGGGGAGGTGGGAACCTAGGGGAGACCTTGGAGACTTTGCACCTGCAAGGTGAGCATTTCATGCCCATTCTCTGGATTTAGATGCTGAGGCTTGGCAAGGTAGGGGGTGACTTGGGGGACATCTGAGCTAGTGCTGAAACCCAGACTCAGATCCTTGGATAGGTTAGCTAGATTCCTTGGCTCCAGGCTGCTGGCCAGGTGTCTCCAGTGTTCCTAAGGCTGTACAACTGCAGGGCCTGGCTCCCTGCCTCTGAGGTGAGGCAGCCACACTGCCAGGCTTCTGTACGGAGAGAGGTCTGTCTGGGTGGGGCCATTACCCAGCAGAGCCCTAGGTGTAGGTCAGGAACAGCAGGGAGTTGCCTCTGGCAGCTTTGAAAGGACAAAGGCCAGGGAGCCTCGTGGCATTGTGCTTTTCAGAATTACAAGCAAAGCAGATGGTGGGAATCCAGTTGGTGGAATATTTTTGCACTTCAATAAAGCCATTTTTATGTGGGCCACTGAATTTTCCTTCCCTAAATGAGCACCAGCCGGTTTGGAGGCAGCTCTGAGTCACTTGTAAACAATTAACTGAAGGGAAGGAGTGTGGGGATGGGGGCGGGGTGGTATCCATGCGTGGGGTTGGGAGAGCTTGAGTGGGTGACTCCAGCGGGGGCACTGGGGGCCAAGTGGGTTAGCAGTCCTTATTTTTATCTGCTGGGTTTGGCTGTACAGTTGTTCAGCCCACTGGCACCCAGGAGATTCAGTAGCTGGGTGGGCAATATTCAGCACCATGAACAGAAAGGGTTATTTATGAAGCCAGCAGGTGGTCTATACCCAGGAGGGGTAGGGACCAGCCAGGGCAGCTGCCCAGGAACTGCAGAATGTGGTTAGGGTTCCCCGGAGTGAGGGCAGGGTCTGCTGAGGAGGAGCAAGACCCATAAAGCCCTGCATAGCTGAGTGGGTCCTCAGGGGACTCCTGGAGAACAAGGCTAGGAAAGTTCCTGAGATTTTTGCTTCCTGGTGCAACACAGCTTAGGTTTCTAGGGAGGAGGAGAGTAAGGTCTGACTCTCCTGTCCTTATTGCTCTTGCACCATCTTAGTAAGGCCTGGAGCATTCAGAGAGGTAACTGCAGGCAGGTGTGCCTCAGCCAGTGCAGTCTGGAGTCTGACCGGAAGGGCTGACGTGGTATGCATACATGTGTACTCACCTCTGTGTTAACACCAGCTCCCCACACCTTGCAGCAACATCAGAGAGAAGCAGCGGGGAGTGATTCATGGAGCGAGAACCACCAGGGAGCAGGGTTGCTGAGCTTGGGCTGGAAGTGTATGCCATGAGGGCTTCTTGCAGCCCTCTCCCCTCCAGATCTGGGTCCTGAACACAGCCTCGCCCTCTACTCTGCTTCTTGGTCCCACAGAACCCCAGGGCAGACCTTTCTTGAACACGTGGCCTAGACAGCCCCCTTCGCGCCTCCAACTGCACAGACCTGGAAACAATCTAGCTGTCCATCAACAGGGGACTTGGTAAATAAATTATGAATGCTGCCACACAGCGAAATACTCTGCGGCTCTGGTGGAAAATAAAAGAGATGTGCACAGACTTGGAGGGATGGCCCGGCTTTTACTGTGCAGGGGAGGAAAAGAGCAAGTGGAGGAAATGCCATCATTTTTTTTTTTTTTAAAGAAACAAAGCTAAGTAGCGTGTGCATCTTAAATGCGCCCCTGTGTGTACTGCATGGGGTAATGGCTGATTAGGAGCTTGGCCTCCTAGCTGGAAGCTGCTGCTTGTCCCTCTTCCTCCCCACTCCTAACCCCCTTCCCCTGCTTGGCATTTTCTTTCTTTGTGGCACCTAATGCAGTCTTCACATGGTCTATTTCGCCTGTCTATTCCGCTCATCATGGCTCCCATGCTTCCCTTCCCACTAGAATACAGAGGTGCTCAAGGCAAGGCCCTTGATCCAGATACTGCCGGGCAGCTAGTAGGTGTTCAGTGAACGTGAACTGAATTGAGTGAATGAGGAAATGTTTGTTTGTTGTTTTGTTCTTTACTTAACATTCCAAGCACTGTGATGAGATCGCGGGTGATTTTTACTTCTTTTTATGATTTGTTGTATTGTCTCGCTTTCCTATAATCAATACACATTGTTCTCACAATCAAGAGAAATGTTTGAGAAGTGTTTTAAGAGGACTCTAAGAACATGAGTCGTGGGGCTGCTGCCCTGCACACATCTTCTCGCCTCAGCTCTGGCTTCCCTGAACCTGCCAGGACGCCCCCCTCTGTCCATCAGGCCCTGTCTAGCCTCCCCTGGAGACTTCCCCAGCTCCCACTTTCCAAACACTGCTCCTATCCCTCCAATTGAGTACTCCCACCACTGGGCCTTGGTTCTTGCTAGCCTGGCCTCTGGAATGCTCTCAGCCCTGCCTCTCCCATGTCCGCCCCCGCTTCTAGGTTCCTACTATTTTGCTAGCTCTCCTCCTATTCTCCTCACTTGGCAAAGCCGTTCAGGGCAAGAATGATTTCCCTTGATCCATCTTCTCAAGGCTCCACGTTAGTGCAGGATGCATGAGACTTCCTGAGTCTGTCCAGCAGACTGGCAGCAGCATTTCTTCCTGTCTCTTTCCCCACATCTCTGCCTCTCTTGCCTTCTGCTTCTGCCCTGTTTCTCTTCCTTTGCTCGTTTTCCGTTTTCCGCAGTCATTCCCGACACCTGGTTTCCCCACTGTCTCCCTCTCTGCCTTCTCCTCTGTGCTCTGTCGTGTTGCTGGCTCCCCATAAGTCAGGAAGGACAACTATGCTCAGCCCGTTAAGAACCTGCTGGGATGCTATGGGGTCCTGAAGAGGCAGGGATGGAGCTGGCCTGGTCCACTGTTTAGGTTTCTCCTGGTCCACTGTTTAGTTTTCTGGTCTGGGCCACGGAGCTGCTCTGATGTCTGAGGGTCACTGTTGATCTCAGACAACTAGCAAGGGTCTGTTCCTGAGACCAGGCGTCCGTCCAGTGTCCCTCTGGAAAGGGAGCCCTACAAAAGAGAAGCCTGATAGGGGCAGGGTGGGGACCCTTGCAGCAATTTGGTTCAAACCAACAGCAAATCCCATTTTTTGCCCAGTATTGAGGGCTGCTTTCAGGAGGGGCCCCTGACCAGATGTAGTGTGTGCTACATTGGGTGCTCGTTTACTCCTGAGCACCCTGGATCTCATCAAATGACCCTGCATGCTGCCTAGTTGAGGAAGCAGGCTCTTCTCCTGGTGGTGACAGATTCTGGAGAGGAAAGGACCCAGAGATGCCCCCTAATACACAAAACAGCAGAGCCAGTCCACAGGCTGTGGGGCCAGACGGCCTCAGCCCAGCTCTGTTGCTCTATTCTGGGAGCCTCCATTTCCTTCTGTTCAGCGGGGCTCACATCTAGCTGATAAACACTTAAACTTTGAAACCACAGCGACCATCTTGGTGCTTGAATGGCCTTTCAGGATACCTATAAGCGGAGGGGATACTCGCATCAGGAAGAAAGAGACAGAGAAGCCGCGGGGGGTGGGGAGTCACCAAGCCCAGCAACTCAGTTTCTAAGGAGGGCTCCAAAGCCAGCCCATCCCCACCTTCTGGAGCTGTGAATTGGTCAGTGTGTTTAAACATCACCTCAGCGTTCTGGCCTGTAAAGTAGAGACTGTGGTTCATAATTCATCCAGTTCCCAGGAGAACTGGATGAAGAATTTGGGCAGAGCCCTGCACGCTGGAGCATGCTGTAGGTGTCGGCTACTGTTAATTTGCAAGAGGGAGAACTCCATGTTTAAAAGTCAGCTTGTACCCTTAGGGCCAGCATAGCAAATGGCTGTCCTAGGAGTGACAGATGCCCCACCCTCAGGCTCACCCATCCAAGCCAGGGAACAGGCTCATATAACTAGGCTCTGGGTGCCCTAAATATTTATTGCTTCTTTCTCAGACTACATAAATATTATGTGTTCCCTATAAAAACCAGAAGGCGCACACATATACTAGAACATATGGTAGAAAATACAAACCTGAGTTTGAATCCCACCTCTGCCATTTGAGAATCATGAGCTGATGGGCAGGCTTCCCTTAACATTTGGATCCACAGTTTCCCATTTGCAAGATGGAGTTAGCAATGCCCACCTGAGGGTACTCGTGAGGATGAGTTCATAAGAACTGGGTGCCCAGCACTGTGTCCAGCATACGCAGAGTTCCTGAAGTAATCTCGTCACTCAGATGGAATGGTTTACGCTCTTGGTATTTTTTTCCTTGTTTTTTTTTTCCTTTGTGCACATACGATGTGTGCTTAATATTAATGCTTCTAAATATTTATTGATTAGAGAACATACTGTCTAATCTTTTTATATTAAAATCATATCACCTCACAAGGCGGTAGCACACAGGAAAGCATCTGGTGAAAGCTGGGCAATCTTTGGCTCAAATGCTTTGACTTGTGGCCCACCTCTTCCTCAATGCTCCGCAGTCTTTTTCCCATTAATTGTGATCCCTGCATGCTCCCTGAAGAATTTTCACATCTCCCTATAACCTCCATGTTTTTAAAAACAGTTTATTTTGATGTAACTGGAGAGCTAGCAGGGTTGTGAAGACAGCGCACAGGGATCCATGTAGGTGGCTATCCCAGTGCCTATGGCTTCAAGTAGGTAGCTGCCCCAGTACCTATGGCTTGCTTCATGGTCGTACCGCACAGAAATCAGGGCCTTGCCATGGGAACAGGTGTGTGAACAGTTCCTTGTCATGAACCACACATTAGATTCATGTAGCCACTGCCACTGAGACACTCACTGCCCATCGCTGTGGAGATGCCCCTTGTGGTTTACCTGCCCTTCACAACCTCTAACCTGAACTGCCCATCTTCAGCTCTATGACGTGGCCATTTGGGGAAGGTGACTTTGACAAAAAGACTTCTTTACTCACCGAATCCCTCTTATTGTCAAATCACATTCTGCAGTATCAAACAAGGCAAGTTTCCTTTGCTTCTGTTTTTGTTTTGTTTTGCTTTGTTTGTTGATACAGGGTTTCTCTGTGTATCCCTGGCTGTCCCAGAACTCACTCTGTAGACCAGGCTGGCCTCACACTCAGAGATCCGCCTGCCTCTGCCTCCTGAGTGCCAGGATTAAAGGTGTGTGCCATCACCATTGGGCCATTGTTTCTGGTTTTTAGCTCTCAAACATAACACTATGAACAAAAGTGCAAAGATCTTTGTGTGTCTATTTTTTGCTTTTCTGAGATACATAGTTAGGGATATTAGAGACTCCCCCCCAAATTCTGGTGATGGCATTTGTAATTTTTGGCCTCATTATATGAAAAACAAGAGACATTAAAGTAGAAACTGAACCAAGGACTTGAATGTGCCCTACTCCTTCCAGCCCACATCG
Organism: Myodes glareolus; assembly: GCF_982192425.1. Lineage (NCBI taxonomy): Eukaryota > Metazoa > Chordata > Mammalia > Rodentia > Cricetidae > Myodes > Myodes glareolus. The sequence goes on along the minus strand of NC_142032.1, from coordinate 19,874,573 downwards.
TTACATCCAGTAATATACATTATGGTACTCTATTGGGACCTGGGCAGTGGGGACAGTCACAAAGGGAACAGCCAACACTCTGCAGGACACCGTGCTGCCAACTGAGGATGTGTCCTTGGCATACTGAACAACTCAATGCCCTTTCAAAGTAAGATCTTTTTAACTTATGTTGGCATGAAACCCCAGGATGGATCAAGGAGCTCTGTAACAGTTGGGGCATACCTAATAGTTTCTTTCTTTCTTTCTTTCTTTCTTTCTTTCTTTCTTTCTTTCTTTCTTTCTTTCTTTCTTTCCTTCCTTCCTTCCTTCCTTCCTTCCTTCCTTCCTTCCTTCCTTCCTTCCTTCTCTCTCTCTCTCTCTCTCTTTCTTTCTTTCCCTTCCTTCCTTTCTTCCTTCCTTCCTTTTCTCTCCTCCTCTCTCTTCCTCCTCCCTCTCTCTTTCTCTCTGTCTTTCTTTCTTTATTTTTTGAGACAGAGTTTCTCTTTTCTCTGTGTATCCCTGGCTGTCCTGGAACTTGCTCTGTAGACTAGGCTGGCCTCAAACTCACAGAGATCTGCCTGCCTCTGTCCCTTGAGTGCCGGGATTAAAGGTGTGCATCACCACCAACCAGCATAGCTTTTCTTTTTTAAAAGAATCTATTTCCATCCATTTGCATGCAAAATTCAAGATGTCATTTTTTTCCCCACTGAGTAGTATTCTAATGCGTATATATTCCACATTTTCTTTATCCATTCTTCCATTGAGGGGCATCTAGGTTGTTTCCAGGTTCTGGCTATTACAAATAATGCTGCTATGAACATAGCTGAACAGATAATTTTGTAGTATGATTGGGCATCTCTTGGGTATATTCCCAAGAGTGGTATTGCTGGATCCTGAGGTAGGTTGATTTCCAATTTCCTGAGAAACCGCCACACTGATTTCCAAAGTGGTTGTACAAGTTTGCATTCCCACCAGCAATGGATGAGTATTCCCCTTACTCCACATCCTCTTCAGTATAGGCTGGAATATCACCATAGAATCTTTGTCCAGTGATGGATGGAGATAGAGACAGAGACCCTCATCAGAGCAAGGGACTGAGCTCCCAAGGTCCAGTTGAAGGAGGGAGAAGATGAGCAAGGAAGTCAGGACCATGAGGGGTTGGTCCACCAACTGAGGCAATGTGTCTGTTCTAATGGAAGCTCACCAAATCCAGCTGAACCGGGTCTGAATGAGCATGTTCATTCAGATCAAACCAGACTCTCTGAATGTGGCTGACAAGGGTAGCTGACTGAGAAGCCATTGATAAAGGCACTGTGACTTGTTTTTACAGCATATTCTGGTTTTTTGGGACCCTAGTCTATATGGATGCACAGCTCCCTAGGCCTGGATGTAGTGGGGAGGGCCTTGGACTTCCCACAGGGCAGGATTCCCTGCCCTCTCTCAAGCAGGGAGGGGGAAGGGAAGAGGGTGAGTCGGGGAGCGGGAGGGGATTGGGAGGAGGGAAGGAAGTGTAAATATTTGAATGGAAAAATAAAAAAAAAGAATCTACCAAGCATTCAGGCCCGTGAGATGACTCAGCAGGTAGAGGCACTTGCCATGCAAGCCTGGTGACATGAGTTCAATCCCTGGGACCCACATACAGGTGGAAGAGACAATTAACTCCACAACATGTCCTCTGATCCCCACATGCATGAATGCCCCCCCCCACTAAGAATAAATACACAGCTAAAACTATGATCTACCATGCCATTTTCAGAATGGGAGTTTATGCCCCACAGTAGTGAGAGAGTCATCTTCTCCTGTGTCTGGAGGCTGCCCAGCCCCTCGCAGCATACTTTTGGGGTATTCTAAGAGGTGGGTAGTATAGTTCAGCAGTGCCAGGGGCATGCTGTTGATTTGCTTCTGGGGAGTGTGGAGACTGCAGCTTTTAGACACACAAAAGGACAGTTTTTTTTTTTTTTTTTTAGAATCCTGTCCTCCACCAAGATCCAGCGTTCACCCTTAGGGTGACTTTGTGCCCATTGAAAACTTAGGGCTCTAAGCCTTCTATCCAAGAAAGTCATCAGCACCCAAAATACTGAGCTAGTTCAATCAGGTCAAGGGGCAGCTGCTACGAACATATTTGGTGGGGATCAGTTTGTGAAAAAGGCTATGTCCTGGGCAGAAGGAGAATTATGTACTCTGTCCCCAAGGTGAGCTAAATCCACAAAGGCCCTAGGTTGGGGGCTCCTGCAGGCGAGGGGCAACCTTCTCCGCATTCCTTTCTTCTGAGCACAGACTCACACTCAGCATCCACTGTGATGCCATAGCGAAGTTGAATCTCACTGCACATTGCAAGACTTAATTGCAGAATCTTCTACTATTCCCATGGGCCCTGACTCACCCAGGCCAAAATGTGCTACAGGCTCCATCTCACACAGGTACCCGGAGCCTCCATCAATGATCCGTAGGTGCGCCCCACTCTTCTTGGTGTAGAGTACAACCTTGGCACCCCTGGCGAAGGCGCCAAACCGGGTGCGGGGCACCACACGTAACCAGTTGTTGCTGAAGCCCTGGGGGAAGGAAGGTAGTGGGCATCAGCTGGGTTGGCATAGAGCAGGGTGGAGGGAAGAGAAGGAGGAGAGAAGGAGGAGGGGAGAAGGAGGAGAGTTGGTGCAGAGAAAAGGGAGAGGAATGTGGGCTGCAGGAAGGGGGAAGCCAAACGACTGTGGGGCAAAATTTGAGGCCAAGAAGTTCCCGTGGCAGAAGGCAGAGGGTTGAGCAGGGAATTCTTTTGGATATGGTACTTCGGGCTGGGAACGTATGGGCTTCCGGTCCAAGGCTTTCCAGTTCCCGCTTCCCATCATGCTGGCTAGCAAGCCCAGGTTCCTTGCCTTCATGGGCCACTGAGAGCACACCAGGCTGGGAGCTAAGGGCCCTGAGGTGGGTGCACACCTGATTTCCCCGGAAGACAGACAGTGGCTGAGCCATGGACTCTCCATGTGACAAGATGAGGTCCAGCATCCCATCTCCATCGAAGTCCGTCACCACGCCCCCTACAAACAAGGCAGATTTCACCTCTAGCCGCTAGACTAAGGGGGAGGAGGGGCTCCCTGGTGTAGTGATGATAACCATGAGTGTGAAAGGCAAAAAGAGAGAACAAACAGGCTGGGGCAGGAACAGGGCTGCAGGCCCATCACTCTCCTGTCCATCATCCAGCTCAAGACAGGAATTCACAGACAAGCTTTACTTCCTTTCCCTGAATGTTCATGAATGGGATAGGTGCAAGCTACTACCTGCTTTTCTTGTGGTTTGAATGATATACCTCTTTATTTACACAGTGGGCTTTGTTTCTGTTTTTCCCCTTCTCTAGTGTTTGTATAGGCATGGTCTATTTTTGGTTCTCTCTACAACCCAAAGAGGTGAGAAAGGCAGACACTCTCATTTTGTGGAAAACAAAACCCAGAGAATAAAGTAACTACAGACCTGGGTCCTAGGATTCCCACACAAGTGCTCTTTATCTGGCTGATTGCCAGGAGGGGAGGGGTCAGACCCAGGATGCCTGCCAGGGAACAGAGGGGAACTCATCCCTCAACCTTCCCATCTCTACACAGCAAGGCATGGCCAGAGAAACAGCAGCCTCCCCACGAATCCTGCTCCTCCCCCAGCAGGCCTGGGGATGGAAGGAGGGGTGGTCTCCTTACCTGACTCCTGCCTTTAGACCCATGGCTCTCCTCCATTCCCATCCTACTCTGGGATCTCAGGGTGGCAGGTATACCCTGGCTGCCTGACTTCTTGCTCCTCTCTGCCGGAGGGTATGGATTGTGCTGAGCTGGGTCAGGGGCCTTACCTGTACCCCTGCCTTCAGGCTCTAGGGCATCACCAGGATTGAGCTCCTCGATGAGGGGGTCTCCATGCTCCCTGCGTATAACACTGTAGAAAAGACAGACTTGTTCTACCAAGGTTCTGTGGGCTCCCTAGACCTACCGGCCCAGCCATGTCCCTTGAGTAGCCCCTTCACTGTGCTCTGATGCCCATGGACTTTCTCTCTCTCACAGCCTCTGACTTCACGATGGCTGTTCCCTTCTTGTGTTTTAATTTATGTGGGTAAACATTGATTTTTCCTTCTCCAATAGATGAATTATAGACAGCCTCGGGAGGGGCAGGTGATGGATGGAGAAGGGCAGAGGCACAGCTACCTTCAACTGATCTTCATGCTCCTCCAAAGGATGCTGGGTTCCATAGCTCTGGATGTTGCTGAGGGATTAACTCTCTGCAGGTTCTCCCGCCTCAGCCCACTTGCCCGCTCGCCCTCCACTGACTGGCTGCCCTGCTGAAAGCCATCCCTGCCGCCTCTGCTGTCTTTATTACTTTCTGCCCATGGTAACACTGCCCAGGTCTATGAGCTTGCTGTAGGCCGGGACCTTGTATTAGCCATCTTGGCTTCTCTCACAGCACTGAACACAGGGCCTATCTCCCAGGTCAGCTCCAAGCACAAGTCTGTGGGGGAGTTGGAATGAATTCCTGAGGCAAATAAGAAGGGTCCCTTTATGTTGTGAGAGTTTTTCTGTGTATTTGGAATACTCAGTCTTGTCCCTGAGCACTTCTGAGACTCTCTCCATGTCTTGCCCTCTCCATATGAAGAGTTATGTGGCCGACAGCAGTGTGAGCTTTCCTCTCTAGCCTCTCTTACTTCAACTATTAACTAGCCTCTCTTAATTCAACTATTTGTTGAATTCTGCAGCTGTGGATCCTCTGCCCTGGCTGGGTGAGGAGCATGGGAGGAGCCTGGGGCGGGAGGAACTTGTACTCCTCTCCTAACCATACGGTCTGCTCAAACCACACTGTGTCCCAAAAGCTGCCTGTGGTGACTGGATGCGGACCGCTGCAGAAGTTCAGGCACTTGCAGGGCTGTACAGATGCCCGTGACGCATCCTCCATTCACCTAGGGCATCTAGGTTGAGCACGTCCATGTGTACACGTGGGTGGCACACAGTGTACCTGGGAAGGGTGCTGTGCACACGCACACATGGGCATACACACATCTGCTAGGGGTGAGACTCTTCAGCTTGTAGACTCACACTGTCCTGTTGACTATTTGTGGGCTACAGGCTCTGCTGCAGCTGGGCGGACGCAAAGGGTGGCAAAGGGAAGAGGGAAATGGCCAGACTGGCATTTCAGCAAGTTGCTATGCTGGACTAGAGACCAGGGGAGGACTGTGGTGGGCACAGAAAGCCCCACAAGACGAGAAAGTGGTACTGGACTTGAGACCAGACCAGAGGTATTTCGATGCATATGTGGGAGGCAGCCCGCACCCCACTAGGCCTGGGAGAGTCCATGCTTGCATGGCCATCATGGGCTCCTCTCACTGGGGCTTGGATCTGGTTTGGGTGAAATGTTGCTTGAAGCATCATTAAAGGACCATGAGGCTTTGGGTCCCCAGTGTCCAGGCATGTTGCAGGAGGGACAGAGCGCCAGGGACTGGTCCCTTCAGTGATGGTAACAAGCTGGCACAGTACGGGGCAAGTGAGGGTTAAACTTTCAAGCTGCCAGTTGAGCAATCATCCCAGCTGCAGCCCTCAAGCTGTGTGCTCAGGACCCAGCCATCTGCCTCTGGGACTTGAGGCCCAGCTGTGTACCTAGACAGTGGCTTCTGTTGCCCCTGAGTGGAAGCGAACTCTGCCCCAGGGGGTGACCATTTGGCGACTGTCCACTAACAGTCCAGGGCTAGCCTTTCTTGGGCAGCATGGGAAGCTGGGAGGTTGGAACAGGCCAGGAAGGTGGACAGGCAGAAAGGTCCCTCGGTTCTTGGGCTACAGAACCCGAGCCCTAGCCAAGCCGCTGCTCAGGGCCCTGGCAAGTGACACTTTATTAGCCAGAGAAGGAAGGCAGCATCTCTGTTAACGAGCAATTGATCTTCTGCAATTAATCTAGAAGTTGTGAATAAGCTTTTTGCAAGGCACCTAATTAGTAAATCTGGTGCCTTCAGGGGGTGATTACATCCAGTCAGGATTGATGCTTGGTTAATAATTATATTTTAAAACATGCTTAGTCACAGCTTGCGCCTTTTATTAATAGTTGAGCCCCCCTGAGAGAGGGAATAGGGACATGGAGAGCCAAGCAGGTGACCTGACCTATTTCCTGGCTCCAGGACCTTTGCTCCACCTTCTCTCCTCACCCAGCGTGTCTTAGCGACATCCCAGACCATGTGAGGTTTGTCCCCACAGTGCTTTCAAATGTCTGTGTGATAAGAATGGCCCTGTGCCTGCTGCTATGCTGGGCATACCACATCCTGGGCCTCAACCCTTGAGATTTGGCCTGGATGTCTGAAGTGGGCCCTAAGACTCTACACAAGCCCTTGAAAGATCCCTCCAGTCCCCACAAGATGTGTCACCTTGGAAATTTGTCCCTTTCTCTTTAGAATGATGCTCAAGTGCTAGAGGACTCTGAGATTTTCTCTCTGTTCTCTACCTTAACTGTTGAGGAATGATCTTTTTGTACACTGTGAAGATGTATCACTTGGATTGGTTTAATAAAAAGCGGAATGACCTATAGCTAGGCAGGATTTTTGGGACAGAGAGGACACTGGGAAGATGAAAGGTGGGGTTGCCAGGAGATGCAAAGGGAGCAGGACATGCTGGAGGACAGGCAAAGCCATGAGCCACGTGGCAATACGTAGATCAATAAAAATGGGTTAATTTAAGTTGTAAGAGCTAGTTAGCAACAAGCCAAACTTTTATATATTATATAATGGCCGAGCTTTTATAATTAATAATAAGTTTCTGTGTCATTAGTGGGGAGCCAGAAGTCCCAATGAAAGGGTCCAACTACACTTAACCATCTCTTCCAGTGTTCCCCCCAAATGCTCTACAGAGCAGCCAGTCTCTGAGAAACATCTCTGAAAGATGTGTCCTGGGGCCAAATCTATTTGAACACTCGGTCCATCTTTTGGAATGGTGAAATGCTCAGTGGTTCTGTTATAGGTGCTCAGAAATCTCTGGCAAACAAGCCGGATCCCTTTTGCTTAGTCCAGGTTTACCCAACAGACTTGCCCCTGGAGCCTTTCTGTGGCTGTGGGAGTGGTTCTACCTCGTGGGGATGGAGTTGGGGCCTATCTGGACCACAGCGAGGGCTGACGGCTAACTCAGGGTTCTCTCTCTATCTTGCTTGGTTTCTGTCCTCCCCTCTGATCTCTTTCCTGACCAAGGCCTATCCTCCCCTGGGCACAGTTTCTCTGGCCCTTGGAATCCAGCCCCATGGCCTGAATACAGTACCGGAAGAGGCGATTGGCTGCCGAGCTGCGGTAGGCGATGTTGTTGAAGAAGATTTCCAGTTCCTGGTCGTTGTCGAAGTCGGCAACAATGACAGTTCGGACCGGGGAGGGCATCGAGAACTTGGGGGAAGCGATGTCCTGGAGGAGAGAGTGCTGAGGGTCAGAAGATAGGAGGGTGGCAACAAGCCCACGCCCCTCTACTGTGTGACTATGCATGGAGGAAACCCAGCCTCTCTGTTATGTCCCCTCTCTTATGACCTGGAGTGGTGACCCATGGGATGGCACAGACTTCAGACTGCCTGCAGAACACGGAAGGCGGAGTAACAGCTGCAGCTCACACCAGCTCACGCAGGGAGCTCTGAGATGGTTCCTGGTCCCAACCACACTCAGCCCTCCTGCCAGGACCCTGAGCGGCCTGACGTCAGCGGTCCACTTTACAGATGGGATAACTGAGCCTTGAGTTGGTGATCGCCAACAATGGGACCAGAGCCAGAGCTACATACCGAAGATTCTGACCTTCCTTCTCGAGTGCTGGACCAGAAGCCAGAAAGGCCCTAGGAACCACCTGCTTTTGACTCCAGCCCCGGCACTGGCTTGACCTTCGGGAGGTCACTGAACGCTTGGGCTGGATCTCACTGGCAGGGGGATAGCAGCATCCTACACTGTGAGGCCTGCTATGTCAGGTGCACATAACAGAGTGGCCAGAAAACAGATCGCTGGTAATCTGTGATGCCTCAACCTTGTCACCAGCCCCATGCAAAGCCAGACCTATAGAGGAGCAATGCCTGTCATTGCTCCTACTTCCTCATTCTGATTCTTGGGAGTCTTGGGATTTTATTTGAGGCACGATTTGAAGGAGTGTCATTATCATTTCCCCAGGACTTCTGGGGAAACTCTGGACCCAAGACAGCCAAGCTGGGAACCCTCCCCACAAGCGCTGGCAGTCTTGAGAGGGCCTGGCACGGCGTCCTAGGTGTGGGATTTGCCTCTGAAATGGAAGAAGAGCTGTGCAGATGGCCTTTTGTTTCTGGGCAGAATACTCCCATTGTGTATAGGTTGTCCCTTAAAGACATTCAGTGGCTGTCCAAATTTCACTGTGTAGGTGAAGAGAGCTGGGAAGGGCTGAGCTGGTTCTCTGGGAGCCCCTGCCCTTGGGCCAGGCCCTGCCCTCCTCTCCTTCGATAGCCTGCTTTGGAACCACAGAAAGCAGCTTTCTCGGCTCAGCTGCAGAGATGCTTGCTCCTGGAGTCAGGAGAGGGTGACAGTCCTCATCAGCACCGTAATGAGGTTGATTAAGAGCCTGGCTGGCTGGTCAGGGTGGGCTGAGCAGGGTCTTCAGAGCTGGGGAACAAGGAGACCTGAGAATCTCTAACTCATTACTGCTCCATCGATCCTGTAGAAATGGAAACTTACACAGCCCCCCTGGGGTTGCCCCTCTGCATGCCTGGGTTTCGAGATAATCTATGTAAAGCTCTTATCAGGGATCCTGGTACGTGGGTGGCACGTGATAAATGGGACATTTGTTATTATTGTTATTGTGCTGTGCAGGGGCCTCAGAAGGCCAGCATGTTCTCTAACCTCAGCGCAGGACATCTGAAGCCTTTGTACTGTGAGCCACGAAGTTGATAATTTTATAATGGGAACTGTCCTGTGTGTTGTGCGGTGTCTGCAGCAACCTTGCTGGCTTTTGTCCTTTCCCAGTTGGGACAGTTCAAAATGTTCCCAGACATCGTCAAATATGCCGGGACAGGGAGGGCAAAATCATTTCTTCTGTGAGTCTGGGCTAGAATGTGGGACAAAAAAGGAACTTGCTCAGAATTCCAGGATCAATGTCCTGAGTTCTAGGCAAGAGTCCTCTTCTCCAGATGATCTAGAGTCTCAGCAGGGAAGGGAGCACTGAGAACACTTTGGGTGGGGCCTCTTCATGGTCACACAGAGTTTGGGGATCCTGGATAATTCTCTGTGTTCACAAATTTGGAATACCATAACCTTCCATTTTCTATTATGATTATTATTATTATTTACCAAGCCCTAATCTGATTTCTCGATATTGGCTTCATCAAATCCATACTCTGTCATCTGCTGGGAAAGCCCCAGATTCAAGCTCATCACTCTCACCCAGCAGCCCTCGGGGAGAACACTTGACATTATATTCTGCCCACAGCGCAGGCAGGGGGACAAGGGTGTGTGCGTGTGGTTATCCTTACCCTTTATTTGACTTTAGGGACAACCTGGGAGCTCCCTGGCCTCAACTTCTTTTCTCTCCCATCATTCTACCATGAACCATGAATTCTACCATGTTCCTGGGAAACCCAAGGAACTGGGTTGCCAAAGACTGACAACAATTTCCCTGACAGGGTTCCTGTAGGATGCCTTGGAGACTCCTCTTTCTCTGCAGCCATTTATTCTCTGCTCTCGGCCTGAAAACCTGCACGTGGCTGAGTCTGATGTCCTTGACCCTGCATGTCACCTTTCTTGGGACCCCACCCCCAGCTCTGGAGAGGCCCAAGGAGGCACAAAGCAGGTTTCCATCTCTTATGGTCTGCCCAGCCGCCATGCAGCACCTGGATGTTCTTACCCTAAATCGGACCTTCCCGTGAGCACTCATCTGCAGATAGAGGCGGTGTGGGCCATTCCAGTTGCCGTAGACGATGTCCACTTTGCCATCACGGTTGAAGTCTGCCAGGGCCACACCTCGTCCATGCTGATGAGGGTCATCTACACCTGGGGAGGAGAGGCAGGAGCTTCAGGGTGCTATCCCTGGCGTATTCCATAAATGTTCACCTCCAGCAACAAGAGGTGATCCTCTTACAGTCCCTGTTCTTTCGGGAAGATGGGGAGGCACAGCGGAGTTCAGATGTTCCCATGGGAACAGAAAGGAGCACAGCCATCCACTTGCACGCCACCTGGACTCAGCTCAGGGCATCATGGTCCAGAAGGAGAGTGATGGGCATTCTGTGGGACCAAAGCCTTTCCCACCACTGTCACATGGCCACAGGGAGACATTAAGTTGATCTTGTCCCTCTTTGCTTAACTCTCGCGATGGTTCACAGTACTTTGAGCCAGGTTCAAATGTCTGCCCAGGGATCGCAGGCTCTGGCTTACTGGGCCCTTATCTGTCTTGGTTGTGTTGTACTGACTCCTTGACTTGCTAAGCTCTGGTTACCATAGTCCTTCCATCCGCTAAGTGAACCAAGTTCTTCCTATGTTTCAGATCTTTGCTCCGGTGTCTCTTCTCCAGACGCCTCCCTGGTCCCTCTCTTAGGGAGCCTTCCATGGCCTGTGCCCACAACACAAGCCAGGCTCAGGAAAACAAACATTGCATGGTTTTTTGTTTGTTTTTTTGAGCCAGGGCTATGTTTTTTTTGAGACAGGGTTTCTGTGTAGCCCTGTCTGTTCTGGAATTTACTTTGTAGACCAGGCTGGCCTCGAACTCACAGAGATTCACCTGCCTCTCTAGCGCTGGGAATAAAGGTGTGTGCCATCACCACCTGGCTCATGCTTTCTTGAATATGTGAACTGTAAACTCCAGTTTTTTTTTTTTTTAAGTTTTTCGAGACAGGGTTTCTCTGTAGTTTTGGAGCCTGTCCTGGAACTAGCTCTTGTAGACCAGACTGGCCTCAAACTCACAGAGATTTGCCTACCTCTGCCTCCCAAGTACTGGGATTAAAGGCGTGCACTACCACCGCCCAGCTGAGAGAACTCCAGGTTTACTTACACACACACTACACACACACACACACACACACACACACACACACACACACACACAAAGGCCAATATACATATACACAGAACCTGACGTGAAAGTTGAAAGAGGCTTTTGAAGGAAGAGGCCTAAAGGTGCAGGGAGAAGTGGCTAGGAAAAGGCAATAGAATATCTGTGACATGAAAGCAGAAAGGGACAATTTGAAAGTGAGGGGACAGCAAGGATGATGATGGGAAGGGCAGCGTGGAGGTGACGAAGAACAAAGCATGAATGAAGACATCACAGTAAAACTCACTGTCTTCTATATTAACTAACGGATTAATAAAGAAGACAAAAATGCAGTCCCAGCCCCTCCCACTGGCCCTCCTCCTCATCTTTCTAATCTTCCCCTTCCTGGTGTTATCCTTTCGGGGGTCTCCTTGCTTGGGGTCTGGCCTCTTCACCTGCCCCACTCCCCCGAGATCAGCCACACCCTGGTGGGTCCCGTGTGCCTCAGGTCTACCTCGGTGCCTGTGGTTGCGTGGCAGCACTCAGTAAGTACTTGCTGAATGAATGAAGAGACATAAATAATTTGACAGCAGGCAAACTGGGGATGCTAGTGACAGCAGAGGAAACAGAGCAACCATGACAGAGAACCCACAGAGGACCCGCGAGCACAGGAAGGGAGGCGCCTGGCCACTCACTTTCGCCACCCACCGAGCAGGAGCCCATGCTAGAAGGGAGTCGGCACAGCCTGGGCGTAGAGGCAGATCTGTCTGCTCCTGGCCCAGGTGCAGAGCTAAGCAAAGGTGACACTTTCAAAGGACAAAGAGCTGCAGGTTGCCCTGGGTACAAGGTAGTAGAACAATAGAACAGAGGTGGCGGGCAGACTCCAGACTGCTGCAAACAGGGTGATCCTGAGAATGGGGGTCAGGAGAAGGCAGGGGTGGGGACTCTGAGAGTCTTGGAAGCAAGGTGTTATCACAGGGCAGGGGCAGGGCCGGAAGCCCCAGGGCTGAGCAGTGATGGGAGAGGAGGCAGCTACTCAACTGGAGAGGGTGGGGTTGAAGGGACTGGGGACAGTCCCCAAACCCTAGGGCTGATAGTCCATTACATTCTCTGCAAACTCCCTCGCTTACGCATCGGGTCGGTGGCCTTCTGAGCTGGCCCATTTCTCTCCTATCTGTGAGGCACCTTGACAAGGAGCTGGTTCCTTTTCACAGGACTAAGCAGTGCCAGGCTGCATTTCACAGCAGCATCTGTTTGGGTGATGAATGCCCCCTTGACATGTCTTGTTAAACCCCTGCAATCACTTTGACTTTCAATTACGGGCCTCGCACCTCGCATCTCCTCCTGCCCGATACCTTCCCCACTCCAGCTTGTTCGCTCACCTCTGCTTCCATCTCCTTAACACCTTATCAAACGCTCTCAGTTTTCTGTGCTACCTCCTTCCCTTCATTCCGTGATTTCTCAGCCGCGAGATCGGCTGCTGCCAAGTACAACTCAAGCAGGGGATGGGTGCAGAGGGCAGGCCAGAGGACCATACCCTATTATGTCAGGGAAGGAGAGACACTGGGGCTTGGGTGCAGGATGACAGGCAACCAGCAGGGGTAGGTGGTGTTTCAGCTGGGATGGGAGGTCAGGAGTCACACATGTGGAGACTCCTGAGCAGGAAGATGGACGGGGAGACACTCTTGTATCAGAGAGAAGGGATGGGCTCGTGCTTGGGGCTTAGATGCTGCTGTGTGCAGAGCTGGTGGGACATAAGATCTACGGGTTCAGATCCTCAGTCATCTTTCTTGTGTTCCAAGGAAGAGGTGCATCGAAACTGTCATTCTTTCTCAATATGGGAGGAAATGAGGGCTTAGGAAGGGGCTAGAGGGCACCCCACATCCACAACCTTCTCATAAAGTATTCATTCTGCCATCACTTGGGTGCCAAGAGAGGACAGTACAAATCCCTGTCTGTATAGATCACACAAAACAATCACGAGGGCAACACAGGAACCTGAGAGGCAGGCACCTGCCAGGGGGAGTGGAAGCAGAGGAGGAAGCCAGGAAAATGCTTCTCAGAGGTGACACTGGGCAGGATGTTGAAGGGCACATGGAAGTCCCTCAGAGAAGAGGGAGGGCATTCCACAAAAGGAATGGTACAAGCAAAGGTCCTGAGGTGGATGGGTGACAACCACAGGCAGGAAGGAAGCACAGATGGAAGCCATGATGACTGGCTGGTTTGCATTTCGTCCTGCTCCTTATTAGAGCTGGTCATGTAGATGTTTGTTTCCTTTCTAACTGTGGGGTGGTCTCGGCCTTACTCACCCCAGCATTCCTAGCTCTTAGCAGCAGTCAGACAGTTAGCAAAGCTTCTTGACATGGTGGTTGGTGGTGTACACCTTTAATCCCAGCACTTGAGAGGCAGAGACAAGCAGATCTCTGAGTTCGAGACTACAAACCGAGTACCAGGACAGCTAGGGCTACACAGAGAAATACTGTCTGGAAAAAAAGTCAAACCAAACTGAACCAATAACAAACAAAACAAAGCAACCAACCACCGCCACCAAACAAAACAAAATAATAAAAAAACCCAAAACAACAAACTAATTTTAACAACGGCTGGTCTAATTTGCGGCCCATGCCACGAGAGCAAGCCCATTCCCAGTGCTACCTGGATGACTACGAACTGGAGACTGGACAGCCCAGAGATCTAGAGTAGAAAAGAATGAATAAATGATTCCTAATGATATTCTGCTATACTCATAGATTGGTGCCTAGACCAGCTTTCATCAGAGAGGCTTCCTCTAGCCGCTGATGGGAGCAGACGCAGAGACCCATAGTCAAACATTAGGTTCAGAGAGATCCCAAATTGGAGCTCTCCACTGGGTCCCTTCCCTTGGACCTTAGTGAATCCTGTGGAAGAGGAGGCAGATGGAAAATTGTATGAGCCAGAGGGGTAAGGACATTAGGAGAACACAGCCCATACAACCAACTAAGCAGGGCTCAAATAGGGGCTCACAGAGACTGAAGCAGCAATCATTGAGCCTGTATAACTCTACCCTAGGTCCTCTGCAAATATGTTATGAATGTTAGCTTAGCGTTTTTGTGGGACTCCTAACAGTGGGAGTAGGGGTATCTCTGACTCTCTTCCTGCCCTCGGGATCCCTTGTCATCTACTGGGTTGCCTCACACAGCCCTGGTATGAGGTTTGTGCCTAGTCTTATTGTAACTTGTTATGCTGTGTTTGACTAATAACCCTGAGAGCCCTGTTCTTTTCTGTCAGGAAACAGAGGGGTAGTGGATCTGGGGGAGAGGGGAGGCATGTGTGTGTGTGGGGGGGGATGGGAGGGAGGGAGGGAGGGGAAACCACAGTTGGGATGTATAGTATGAGAGAAGAATTTTTTTTAAAAGAAATTGTTGGATTAAACTTAATGTTTATGATAAAAGAGGAAGCAGGCAAAGGTGCCAGCAGCCAAGACTGTTGACCTGAGTTCAAGCCCCAAGAACCACATGGTAGAAGAATGGCTTTTGTAAGTTGTCATTAGATAAATGGGGAGAGGCCAAGTCAGGGAGGGAAAGCTTCAAGAATTGTGCTAGGGAACGAAAGCAGACTCAGAGGTTCATAGGCCAGTGCCGTCTGTGGGCACAGGCAGGGCCTACCAGGGGCAGGAGCCTCCCTGCTCCGTCAGCAAACACCCCTGTGGCTTGAGGGTGGCAGAGAAACCCACAGTCCCCTAGGCCCAGGGACCTCTGGGGCCCAGGAGAGGTCCACACGTACTCACCAGCACCAGCTGCAGCATCCACAAAGGTGCCATTGCCTTGATTGTGGAAGAGGAAGTTGGGTCCGTTTTCATTGTCACAGAAGATGTCCGAGGCGCTGTTGCTGAGAATGGGGCCCACGCTGACACCCCGGCCCGCTAGGAGAGGAGGTGCGCCCACAGTGAGTGCCGAGCACCCAGCCCAGCCCTGCCCTGCCACCTGGAGGGCTGGACAGCTGAGGACCCAGATAAAATGCTTTAAGGAAACAATCGGAAAAGCTGAGGGATCTGAACTTTGGGATGCTTCCCTGAGCTGGACAGACCTCGGCTCCCAATCTCCCTAATTCTGATGGTACCGAGGCAGGAGAGGTGGGTTCACTTTGTGCCAAAAGCTTCATCCCATGTCCTAGAAATGCAGGGTGTGGTTACCACACATACCAACCGAATCACAACACATCTAAACCCAGTCCTGCCCCTGCGAGCATTCTCATGTCACCGGACCCTCAACAATGCCTCATTCCCAAATAATCCCATCCAAACCTATGCGTGTGTTCTTGGGTTAGGAATCTGAGGAAGACAGCCCTGCCTGCAGGCTCCAACAGGCTGTGGGTCTCAGTTGTAGGCCCAAAGATGCTTATTTGGCTTTGGCTGATACACTAAGCAGTTTTGTTCGCTGGTAGTGAACTGGCTGAACGGATTACGGTGCATCCATATGGTGGATCATCCTGCAGCTACTGAAAGGACTGTGTGGATCCATATGCATCAACTTGGAGGAGTGCCTGCGCTTGTTAAAAAAAAGTATCTTGGCAAGTAACAGTATTGTGTGATCTTACATTTATTAAAAAAGGTGGGAAATTCTTGGTATTTCAGAATAGATGGGTGTCTAAGCTAGTTAGAATTTGGAGAAAAGTGGAGAAGGTCACACACTGACTAGCGCATCAGGACAGACCAGGGAAAGAAGAGAGATGGTAGTTGGCCTTTTCTTTGACTGTGTCCCCATTGTTTGGCAAGTCTTGCTTTTGCAGTCTGAGAGGAGACTCTCACACACACATACACACTATATATACACAATAGAGTATATATATATATATATATATATATATATATATATATATATATATTTGTTGTTGTTGTTTCTTTTTTGTTTGCTTTTCAAGACAGGGTCTCTCTGTGTAGCCCTGGCTGTCCTGGAACTTGCTCTGTAGACCAGGCTGGCCTTGAACTCACAGAGATCCTCCTGCCTCTGCTTCCCAAGTGCTTGGATTGAAGGTGTGTGCCACCACCACCACCCGGCTTACATTTTTTTAAAAAGACACAGATCAAGCCAGCTCTACGTTAGGCTTTGAGGACTATATCAATTTTGAGCTCCCGATATGAAGAAGTCCAACCTTAATGCATCCTGAAACAAAGTAACCCAAACCAGAGGGCTTCAACTAGAGCCTTTGTTTGCTGAGCCTCACCTGCTCCTGGGAAAACCCTCCACACCTGGAAGGCCTTAGCCACGGCCCCTGGATGCTGGAAAACTATAGCCCTACAAGGAGTGGGTGCAGATTCTTACAAGATGCTGACTATAGACAACTTGTTACCCATTGAATGTCAGTTTCTTCTTCTGTTAAATGGGGATTTTCTGAGTTACCCTTTTCAGTGTTTATAAAAATTAAACAAGTGAGAAATAATGATGGATCAAGTGTCCAACAGGAGGGAGGGAAAATGAATCCCTATACTCTCTTGGGGGAAATATAAATTAGTAGAACTGCAAAGCAGTATGGCATACCCTCAGAAAAATAAAAAATAAATACTGCTACCATATGACCCATCAATTTTGTGGTTGGGCATACACCCTCCGAGGGAAATAAAGTCAGTAGGTCCAGTATTTCTGCACTCGTGTGTCCACTCCAGGACTATTCACGGGTGCTCATGTGAAGCCACCCTACGCGTCCGTCAGAAGACTGAATAAAGAAGGCGTGGTATGACCTCACAATGAAGTGCTACCGGCCTTACAGAAGAAGAAAATCCTCTTATTTTGGCCACATAGATGAGCCTGGAGGACAACACGCCAAACGGAGCTGAGTCACAGAAGCAGCGTTTCCTTAAGCTGTGGAGTCTAGAGAGTCAAGCTGCAGAAGCAGGGGCATAGAGTGAAGCTGCAGAGGTCTGGGTGAAGGGGGAAGATGGCAAAGGGCCGACAATGGCAAAAGGAAAGGGTTGAGCAGAGGGTTAAGTCGGAGAGAGAGGCTATTGTACGACATGGTGCGTACCGTTAGTAACCACATGCTGCTCTTGCTGGTCAAGATGGCGGGTTTTAAGTGACCTTGCCATAAGAAGAAAGTAATGTGTCTTAGTCCAGGTCAGCTATTGCCCAGGGCATTTATATTTCAGAATATCATGGTGTGTATGATAAATAAGAAGGTTTTGAAAGTTTATTTTAAAAACATGAGGCAAGAGAGAAGGAGGCTTTTTGAAGCTTACAGTTTTGCTGTGCAACCAGACCTGTGGACCGACAGTTGGGCTTCTCAGAAGTGCAAAATCTCAGGCCCCGCGGAGTCCTGCATGCTGACAAGACCGCCGTGTGTTTTGTATGCCCACTAAAGGACAAGACATATTGCTCCAAGGAACTGGCTATTATGACAAGAGAAAACTGGAGCTGGAATTTTTAAGTACACGCCAACTTTGACAGAGTCATGTGATAATGGCTAGGCCCTTGGCCACCCACCTCTGGATGAATCCAGGGGTTTGTGAAGTGACTGAGCTCATCTGAGAAGAGGGGTCTCAGGCTCCTGTGGTCCTTCATCCTGGGAGATGCTCCCTGACAAAGTATGGGGCTTTGTTCCAGGACAGAGCTGTGCGGGGCTCCATAATGTCTTTATCTCTTTTATTACTCTGCTAACGCCTGTTGGGCTTTTGTGTCCTGGAATTTTTCTTCCCAGGTAATCAGATTACGTCTCAAAGGAAGAGTCCAGTCTTGTGAAAATGAGCAACGAAATCCCCATCACCCCCGGTGATCCTCCTCCCAGGAGGTATCACACAGCATGAAGGCCGTGGAGGAGGGTGGTGACTTCCTGGTCACTTTCCATAGGCAGCAGGGTGGATGCTGAGACATGACTTAGCCATCGCCTCTGCCGGCTAAAAAGAGGAGCTGGAAGTGGCTGTCCCTGCTCTGGTCACTGCCAGACTCCAGCCTAGCGAAGGGCTTCCACCATGCAGCTCCGTCCTTCTCTCTCTGTGGCGTCCTCCGATTTCCTCTCTGCCTCTGGCTCCCAAGCTGTGACACAGTCCCTTCATTTTCTACAAAGCAGGTTATTTCCCTTTTGGACAAATTTCTAAATCTTTCTAATTAACTAATTGGGTTGGGTTGAAGCCTTGCACCATTTGTAACCTGTAATTACTAGAAAATTGCCATGGTAACCACACTACTAATTAGCAGCAATTTATTGCCATAGCAACCGGACCATAACAGAGATGTTACCCACAACTCCTTCTTGGCAAGTTGGTCACACAGTTGGGGAGTAGGTGAGTCCACAGTTTAGGGATCCAGCCTTTTGGGGCTCATATCTAGAAGCCTTAGGATAGGGTCCAAACTGGGATCTAAGGCAGAGCAGCCAGGTGCTGCATCCCTCACTGATGCCACAAGGGAAACTCTCGAAACCAATGGAAACCTCCCCTTCAGACTGCCCTTCCATGCCTCCTCTGTGGTCCGTGCCTCCTCTCTGAGGGTCAGTGGCAAAGGCAGCAGCCGGTCTCCCAGGACCCATTTCTCCTTTTCTTACTGCTTTGTGACACCCACCCTCCCTTCCTCTCCCAAGGTTTAGCATAAATCATACCATGTTGGGCTACCCAGACAGTGGCTAGGGACATCTTGTTTAGTCTTGGAGAGCAACATCACGATGGAGTCAACTCCACCCCTGTCAATGACTTCTTCGCTGTGTGAAGCCAGCACCCTCTCTCCCAGACACAGGGTCCCCCAGATGAGCCTGTAGTGGTGAAATGGCAGCCCTCAGCACCGGTATTCCGCCAAGTCCAAGGTTGAGCTATGTGACCTTGGGCATATCACTTAACCTTTTCCGGCTTCTGTTTTCTCATCTATGAAATAAACTGGTAATAATAATAGCTCCTTCTCTGGGGTGTCATAAATATTAAGTGGGATGAATTTTGGAAGGTATCTTGGAAAATGTCAGGTGCCACATAGTCATTAGCTGGGACTATTTACCACCTGCCGAGTGACTAATATCACTTTATTTTTGCCCAGCACTTCAAGCTTCAAAGGCCCCTTTGTTATGCTGTGGGGCTTTGAATGATTCTGTCTCCCCTTCCTTCCCAAGGACATGTGCCACTCCGAAGAGTCTGTCGGAGAGGTTGGGTGTTCCAGGGTTAATGGCCCTCTGAGGTCTCCCCTTCCCCTTGCCACATTTCAGGCTTCCCTGTTCGCTCATTGGATCCAATCGGTATGGGGAAACCTTGGCTACTCTCAATACCTGCTCCTCCAGGCCTCTGACCCCTGGCACTTTGACAGGGCAGGCTCCAGTGTGATTCTGGTACAGGGGTCCATCTCCCAGCTCTCAGGGACTGGATGGAGAGAGAAGGGCAGAGGCTGTGGATGGATCGCACACTCTGAACTGCTCCCACTATGGACTGCTGACCCAGGGATAGAGCAGCAGACTGGGATCCAGTTTCTGAGGAAGGGCCTTTGAGTTCTTTCCTGGGCCATTCTCTCTCTCTGGCTTCAGGAACTTTGAAAGGAGACTTCTAGGTACCAGTTCCTGGCATTGCAAAATGTAGGGGTGGGGGCGATGTGAAGACTCTTAAGTTTTTACTTTTCAACAAATGCATCCTCCAGACTGGACCAAAGGATAAACATATTGGAAGCAGTTTCCTGTCCTATATCCCACTGCAGCGGAGGCTCAGGGGCTCCTCATTGGAAGGGTATGGACCCGTGATATCCCCCTACTGGAATCTCGTAGTAGTCTCAAGGCCCATAGGCTGCCAAGAACATCCAAGATATCGTAAGAGTTGGTCTAAAATGTTGGAAAATGTGTGAGGCAGAGAGATGAAAGGTGTGAGCTGGAGAAGAAGGCAACAGGTAGGATGGTAATGGGGTCCCCCTTTGTAAGTGTATTCCAAATGGAGGCGCTGATGATCTGTGGGTGTGGGGAGAGCCTGCTGATGCCAGACAAGGCAGGATTGTGAGGCTGTGGGAGCTGGTACTGTCAGACAAGGACCCTCACTCAGCTCGGGTCTCACCAGCCCATGGTTCCTTGAGGGTTTCCAAACGAGCCACCAGAGGCTGTAGGAAAAAGGACCTTTCTTCCTGTGTCCACCCAGCATCGAGGGGCCAAGCGGAAGCTGTGTGAGGCCAGCGTGGGTCAAGGACTGGAAGGAAGAGCCGGTGGCTCTGACCTGTGTGCTGGGTAGGGGCACACACATCTCGCGTTAAGTTCCATGACACCTGGAGGTGTGTCTACTCACCACCACTTTCTCAACTGAGAAATAATGAATTGCATAGTTTATCACATACAGCATGTTTTGAAGAATGTATATGCTATGCAGTGACTAAAATGAGCTAATTAACATATGCATCATCTCGCATATTTAGTTTTTAATTCTGTGAACCTTTAGAATCTATTGTCTTGGTGTCATGCAGGAATACAATGTATTGTTATTAACCATGGTCACCATAGTGTACAGTAGAACTCTTGGACGCACTTGTCCAATGAAACGAAAATGTTGTTTATTTTAGCTAATACCTCTTCAATGTCCCCAATTCCCTTCATTTTCCAGGTGAGGAAACTGAGGCTTACACAGGAACAACCACAGTTGACCAGTGTTAGGGTCCCAACTTACGCTATCTCCTCAGCTTGATTCTGACACTTCTCAGGCCCCCTTTCAACAGAGAGGGAATTGCTACTGGCGCCTCAGGGGTGTAGCTGGGTGTAGCTGTCTCTTGAGACAGCTGAGAAAAATGTGTGTAAAAATTAAAGTTTTAGTTGATCACACATCTGTTCACTTCAAAACAAGGGCAGACCTTTCTGATCTCCATCAAACGCACCTGACACCCTAGGAATGGTCTTCCTGTACCCTGAACTATGGGAACTCCTCTGGGGACCCCTCTGGAGTGCCTGGACCTGGGCGTCACTCTAGCCTGGCCTGGTCCTAGCTGCTAGATCTGGCTGAGCTACTTCTGGAAGGACTGCCACCCACCTGGGGCCCAGGGAGGCTCCTCAGCCCCCACCCGGAGGCACCAGCCATGCTACTGATGGGAATCTGCCAGAAGGGCTCAGCTGGGCTTTGGGCCTCTCCGTCTCCTCCAATAATGACTTCCTATAAATCAGATCTGCCCTCCGCTTTGTTCCACACTGCTCCCAGCCAACAGCAGAACTCTCCACCCAACATCATAAATCCCCCTTCATTTTCTTTCCAAATTTCCTTTAAGGCTTCTTTAATCACCACCTTGAAGTCTAGGCAGATGCTCCCTCAAAGGGTGAGGCCCGAATGCAGAGGTCCTGGAGAAAGGGTAGGGCCTGGGCGAGCCTGTGTGCAGAGGAAAGGGGGACGGAAAGCTGGATTCCATTCGGGGAGGGGGTGAAGATGCCTATGTGGCATCCAGACCTGAGGACACAGCCTTCAGGCCTCCATGTCAGGTGGGCTGGCTCTCTCAGCTCCATTCCTGAGTTTAGCTTGAGACGCCCAGGAGATGGCCAGCAGAGGACCCTGGTGCCGCTGGCAGCTGTGGGTCTGTGTGACATGTCTGCAGGCATTCCCTGCATTTTTTCATTCTCCGACACACAGTGAAGGTGGAATCTGTGTTGGGAGAGGCCATGGTTTCCTGTGGTTCCCCAGGCAGGCAGGATGGCGCAGGTGGGAGCTTGCTCCCTTTAGCCTCTCTGCTAGCTGGCTGGGTCAAGGTGCCTGGAGACATACCCTGGGACTTGGTGACTTCTCCCTCTCTCCTCTGCCAAGCCCTCTGCAGGATGGAAGCCACTTCTCAGGGTTCCCACACACCTCAACTCCTGGCACTTTCTGGACCCAAGAGGTCTCTGGTGGTTGGAGAGGTTGGGGCTTGGAGTGTTCAGAGAGTCACAAAGGGACAGTAGGCTCTCTCTACTGCTGTTACTCTGTCCTAGCAGCCCCTGGTTCAGATGCCCTCCAGGGGCCCTCGGTCCCCTGAGAGCAGGCATTTCAGCCGCTAGATGGCACTGTGACCCAGCAGAGTGGCTGTGGATGCCAGAATGGATGGTGTCTGGAGAGAGCTCCCCTCCCCCTCCTGCACAGCATAACAACCTGTGCATGGCTTGTGTGCCATTGGCCCCCACCACTACAGCCTGCTGTCCTGAGCACCCCAGGCCAGACAGCTGCTTCAGCCTGACAACCTGGGTACACAGTTCAGGGCCTGTCTGCCAAAGCATGCCCAGTGGGTGAGGGGCCTTCTCTTTACCAGCTTGGAGCAGGATGCTCAAGTTGGAGGTCATTAAAAAGGCCAGCTGCTTGTGGCTGGTTTGCGCATCAGGAGATAGGGCTTCAAGTGCTGCTTTTCTATAAATCTCCTAAGTGACCTTGGGTGAGTCCTTTCTGCTCTTTGACCCTAGTTTGATCCCTTGGCAAGCGGGAGGACCTCCCAGGCCACATGGTTGCTTCAGAAAATGGGGGTTGTGTGGCTTGGCTGCAGAGGCCCCGGATCCCTGAAGCACATCTGCCCCCCACCCCCGCTTGCTTCTATCCAGTCTGCTTAGGCCTTGCTGATTCCTCCCGGCTTCTCAGACCCCTTCCACTGTTCTGGCGAGGAGCACTGGCCACCTGCCCAGAGTCTCAGCCATTGGGCTGGGCTCAGCATAGTAGCCCTTACATTTGGGGTTTATTCTTAAGGCTCCAGGGAGCACTCAGAGGCCATTTTCCAGCCAGATGTCCATGTGTCATTAACCGAGTGACAAGTGGGGGTTGAAGGATAGTGTTGGGGGGCTGAGGAAGGCGGGCAGACAGAACAGTAACTTGGTGGGCCAAATTGGTTCTTGCCAGCCAAATGGCTTTCTGGAAGTCTGTAGAACTGCTCTTATGTGTCCTCTGGGCACGCCAGCTGCCCTGGCCTCCTCCATGCCTCCACAGAAGCTGCTGCCCGTGCCTTGGGTTGCCCTATCCTTCCAGCATGGCCGGCACAGTTGGCTGGGGCTCTCATTGCATCTCTGTTCCTCAGCTGTCTTTGCTTGCCCCCCTCTTCTCCCTTCTGGGTTCTGTGCCAGCCCAGCCAGCGTGAACAATGCCCCCTTCATGCTCCAGCCTCCTGAATTCTTCCATTCGGTGTGGAATGCACTCTCTCAGTCCTTACCTCCCTTCCGTCTCATCATTTTCAAGTGTTTCATCCCCCAGCCCACACCCCTCCCTCTCCTGCAAGATCAAGGCACTTAATTGCCAAGCCAGCCCAGTACACAGAACTGGGAGCTTCCTCAGAAAAATTGACTGTACCAATCTAGGCTGAAGCGCCTCATGTTTATTCTCCTTCCCAGGGAAACGTGGTTTATTACTGACACTCAGCCTTTCCGGGGCGCGTTCATGCCCAGGGCTCTCAGGCACATTGATGGGGCTTGAGCCACGCAGACTAGTTTATTGTCTAGTCATCTGTCCCCACGAACTTTGTCAGATAGATCAGTATTAATCTCTGTCTTTCACGGAGGTGGCAAGTTGACTGGGTAAGAGCACCATCAACTCCTAGCAGGTCAGGATAACCTTTCCTGGGTGGAGCTTTGAGATCTGCTACCAGCCAAGTGTCTGGAGGAAGGGTGATGCCCACACGATGCCCCATGCCCACTTTCCATCTCCAAGCTTTGAGCTCAGCCTGGCTGCAGCTTGGGTGGTGTCTGGAGTATAACTTGGAGCAGATGTATGGGGAAGGCTAGCTAACAGGAGAATTTCTACACCCAACTGCAGGGCGGGTGTGAAGGAGGGTGAGTTGTTATGCACAGCCCTGGCTTCCTGATTTTTTGGCACTGAAAACAGGAACTGGATGGCTCTGCCATCAACAGCCTATTGGCAGATTATCAGAGTTTAGTCAGCAGCCCTGCTGGAATTAGAAAAACAGCCTTCCCTAGAAAGAGCTCCTGTCAGAAGCTCTGACAATAGCCCCCATCCAGAAACTGGAGGGGGGAGCACGCCTTCCATAAAAAGTGCTGGAGAGGGTTTGGAACAAGAACACAATTCTTTGAACTCAGTTATCCGAGACGGGACCCAGCCGAAGCTTAGGGACTTAGCGCTCAATTCCTGGCCGCTTATGTGTAAGTAAATAATTTCATCTGCTGTTGGGCAATAAAGAAAGCTTTAAATCTCGGTTCTTGGGATCTGTCAGTTTTCTCCAACGCAATCTGCTCACTCATCGCTGGGGTTAGAGTAAGGGAGGGGGCAAGAGGTTGCGGGGACAGGATAGCATGGTGTTCTTTTCTTTTCAGGTGTTGGCAAGCCCCTCTGCCTGTTGTACGGTGCCCCCTAGCCCCCCAAGCTCACACTTGTCAGGCATCTCACCTCCCCCTGGAGGAGCAGTATATGTGGTGGGAGGGGATGACGGCTTCACCCCTGCTCGGTGATTATAAATCTTCTCTGTCCTGGTTGCTGATGAATTAGATACAGCTCTGCAGGGCCCTGGACCCCCAGCCCCAGCCCCTCCTCTCCACAGCATCCATAAAGTCTGCATACCTGTGTACTTGCTGACCCCTGCCTCAGCCGCCACGTCCCTGAGTGCCAGGATTCCCCGGGACAGGTCACTGGCCTCAGGGTCCATTTCAATGAGCGCATCGGGCCCCACATCACCATAGGCATAGTTAGCGATGTAGATAGAGTATCGTCCGGAGCCCTGAGGAGGAATGGGAGGGAGGAGGATGAGAAGCCCCATCTTAGTCCTGACTTCCTTGCCAGTTGTCCCTGCCCTAGGGACCATAGCTTTGTCAGTAGGTTGAAGTCTGTGTGGGCTACAACCCCAAGAGGCGCTCATGACAAAGGCTGTGATGTGAATTGGTGCCCACTTCCCGAGCCAGACAACAAAGCAGCCTTGCTTGTTCTATCCTGTTCCAGAAGAACACATCTCTCCCTCTCCCCCACAACCACCTTTTTATAGACAATTTTCTAATGTGCCTCCCTCCAGCTGAGCTCGCTCCAGCTGCCAGCCAGGGTAGCTGCTCAATAAATATTTGCTGATTGATTGATCTACCAGTTCCCATTATTCTCCGTCTCTCTCGCTCCCATTCAAGCCCACTCCAGCCGAGATGACAAGCAAATTCCTGAGCCTGCTCCTTCTCCTCCTTGCAGGAAAGGTGCAGATTCATGAGGTCTTCCATCCTCCTTCCATTCCTGTCTCCCCGTATTTCTAGGAAGAGATAGTTCACTCGTTCGGCCTTTATAATCCTACCCCCTTTCTTTTTCTTTGTATCTCAGAGAAGCCCCGGGCACTGGCGTCTCCTTCAGCGGCCATTCTCTTCAGTAGTCCAAACCCTGCTGATAAAAGATTCCTTTCTGCCCGTTATTAGAGTGGCGTTATTTCTCCGGTGGGTGTCTCCTCCTTCCCAGGAGATACACACAGTTTCCAAATCTCTCCCCAGCCTCCATATTATCTTTTCTTCATCACCTCCCTCCGGAAGTTATTCCTCAAGCTCTCACTGTTTACGAAGTGTTCTTTGATAAATTCTGAGCTCCCTGTCCCTGCCCTTAGGTGGCTTGGAGTCTAGTGTGGGCGGCCAGCCAGAGAGAAGAGAGGAGTAGTGGATCCTGATGTGGGCAAGCTGCTGCTGGCATCCTATGGACCTCTGCTTGTCCATTCTCCTATCCCGAGGCATCGTGACCAGGACCATCTGATCACTCCCTTCACACCTGCTTTTGGACCATTTTCTTTGGTGGTGGGGAAGCTGACCCAGAGACACTGAAGCATGGGTGACTTGGTGGGTGGGGACATGGAAGGAGCTTAGAGTCTCCAGGGGACACAGAGGAGTCAAAAGCACACAGGCGCATGGCAGACGCAGGCACAGGGTCTCCTGGCCGCTCAGAAGAGAGGCTCGCAGTCTGGAGGTCGGAGCGTCACTATGGAAACTTTAGAAAAGATTTTCTAAGAGGGGTCCCAGCCAGTGAGGTGGAGGGAAAGACTCTTGTGGGCAGAGATGGGAAAATGGTGCATGCACAGAAAGCATGGCTGCTGGCCCGGTGTTGCCAGAGGTAAGACACAAAGCAGGAAGTAGTAGGAGATGAAGTTGGAGACTTCACCTTTGGCGTCCCTTCTCTTTGGGTTATCAGAATCTCAACCTGTTACCTGTCAATCAGTGCTTCATAGGTCCCATTACTCAGAGTGGTCCCTGGGTCGGCACCCCAATGCCGTTTGGGAGCCAGTGTTAGAACTGTGGAGTCTCAGGACCCACCCCGGACCTGTTTAACAAGAACCCGTAGTTCAGTAAGACCCCCACAGGACACTTAGGCAAAAGCGAAGTGTGGGGTGCTTTACAACCCACTGGCATCTCGATAGGGAAACCTGTGAAAGGTTCTCACTCTCATCCATCCCAGGAGCTCCATATGCATTTGTGCAGAGTCTGGACGAAGCGAGAAAGAAAAGGGCCAAACGGAAAAGTGCACCATTGTGAACCATTCCTGACCCCACCAGCTGCTAGCACGCTCATCGACAAATGGGCAATTAAGCCCACATGGGCTCGAATGCACTCTGCCACAAATTA